>NW_027224318.1:2420985-2723608 GCF_023699985.2 Odocoileus virginianus | reverse complement strand
TGTAAGCATAAAGTTAGTTTGTGCTTGAATCTAACCAAACAGCTTAGATGGCAATCTGATCGCTTCCAATTAATCTATGCACTTGTCAATGAAATAATTGTCTGGTAAGAATTACTTATGGCACAGACCTTACTCAGCTAAGAATTAATGCATGCTTTCTACTCAAATATTTTACAAGCAGAGCAATGAGTTTAAAGGTTTTTTCCACATGAATTCTAAGGGGCATGGAGTCCGTAGTCCCTTTAAGGATTATCACAAGCCATTTACCATCTGAAATGTAGAAACTTTGGTGGGTTTATTAGAAGCATGAGTTGTGAAAATAATCAGAAAATGAAATGCTGAACTGACCTCACAAAGTCTATAATGATCTCCATCACTAATATTGCCCAGGATGCCCTAATGCTCAGATGAGCTTTTTTCTCCTTTTCATGAGGAGATCAATTGAAAATAACCAAATAAGCAACGCCCATGCAACATGACAGATCAATCCTAACCTTCATCTCGGGATGCTCCAGGACCACTCCAAGTAGTTCGGGAGATCTTATGAAGTTCTCAGGAGGGAAAAATCTATCAATCCCAGTTAATTCTGTTGAGTAAACACAAGCTACTCAGTAGTTTTTGAATGGGGGGGGGGACGATTTTGAAGAAACAAAAATTGCAAAGAGTAATCACTCATTTGGACTAAACATCCTAGCAAAATGAAATATTTAGAGGGGTGAGCAATCCTCCTGGTCCTTGCGAGTTCAATGATCAAGAAAGTGCAAAGGGTTGCAATGCAAGTGTTTGCTTGATGAGGCTACTTCGTTCAGATAATATGAAGACTGGCCAAAGTTTCCAAAGTAAAGATGTCATTTTCCATTTAGTTACATGTTCATATTTCTCATCAAAAAGTAGCCACCAGAGTGACTGAAACCCTCCCCAAGAATCCCTGTCATGTTATTTTCAGAGGCTGGAAAGTGGCCGCTTAGGCAACCTTGTCTCATCTTGTTTTCCTCCGTGAGCCGGAGGCTCTTGGGCGTTGGTTCCATTAGCTATCTGCCGCATCTCCCTGGCCGCCATGGAGGAACGGATCTTCTCTTAGTTTCACTTATATATGGAGTGCCTATCTTCTGTGATTTCCCTGAAGATACACCTAATAAGATTCTCAGAATTAATATGTGACTGTGTCGACCGGCCCCCCCCCCCCTTAGCTCTATGTTGCCTTCTCTTTCCTTCCTTTCCTAAGCCAAAAGCAAAATACATTTCAAGCTGATGATAAATATTTATTCCCCTTTCTTCCTTTAGAAATTCAATGTCTTGTGCTACCTACACAGAATAAAGGCAAATTCAGAGTTAGGAAATCTCTCTTGAACCAGCTTGTGTCACAGTTTTCTAAATACAAACAGGGCTTTCAGGACACAAACATTCCTCTTCTCTAACAATTAAGATCTAAAATTCCTTAGGAAAAAACGCAACAAAACAAAGGAAGCATTTCTCAAAGAGTCTATGTTCAACAGCCACCCATCATGGAGAACGGGGAAACTGAACAGCCGCTGTCCCATTTGGACAGAAGAGATCTCAACAGAAAGATCTCCGACATAATTCTGCTAATTTCCACAAAGGCATTAATGTCCAAGATAAGTTCTCAAATCTGTCCTTCAAAAACATTGCTTAAATAAATCTTACCTGAATACGACTTCCTTAACAAAGCCATGCTTCTTTATAAGCTGGTCCTACCCCAGACAATTGCTGTCTACATTTGGAGCAGACAGAGAGAGAGGAGATCAGAGAAAGTTTAGGGCACATCTAAAGTATTCTCCAAGGTACTGGCCAGAAACATCAAGCCCATACTCGCGGTATAGAGAGATCATTAATGGGCATTAGTGACAGACCATTATGACTCTCACAGATCATTAATGATTCATCATGCAGCAGTATTGTTCTGGCAATAATCAGACCATTGCTTGGACTCAGATATAAGCTTTGCCCATACTATTTGCTTAAACTTATTATTTCCAAGCATAAAATTTTATTTTGCCTTCTAGAATTACGAAAAATGGTCTGTAACAGGATCCCTCAGCACATTAGATGAGTTTTTGGAGCAAGCTGCTTTCTTTGGTAGACGTTTCTCCCACAGTCAGAAATCTTGTTGTCTGAAAGGCTCCCTGATACCTTTTGGGATGTGGAAAATGTGTCTTTTGTTTTGAAATTGATTTACTGATGAATCAAAAAGGCTACAAGCAAAATAAACATGGATAAGAATTACAGTTGTTCAATCCCCTGTCACAATTCCTTGTCAAATGTTGACACTTTACCTGAATTTTGAGTTTCTTGACAAAAAATGCATTTTCATATCAAAGTCCTTTGTTAAAAAATTCAGAGACTCTACTAGCAACCAATGACGAGGCTTTTAGCTAATTATAACAAAAGGCAAGAAACACAGTCTATTTTAACATTATGCCACACACGTTACTGAAGCACTCAACAGTGTTAATATAGGAATCAAAATTTTAAGGAAAAGTGAAACCCCAAACCAAATTGTCATTCTTTTTATTTCTGCCTTATGGAAGATCCACTATTTTGGTTAAAAATTCAAATGGAAATGGAAATTAAGTTATTCCGGGAGCAAATGAGTCTTTCCTATTGAACAGATTGGATTCTCCTTCTGTGTAGCTCTGGGAAAATTTCCCTTGAGTCAGAAAGAAAGGAAATCTGTCTCAAGGTCTGAATATCGTCACTATCAATGAATATTGAAGAATTACTGACACCCACCAGGAGCTATATTTATTGAACCCATCACCCATTCTCAGTGCTATATGGAAAGGAAGATTATGTATACCCCAAAGCATTCCATAAACTTACATAATTTTTTTTCCCTTAAGCGTCTCTGCATACTCAAAATTGCCTTGTGCTCTCTCCCTCCACTTTTCCATCCAACACGAAGAGTGTAACAGACAACAGCTGCAGACGGGAGCCCCTCCCAAAGGGATCCAGCCTCCAGCGAAATTGGTTTAGCTCTGTAAGGACAGGATTTCAGCAGTAGGCAGAGGATGGAGAAAATTTGTTCTGCCTTCAAATCAAGCATCTTCTCCCCGCCTCCATCCTCTGCCCACAGCCAGGGGGCCTGAACACCAGGAGCCCTTAGAACCCACAGGAGCCAAGGAGCTTTTCCTCAGCAGGGGAGAGTGTCCTGGTTTCATAAGCTTTGTTGTGACCCTTTTTTTTTTTTTTTTTTTTGGTTTTTTGCTTGTTTTTTAAAAATTTTCAATAATTTTGGAACAAAGAGCAGAATTTTTTAACATTTTCATTTTGCACCAGGCCCTGCAAATTAGGTAGCTAATCCTGAACCTTGCCAGCCATTCGTCAGTCCTGCTTAGAGGGCAGATGGTCAGCTTCAGAGTGTGGCCATGGGGTCTTCCCCACGGCCCTGGGACCAGGAATCTGAGCTCGTGTTCTGACACTGGACACACAGCCGCACCGGCCTGGATCCTTGTTTGCAACCCCAAATGGCTAATGGAAGAACTGAGGCTTCAGTGAACTCCTTACACAGGACAGATGCCAGCTTCCTTCAAACAAAAATAGAAAACCCTAATACAGAGGCAGTCTCTCTTGGCCAATGGAAGAACTCTTATTAAAAAGGCATTTCTCAAGGGAGGAAATTAAGTCATCTCCATCTGAGTGGTCTTATTGGGTCTCATCAAGAGACTCGGATCTTCCCTGTAGCTGCGCTCTAGTTTCCTCTGGCCGGACAGGGGCTGAACCGGTCAGTGCACTGGGATGAGAGCAACTCAATCTTCGACTGTCTAGACGGTACAGAAATAAACAACGTGAGGGCCGACTTGGAGCCAAACTGCAAGGCAGGTGAAATTTATTTCTGCGCTCCTTTCTCCCAAACTAGTTGTCAGCTACTCCGAGGCTTCGTGCTGCAGTCCAGCTGCTAGAAGTCCACTGCAGGAGGAGCCAGCCCCGTACGAGGCTGGCAGCCCCCTCCGTACCCCAGGCCTTTCCTTCTCTTGCATTCCAGGTCTCCCCCGCCTCCTAGTCCTCAATGTGGCCGGTCTTGGTCAGGCATTATGGAGGAAAGCAATCCAATTAAACGGATTCACACGAATTTGTGAATAAATGACAAATCTCACCAAGGTGTTTTCACTTTGAAAGAAAAGAGCCTTGTTCTTTCACTGGCATACTCTTGGGTACTGGGACCGATGGAAGGTTTTCAAGTGACAGAAAAGTAAATAATAGTAAGGGATGCTAGTCTATTTTGCCTTAGGTGGGATGGACTTCAACGTTTTCATCACTTCTTAGTTAATTACAGTTTCTGAACCTTAGTGCTAAGGTCCTCCCACCCTTTCAAAAGTAGTAAGGGGGATAGGTTTGGGCTGAGCCAGTCTCTTGGTACCACTCCCAACCCCACATGCCAGACTAATTGAGTTCTCAGAACTAGTACCAGGCTCTTTCATACCTCAGCAGGTCTGTTCAAGATCTCCCAGCCTGGGGTGCCCTCTGTCTGCCTGTTAACCTTCCAAATGGATATCTCCTAGGAAGGTTTTTCTTCCAGCCTCTCCACACTTCTCAGCTGACCTTGGTCCCTTCAGTGTACCCAACACAAACATCTATCATTGGACTATCCGACTTGATTACGTTCAGCTGTTCACATTTATTGGCCTATAAGTGGGCCTGAGGGCAAGGGTCCCATGTGAACTGACAAGTGCCTGTGAACAAATGAAATCAACAGGAAATAGGGTATCCTAAATGGTGAACACACCAGGAGCCTGAGCCTGCGCAGCTGTCATCACTGGGACAAACGTTCGCCAGCTGTAGGACACAGTTTTGCATTTGTCAGCTTACACAGGGGTGGCCAGGGTGCCTTCACTCCCCTTACAAGGATTTCATCCAGGTGGGATTGATCCTGGGGTCAGCACGCAGTGCTGTGTCCCTCACCCTCTTCAGCAACTCTCTTTCTGCCCATTGACCAACAGTACCCCGTCAAAGTCACAATCTACTGTCTGCCCTACAGGGAGAGTCCCGCTAGACAGAAGCTGACAAATCTAGTCAGCTCCAGTGAGTGGCCTTTCATCCCAGCCCTAGAAGTTCAGATCTTCAAGCTTTCATCAGCCTGTGGCCCAGTAGCCCGAGTAAGCATCCTGCCTTCCTGGAGGCCCTGATCAATACTCTGCCCTCCTCTTAGAGCCCAGACACATCCACATCCAAAGCAATAATGCCTGATATTTAATCATTTCCCATTAAAATGCAAGGCTGTCTCCAGGCCCCCTTGGCAGTTTAATTGTTTTAAAATGTCTACAGAAGTCGATGTAAACAGATTTGTAGTACATTGTTCACTTGCTGTACCATTGCAGCTTCCTGGCTAATTAATAAGACAGTTTTGCTGCAAATTGGGCATTTAGGCTGCATGGATCCCTCACATTGGGAAAAAGTTATGGGAGAGAGGAAATTATAGGAGTAAGGACAGGCACATTTTCCATTGAAAAGTACCAGTGGCTTGAAATTTTATGCCTATACCAAAACCTGCATGCAAATATTTATAGTAGCTTTATTCCTCATCGCCCAAAACTTGGAAGCAACCAGGATGTCCTTCAGTAGGTAACAGATAAATAAACTGTGGCACATCCAGACAATGTAATATCCAACAACGCTAAGGGGCTTCCCAGGTGGTGCTAGTGGTAAAGAACCTGCCTCCCAATGCAGGAGATGTAAGAGATGCTGGGTTCGATCCCTGGGTTGGGAAGATCCCCTGGAGGAGGGCATGGCAACCCTCTCCAGTATTCTTGCCTGGAGAATCTCATGGACAGAGGAGCCTGGCAGGCTAGTCCATAGGGTCACACAGAGTTGGACACGACTGAAGTGATTTAGCACGTAGCAACAAATGGACAGAAATGACCTACCAGCCATGGAGGGACATGGAAGAGCCTCCAATGCATACGACTGAGTGAAAGCAGCCAGTGAGCAAAGAGCATATACTGTGTGATTCCAACCAGACGACATACTGAGAAAGGCAAAATATGGGAACAGTAAAGTCATTGCAAGGGATCATGAAGAGGAAGGGATAAATATGCAGAGCACAGAGGATATTTAGGGCAGTGAAAATACTCTGTATGATACCACAATGATGGATACATGTCATTATACATTTGTCCAGACACACTGCATGCACAGGACCAAGAGTGAACCCTAGGGTATGCTATGGACTTTGGGTGATTACGATGTCACTCTCAGTTCATCAGCAGCAACAGATGCACCACCATGGTAGGGGATGTGGATAATGGGGGAGACTGTGTGTGGGAGGGGACAGGGGTATAGGGGACATCAGTGTACCTTCCTCTCAATTTTGCTGTGAATCTAAAACTGCTCTAAAAAATAAAAATGAAAAGTACTGAGTACCTAGTATGTTTCAGGAGTGCATGTTATCTCACTGAATTCTCATGACGGCCCCGTAAGGTTTTGTTTGTTCTGCTCTTTGTTTTTGTAGATGAGAAAATGCAGGCTAAGAGAGGTGAAGTTCCTTGCCCAAGATCACACAGCGGGCAAGTGGCTGGAATCCTATCAAGGGTTTCAAAAGCTTGCTTGGTGGTTAAACTAGATACCCTTTATGGTGTCTCCTGAGGCAGAGTTATCATGATGGTGAATCCCTCCTCCTCTATAAAGCATTCTCCAGTGAATCCAATTGCTCGACATCCATCAGCACTGCCCATGTCTCTCATTTCTGATGATACTCAAGAGTCCCAGGGAGGAAAGGAAATGCCCAACAGGCACCCCCCCCCCCCCGACTCCAGTCAAAAGATAGGAACAGCTTCACTTCTGTCCACTGCTGAGGGCTGCATCTCCCTGTCAATTTCTCTGACTACAGCAGGGGCAGAGGAGCGGCCAAGGAGAGCCACATCACCCCTACCCCTGGGAACACAGAGTCAGCTTCAGTAACAGCTCATCATTTATTCTGCCCACGGCTCAAATCCAAAGGTACAACAGGCACACATGAAACCTTGGCCACTCCCAGGAATGCTGCTTAATTGAGTATTTTAACGTAAGAGTCACAACTGTGCAAAAAGCTAAGTGGTGGGATCAGAGTGGTAATGATTTCTTCCTTGGGCTCTGTAAGAATTAGACGAGAAATTCACAGAAAGTGGGTAGGGCGGTGCCCAGCACACTGAGCAATCGATGAAATGAGTCTTTTTCTCTTCCCCTCAGTCCCTTCTGGCCCATTTACTTGTATCCCCTGTAATCTCATCGCTATCCTTCCTGACACAACATTTTGTGTCAGGCAAACATTTTTTGCCAACATTTTGGCAACATTTTTACAGAAACTGATCAATAAGCAAGCAATCCATGAATACTAACGGAGTCCTTACAGTGTACCTTTGTACCGTGTACCTTTGGCGTGTGCAGGAGACACAGATGGAAAACACACACATATACATGGAGCTCGGGGAATCTAAAAGGATGCTAAACATGAATACGTTTTAAAAATATCATTCAGCATCCAAGGCCAACAGGGATTTGCTGAAGGCAGAAACTGGAGCGACGATGTTGAAAACAAGGTTTGATTGGCCTAAGTCACTGGTTATACAAACTACAGCTTCCCAAATATTGATCATGGTGTGTGTATTCCCCTGTTACAGTCTTTTTTTTTTTTTTTTTAATTTTTTTCTTTTTTTTTTTCCTGTTACAGTCTTGTAAGAATCAAAACTGAACCAGTGCACACAAGCTGGTACTGCTTTGTCTTTGTGCTCTTAGTAACAAGAGCTGGATGATACCCCATCTCTGATACTTGGACTGGTCTTCCAGAATATTCTATGTCAGGGTTAAAAGCAACATAGCACATGCTATCTTCTGCTTGATTCTGCTTCTGATGTTGTAGTAAATAACACCTGAATGTGTCACTGAACAAGCTCAAGATATACAACAATTCATACATTTGTAAACTTGATGCTTGATCTTTTAAAGATTCTAGGGGGGTGTGTGTGTGCGCGTGTGCACATGCACCAGCAGGCAGGCACATATGCACATCTTATTAGAAGGAAATCTTGTTCCAGATATACGTGATTTTCAAGCATCGTGGGAGAGTTATTCATTTCTCCCCAAATTGTACGCAATGCAGGGAAAACAGAAAAGTTATTTGATTTCTGCAGTTTGTCTCTGAGGGAGAACAAACTAATGAAGAACGGCTTCTCTTTGTGTTCATAGCACCCTCTGGTGGAGAGCTAGCATATTTCAGTTGCGTGCTAATCCTGCTTCAATGATTTTTATTTTCCTCTTAAGATTTTATGCAAGTAGAAATTAAAATTTTTGACTTTTTAAGATTCATATCTGAATACCATAGGAATAAATTATAGTCTGTTTAGTTCTCTTATTCTGAAAATTATCTTGGCCGGATTTTAAATGAATGTCAATTTCTTATTTTAGGGAAACTACCTTTCATTCAGCAAACATTTCCTGAGTGCTTATTATGTGCTAAGCCTGTTCTGGCTGCTTGAGACACGGGAATAAAGAAGCCCGGGTCCCTGCCGGGGAGGAGCTTGTCCAGAGCTGAGAGGTACCTTGGAAAACCATCTTCAAAAGTGAACCAGGCCAGGTTAAGACTCAAAGATGGTGAGTTAAAACCTAAAAGGCTTCATGGAGAAGGAGACAGTTGACCTGTGCATTGAAAGTTGAATAGGCGTTCGCTAGGCAGATGGAGTAGGTAAAAGAAATAGGTATTCTAGGCCAAAAAAGTAGACAGAGCAAGCCAAACCCACATGGGATACTCCTGAAGGTGAAGTCATTTAGGATGACCACAGGCTAAGGATGGGCAGCGAAGAACAGAGGATTTCAGAGGCATAAACTGAAGAAGCAGGCAGGTGATCATTTAGAAAGTCAGTTTCAGGAATTTGGACTTCACCCCAAGGGCAATTGGGTTTTATGCTAGAAAGGTTTAAAAGTGCTCTCACACAGGTAATATGGGCTGCGGCCTGGGGGGTGGGAGAGGAATGAAAAAGAGGTAAGTGACACAGTGAGAGATAATGAGGATGGAAAAGGGAGTCATAGGTTCCTTCTGAAGACCCCACCATCACTATCCCCCACAAAAAACCCTAGTTCTCTTCACTACACATCAACTGATTCTTGGGTTGGGGAAGGGGCAGGCACTGATGACTTCAAATAGTCACCTAAGCTGCTCTTTGATTTGGATGACACCAGGCCAATGGGCTCTATTCCATCTGGAGATTAACAAGGAAGTAAAACTGAGTCCCCCCAAAACCAACTCTTCTGCCGAGATTAACCTCTCTACCCAAAACGTTATTCTCTTTCTTGTCTTACTCCTTTTCCCCTCAAGATGGAGCAGAATAAAAAAAGTGGGAGAGGGGACTGAAATTGAGCAGGACCCTGTGGGGGTCCTCCCGGGTATAAAAGCCTCTCTTATTTGTAGGGGAAATGGTTCAGCCTTCCAGTCCTTCCCTGAGTTCCACAGGGCAGATTCAAACACTTATAATTAAGGGAATGAGGGAATGCAGGAACAGGCAACAGTGCAGGCATGGAGCAGGGTCCTGGCTCCTTCTGGGGGTGTGCATAACAATCTGATATCTATCTTTGAGTTCTTTTATGGAACCAGCGTCCCCACCCAGATGGAGGTTGGTAACTTCAGGCTGAGCACACACATGTGGACCCCAAACAGGTTGGAATCAGAAGGTTGATGATTGAGATTCTGAAAACACCACCCTCTTACCTCACTACTAACCAATCAGAGGAAGGCCACACACCCTGCCAGGCTTCCTACCACTTCCTCCAAATTTTGCCTATTTTTCCCCAGCAAAACCATAAGGGAGATTGGGCTTTGTGAGCATGAGCCCCTACTTTCTCCTTGTTCGGACCTGCAATAAACCTTTCTCTGCTCCAAACTCCAATGTTTCCGTTTGGCCTGAGGGTCAGGCACACGGGTGACTAGAGAAGCAACAGAGCAAAGAGGTGAAAAGCATGGGGTCCAGAGCCACACAGACGGAGCCTTGAATCCTGTCTCTGAGCTTCCTTGGGCCTATTCCCTCACCTCTCTGACTTCCAATTTCCTCCTCTGGAAAATGGATGGAATACGTGTAGCTATCTGTTAGGGTGGTTGTGAAAACTCAACTAGGTGATGTATATAAAGTACTCACTACAGTGGCTGGCACATAATGTGTGTGTCTGTCTGTGTGTGTGTTCAGTAGTTCAGTTGTGTCCGACTCTTGAGACCCCATGGACTGTAGTAGTCCGCCAGGCTCCTCTGTTCATGGAATTCTCCAGGCAAGAGTACTGGAGTGGGTTGCCATTCCCTCTCCAGGGGATCTTCCATCCAAGGATTGAACCCGCATCTCCAGTATCTCCTATATTGCAGGCAGATTCTTTACCACTAGCACCACCTTGGAAGCCCTGATAAAAAGCAGTTGCTATATCCTTCAATTAGAAATAAATAAATCTAAAGAAACTTTAATTTAGAGATTATATTTTTGTGGGTTTTTTTAGCATTACATAACATGAAAACTAAACAAAATTCTGATCCATTTTGGCTTTATTAAAATTTTTAAAAATGTAAAAAAAAAACTGACTGTATTTCCCCTTCCCTGTTCAGTGGGCCCAGGCAAACGAGTCTTTTGTAAGATGCTTATTATGCGAGTCCCACAGTATTAAATACCTGCCTTGGGTCTCAGGAAAGCCTCTATTTGCAAGGTATCTGATGATTTCAGCAGTCTGTATCCCTGCTGACCAAGACAGAGTCTACATTGCACGGGGAGGATTGAGAACAAGCCAGACTCTCTTGGTCCAGAGGGCCTGGTCTGTGTACCTGCCAATTCTTACTGGAAAGCAGAGAGCCCGGAAAGGAGGCTGGCAGCAGAATCCTATGGGATTTCTAAGTCAGCCAAGAAAGAGGCAGGTGAACAGGCAAAGGCCAAGTCAGGATGGGAGAACAAGAGGACTTGGCATTGCTGGGAGCCCAAGCAGAGAGACAGACAGCACGGTTAGGCCTGGAGGAACTGGGTCAAGGTATACCTCGCACATGGCTTTTTGCATGACTGTCCCAGAGGAGGCATTCCTAAGAGTGAGTCCTTGGAAACACTAATCTGACCAAGATTTTCTGACTGAAAAGGCCCCGTGATCAGTTAGTTTGGGAAAGGCTGTTTGCCACGCCCTGCTCTTGCAGATTTGTATCATACATTTGGATGGCTGAAGGTTCTCATAAAGCCTACAATAAAGAAACCTATTATCTGTGAGAAACTCTGGATTAAACATACTAATTTGTCCCCAGAATCCTTCATTTCCCACAATAACTACTAATGTTTCTTAATACTAGTATTTAGTGAAAACCACTGAGGACACGCCAAGCTAAGGTCTCCTCGGGCATGAGCCTCTTTAGCCAGGGCAGAATCATTCAGGGAGCCCGTGAAGTGGCTCCAAGGTCCTGATCCTAGGTGGGTGTTGTGTTCTCCACCTGTGTATCAGATGACCCCAGAGTCTAGAGGTCAGAAAACCACCCTGGATGGCGCTGCCTCCACTACTTCTGGAATTTCTGGTTTCCAGGCGAGGGATCCCTGAAGGAAGTTTTGAAAACCTGACACCCAGAAAACTGAAGCCCTTGAAGAAGGCAGTCCACTTGACCCAGAAGGAGGGCACTTGTGGGCCAGCCACGGTGACTCTAGGCTTCTGAGATAATGAAGCGCCGGAAAAGGGAAAGAACTCAAGTATCATTTCTCCAGCCTGAGGGTTTCCTGTGGGCTCACCTGCCCCCACACTGCTTCCACAGCAGAAGTCCCCTCCTTTGACACACGAGGGAACAGACTCAGGAAGTCTCATCATAAGTCGGGGTTACAACCAACCCTGCTGCTTTTGTTCTAAGACAATATAAATATAGTGTTTAATGGAATGGCACAAAATGTTGATAACCTTGGGATGTGGTTCTCTTATGCACTGAATTGTGTGTCCCCTGCCCCCCAGAATTCAGGGGTTGAACCCCTAGCCCCCAATTTGGCTATAGGGCCTTTAGAGGGGTAGATGCGTGCGTGCTAAGTCGCTTTAGTCGTGTCTGACTCTTTGCGACCCTATGGACTGTAGCCCACCAGGGCACCTCTGTCCATGAGGATTCTCGAACCAAGAATACTGGAATGCGTAGCCATTCCCTTCTCCAGGGGAATTTTCTTGAACCAGGAATCGAACTTGTGTCTCCTGCAGCTCCTGAATTGCAGGTGGATTCTTTATTTCTGAGCCACCAAGGAAGCTCCCTTAGGGGGTTAATTAGGCTAAATGACATCATAATGGTAGGATCCTAATCTGAAGGAACTGGAGTTCTTATAAGAGGAAGAGATACTAGAGCACTCAGAAAATCTCTCTCTCTCTCTTTCCCACTCCCCCACCCCCAGGATTATGTAAGGGCACCATGAGAAGTTAGCCACCTACAAGCTGGGAAAGAGGCTTTAACCACAAACTAACCCTTACAGCACCTTGATCCTGGACTTCTCGCCCCTAGAACTTTGAGGAAAGAAATCTCCAGTGTTTAAGTCACCCTTTTTCTAGTATTTTGCTATGTCAGCCCTAGCTGACTAATACAGTACCTCCTTCTTGGGGAATACATGTAAATCCATGGCTAATTCATTTCAATGTATGACAAAAACCACTGCAATGATGTAAAGTAATTAGCCTCCAACTAATAAAAATAAATGAAAAAAAAAAAAGTATACATAACTTTGCATTTCTTTTCCAAACAACCCCACCTAGAGGACAAAAGAGTACAAATCTGTAAAACTATATAATGCTTGGAAAATATGCCACCAGGAGCGGTATACAAACAGGAATGTCATTTAAATGAAATAGAAATGAGGCAAAATCACAATGTCCAAATGCAAAGTGAAATCAGCAAACATTTAATGAATGAGTAATCTGTACCTGGCTCTGTGCTTGACTGTAACAGGAGGCTGGGATGGGAAACACCATGTTGAATAAAATCTCAAGGGATTCTGCATATAGCGGACGAGACAGAGAAGTAAACATTTAAAGAGAAGTTCAGGGTTACAGAGCAGGGACATCGAAGACACTGGTCAGACTTAGGGAGGTTGGAATCAGGGAAGGCATCCAGAAAAGGGGATACTAATCTGAAACAAGATGCAATCAGGTGAAAACAGGAACTGTTCTAGAAAGGGGCAGAACCCAGAAGAATCACACAAAGTCTCTATGCTAAATGCTTAGATATACTTAGCTCCCAGGAGAGAGCAACTAACACACATATAATTAATTACCTTATGAGGCAGTCAGCATAACAACAGGGATGTGGCACAAGGCATTATGAAAGCACAGAGTGAGTGGGGCATCTACCAAACCCAGCCGTGGGGTAGGGGGTGGTCAGGGAAGCCCCTTCTCAGAGCAGGTGGTGGTGGCAGAGTTTTGAAGGCCAGCGGTCATTAGTCAAGTGAATTGGGAGGGGCTAAGAATTCCTGGCAGAGGGAACAAGTACAAAGACAGACAGGATTGAGACAATCAGACCAGTTGAGAGACGCATCCAGTTTGGTATGCTTGGCACACAGATCTGCAGGGGTGGGATGAGACATGAAGTCGTGAAAGTTGCTAGTAGGCTGGATCGTGTGGCACCTCGTGGACCATGGAAAGGCTTGCCACCATCCTATGTGCCCGGGGGGAAATATGCATTTTCAGTGAGGGACCTGACCCAGTTGGCATTTTAGAAAGAGCTCAGTGGCTGCAGTGTGAAGACTGTGTGGTGGCTGCAAATACAAGATTAGAGAAGGAGGATGACATCTGAGATGTCAGCTATCCCAAGCAATGTCGAGAGCCTAAAGAGGCAATGACACGGTGAACAGAGAAAAAGCAGACTTCAAAGCCACTGTGGATGTAGAATTCATAGAACATGATTATGGACTGGAGATGGAAGGTAAGGAAGAGGCAGGGGTCAAAGAGTACTCTAGGGTTTTTGACTTGGGCAACTGGATGGTTGGGGTGTTGTTGTTCATCAAGATAGGGAACCATGGGGGGAATTCCCTGGTGGTTCAGTGATTAGGACTCTGCACTTTCACTGCTGAGGGCCCGGGTTCAATCCCTGGTCAGGGAACTAAGGTCCCATCAGCAATGAGGCACGGAAAAAAGAAAAGATAGGGAACCTCGGAGTGCATTTTCCCAATATTCTATTTTACAGGTGAGGAAAGTAAACTCACCCAACATCATTCAAAAAGTGAGTGACGACTGGCACTACAAGCCAAATATTTTCTGATTCTTTGCCAACGAATCATTTCATATTTGTGCACAAATTCAGTCTTGAATATGCCTGAGGGGAGGTGGAGATGATCTAGAATTACTAGGTTTGGGATATGGAAGAGGGACCTGATATGGAGTCAGAGATTCTGGAGTGAAGAGCAAAGAGACGGTAACTGCAGTTTTGAGGCAGGTAGAATAGATAAGATGTGATGCCCTGGGAAGGATGCATAGAAGGAGATGAGGAGGAGGCTGAGGACGAAATCTTGAGAAATGCTAACATTTATAATAGAGGAAGAAGAGGGAGTGAAGGAGAGGAAATAGTATCTTTCTGCTAGCATCTTTTATTCTGTTTCAGTAACTTACATTGTTGAAAGGCATCACCTTTCGAGATGAGCTTAAAGAGAGTAACCACCTCTTCCCTTTTCACTTTTTTGTAAATCCATTAGCAGGGAATTACATCCATAAGCAGCAACAGAATTTTCCAGTAGGAACAGACCCTATCAAGTGGAATATGTGAAGGGTATCCATGGTCAAAAGTAATGGTGTCATAAGGGTGGAGCCTAATTACCTTCGTCTGAGAAGGGAGCAGTTAACAGGGTTTGCCACTGTTAATCATTATCGTCATCATCAACATAGCAACTATTATTTACATTTACTCTTCATGATTATCTCAAAATGCAGCCATTATTAACTTATTCTATTTTATAGATGACAAAAGCCCAGTATATGGAAAGTAGAACCTGCTCAGGTTCACACAGGCAGTAGAAGAATTTACATTTGAACACATTTAATAATTCAACAAATATTACTGAAAAGAATGGAAGGACTTCCCTGGTGGTCCCGTGGCTAAGACTCTGAGCTCCCATTGCAGGAGGCCCAGGTTCGATCAGGGAATTGGTCAGGGAACTAGATCCCACATGCCACAACTAAGACCTGGTACAGCCAAATAAATAAATAAATAAATAAAGAAAAGAATCGAGCACCTCCTATGATGGACCACACTCTAGAAAGGTGTTCTCTGAAGTCAGATACATAAGTCTCAGGGATGGGCAAAGCAAGCAGATGTGGGAAGGACAGATTGGAACTCCAATTACACTTTTTTCTTTCATCTTTTTTTATTTGTATGCTTATGTTTATTTTAGAGTATAATTTAAATCTATTAGTAAAGATTTACATATACACAATTGTACACAAATAAATATATACACTCAGGTAGAGGTGTGTGATCAAGAGGTTTGTAGATGACCAGGTGTACAAACAGTGATAAACAAAACCTCACTAGCCCTGACCTCGTATAAATTACACGTAATGCTGTCCATCTCCTGAACCCATGTTCCTGAGTCTATTTTTTACCACCTTGAAGTACACAAATCCTTTGTACTGTTTGGACCAAAGCACAGGCCATGGATTTAATTTAAAATATAGTTTAGTGAACAATCTATTTTCTAGACATTTATCCTTAGAGGCTATTTCTCATTGTCAGAAGAACATCAGGGGTATCTGTGTTTGAATCAGCACCTTCCATTACTCATTTTTAGCGATGATGATTTTTTATAGTTGAAACATGAAAAGAATTTTAAAATTTGAAATACGTACCCAGATAACTGACCACATTACAGGTTAGCTTCATTTTCCCACATTCCCTAAGCACTACTTTTCTTTAATATGTTGAATCCTCCATTGTCTCAGACATTCATCAAATGTTTGAGAGCATTCTGCATTCTAAGCCCTGTTCTAGGCACTAAGGAATTCAACTTGTATGTCAGCATATCTCCAGTTTTTGTCTTTTCCAAAAGTTAAATGCTAGGTAAAGCTTTACTTATCTGGGTATTATTTTTCCCCTTTCTCTGAGTCACATGGCCACTACAACCAACAACAAAAAAGAAAGCCCTGTTAGGGGCTCAAGTATTAATTGTCAGATATGAACAGAGCAAATACACAGGAATTAATTTTACTGATAGACATGAAGTCACAGGTGCAGAAGTGGTTTCCCTTTTGATGGCTATGAGCTATGCTTTGAATTTTTAGAGTGCAAAGATCAGAATGTGTCTGAATTACCAAGCATGTGCCCTGCCAGTATGATAGAGTTTCAAGAGAGCCCAATTCAACTAAGAATCAGCAATGCCAAACTGTAAGACTCCTGGAACCAGTGAGATGAGACAATGAAGCCTATAACCATCCTGAACTTTCTAGTTGTGTGGCCAAATCTGAGCAGTGTTTGAGTCTAAGACTTAACTCGATGAAAGCAAATTTTTCTTTCATAAAATGTCTCAAGTTGAGCTGAGAGCCACTCTCAGTGGTACAATAGGGTGAGAGGATTGAGATGGCTGACTGGCTGGCTGGACTAGACAATGAATACGAATACTTCAGCCTATCAAGTAGTAGTATTCTTGTGAACTTAATCAAAATTGATCAGACACTAGACTTCTAACTATGCTCTTTTGTTTGACTAAAGCTGATGAATGTTTTCTGGACTGGTTGTGTCTTGCTGCTCTCTCAATAGCTAACAGATTATTTCTCCCTCTTGTTATCACCACCATTACCACCAACAAAATCATGCAGCCAACACATAAATGGATTCAGATTCCAAGACTCACAACTGAAATAATGCCAAAGTCTTTGATCATAGTAGTAACAACTGGCTCCCGCTTAAAAATCCATTTTTTCAGCATTTACTATGTACGTGTTACTTACACACAGGACTAGCTCAAATTTTGGATAGAAGTAACCTTCTTGTGTTTCTTCTAATGAAAGAGCATCCCAAATAGATCTACATGTTCATGGTCTATTTAAAACTAGAGAGAAAATTTCCAGTAAAATGGATGTGGTATAATTCAGCATATGTGGATAAGAGGCACTAAAATGGAGGCTCTTTGAGGACAGGAACATTGATTTGGTTCCCTGTGTGTACTCTGCTTTATATAATAGCTGGCACATGGTAAGCAGTCAATAAATATTGTTTTGAATGAATGAATGGATATAAGACTGTCCACTAGATTAATCTGACTCCCTCTCCTCTGCCTTCAATCAGTTAGAATGCTCATTTCCAGAAAATTAACTCCTTAGTTTCCACCACACACACACATTACTTCACCAACTTAACTGCCCTGACACTACTGTCCTCAAAAAGGCCTGCTTGCACAGTTGGCCCCTTGCCTGGTGTCTGGAACTAAGCTGGCAAATAGTTCCCTAAAATGATATGAAATGATAAAGGTGACCTGGTGCATTTAAACAATTCTGAACAAACAAGTTGGTTCATGCCGAATACCTATCCGTTTTCCTTCTGGGTATCTGGAATTTTGGCATATATCAGGCAGATAAGATGGTGCCTATGTGACTAGCCCTCAGTAGAAACCCTGGGTTTTGGGTCTCTAATGAGATTCCTGGATAGACAACCTTTCCCATGTGTTGTCATGCTTCTTGCTGGGTAAACAAATATGTCCTCTTGGAAAGGACCCTTGGAGACTTGCGCCTGGTTTCCTCCAGATTTCTTCCCATGTACCTTATCCTCAAGCTGGCTTTGTTGTATACCCTTTCACTGCAATAAATCACAAACAGGAGCAAGACTGTATGCTAAGCCCTGGGAGTCCTAGTGAATCACCGAGCTTGGGAGTAGTCTGGGCAACTCCTGACACATCTACTATATACTCATCACATTTCATGAAATAAATAAAATAGCCTCAGATCCACCTGAGACTGTCAGCTCCATGGGGCAGTAACCTTGCTGGTTTCATTTACCACAGTATCGTCAGCATCGAGCACAGTGCCTGGCACACGGACTGTGAATATTTAAAATATTGGGTTGGCCAAAAGGTTTGTTCTGGCTTTTCAGTAAGATGTTACGAAAAACCTGAATGAACTTTTTGTCCAACCTAATATAGCAGAAAGCGAAGAACTAAAGAGCCTCTTGATGAAAGTGAAAGAGGAGAGTGAAAAGCACTGACTTAAAACTCAGCATTCAAAAAACAAAGATCATGGCATCCGGTCCCATCACTTCATGGCAAACAGATGGGGAAAAATGGAAACAGTGACAGACTTTATTTTCTTGGGCTCCAAAATCACTGCAGATGGTGACTGAAGCCATGAAATTAAAAGGCACTTGCTCCTTGGAAGAAAAGCTATGACCAACCTAGACAGCATATTAAAAAGCAGTAGATATTACTTTGCCAACAAAGGTCTGTCTAGTCAAAGCTATGGTTTTTCCAGTAGTCATGTATGGATGTGAGAGTTGGACTATAAAGAAAGCTGAGCACTGAAGAACTGATGCTTTTGAACTGTGGTGCTGGAGAACTCTTGAGAGTCCCTTGGACTGCAAGGAGATCCAACCAGTCCATCCTAAAGGAAATCAGTCCTGAATATTCATTGGAAAGACTGATGCTGAAGCTGAAACTCCAATACTTTGGCCACCTGATGTGAAGAACTGACTCATTGGAAAAGACCCTGATGCTGGGAAAGACTGAAGGCAGGAAGAGAAGGGGAAGACAGAGGATGAGATGGTTGGATGGCATCACCGACTCGATGGACATGAGTTTGAGCAAGCTCCAGGAGTTGATGATGGACAGGGAAGCCTGGCATGCTGCAGTCCATGGGGTCTCAAAGAGTTGGACACAACTGAGTGACTGAACTGAACTGAATATCTGTGGAACACACGAGTTAATGAAAGAATACATAAATTAGAGAACTATGTATGGAAAATTAATACCTTAAGAGTACATGTACAAACTCATTGTTAAAGGCGGAAAGATGGGTAACCCAATATTAGTCCTGATTTTTATACCTCAGTTGTCCAACAATTTCTTATGGAATATTTATCTAAAATTATTACAGAGTTAATTAGAAAATATGATCTAATAGATTCAGGTTTTTTCTCTTGCCTTTAGCATAGCACCTGATATATATAAGGCACTCAAATGTAGTTATTTAATAAACAAATTAATGAAGATATATATCAAGTTCAAACTCTATAATGAAATTGCTACATTAGTTTGCTCTCAGAATAAGAAATCAGTCTGGACTGTGAAAATCCATTTGTTAGTGAATCATCACAAATTCGCATTTCTTTTCTGAAAAACTTACCCATACTTCATAGAATCAGTTATTTGTGCAGAAGATTTCTAAGCTGGTAGGTCTAACTCATTTATCATAAAGGTCAAGAGAGGGAAAGAGCTTACCCAAAGTCTTCACTGTATGAGGAATATATGGGGGGTGGGGGTTGAACTTATACCCCAGATTCATATGTTGAAGTCCTAATTGCCTCAGCGCCTCAAAATGCGACTATTTGGAGATACAGCCTTTACAGAGATAATTACATTAAAGGAAAGCAGTAGGGGCTCCCCAGGTGGCTCAGTGGTAAAGAATCTACCTACCAATGCAGGAGCTGCAGGAGCCGTGGGTTCGATCCATGGGTCGGGAAGATTACCCTGGAGAAGGGAATGGCGACCCACTCCAGTATTCTTGCCTGGAAATCCCATGGACAGAGGAGCCTGGTGGGCTACAGTCCATGGGATGGCAAAGAGTCAGACATGACTTAGCGACCAAACAACAACAGCGACAGTCCAAACAGAAAGGTGTCCACAGAAGCAGTGGTGATTTGGACACACAAAGAGAACCAGAGATGTACACACACCGAGGCAAGTCCATGTGCGGACATTTAGAAGGTGGCTATCTGCAAGTCAAGGACAGAGATCTTTGAAGAAACCATCCCTGCTGACCCCTTGATCTTAGACTCGAGAACTGTGAGAAAATACATTTTTATGGTTCAAGTCACGCATTCGGTGGTGCTTTGTTATGGCAGCCCTGGCAAACGAATACAAATGTCATCCTTCAGATGACAACCTTTGCTACGCATCCCTGTCAGACCAGAGAAAACAGAAGGCAGCTGGCAGTCAGAGATTCTGGGAGCTCTGGGCAGCTCATCCCTCCCTCCTGCTGCCCAGTCAAATTTCAGGCTGGAGAAGCCAAGCCAGCCTGTAGGGTTTGGGGAGGAGCCTGTATGGCAGAAAGTCTGATGCAGGCTACTGGGTGCTGGTCATTGGCAAGCAGATTCCTGGAGATGGCAGCATTAGCTAATGATTGCTCCTTCAGGCAGGACAGCTGCCTTTTTCCTTTTTCCCTCACAATTGACAGCCAGGGTAGGATAAGAAATGGGTCCAAATCAAGCAAGGACCATATGTTCCTAACTGGGGTGGGGAGCCCTAGCAAAGCTTATAGGATTTCTTCCTCTTGGCTAATTTCCACACCCCACCCGCCCACCTCCCATCCCAGCACTTTAGTGGAGCACAGTGTCCATGAATGCCAGGCTGCCTGGGGGACAATTAGACCATCGCGTCACCCAGTGTGTGTTGCACATTTCCCATTCCAGTCATCCTGGGGTGATTTGATAGTCCTGCCCATTCCCGCCTCTCCCCACATCCCTCCTCCCCACTGCCTCGAGGCAATGTACCATGCAGATTTCTGGCTCCTGATTTATGTTCCCACCGTAGACTCCATCTGGAATGTCCTCCTTCCCTTTGTCTAATGCCAATCCTTTATCTACTTCTAGGCTGAACGAAGCCCCTGTCATCCATGAAGCCTTCCTTGGACACCATAACCTTTTCCTTCCCCTCAATCACAGTAATGTGGTATGATGAGCATCCTATAAGAGAGCTGTATGTGAGAAGCTGTGAGATGGATGCCGGGGCTACATGAGGGTAGGACAGAGACGGGAGAAATAACCTTGTGTGTATACCGAGCGTGGCACTTACTGGCTTGGCACCTAATCACGTGCTCCCTTAGGAACAAGTGTGACATCATGGTTTGACTGGCAGGTCATGTTCCACTTTCTGTACGCTGATCACCGCTACCTCAGGGCTCTCCCTGCCAACACAACCCCACTCCTCACCCCCTTCCCCAGCCTTTGTGCCTCACTTACCCTGCGTGTCACTGGATATTCTCCCAAGCTGCTTCCCAACTCTTTTAACTTAGTAGGTGCTGAATATACACGTAGAGGTGAATTTCAATCCAGTGTGGCACCTCACTGAGTGTCTGAGAAAATCTAAAAATAACTGTCTTGTGATTGTTTTCAGTCATCATGAAAATGTCAGGCAAGCATGAAGAGGAGCCGGCCACTCTCAGGGAACTCTTCTGTACCTAGAAATGAGTGTGAGTCAAAAGTGAGTTGTCAAAGGAACGGAGGCCAGAGGCCACCGCAAAGGGCCAAATGGGTGATCCCTGACCTTGAAATGCTCAGACTGCTGAGGAAGACAGGTACTGAGCACTGCAGGGACAGATGGGCAAGGAGATGTGGAAGCCTGCAAAGATAGAAAGGGGATGGGGAGCCGATAAAGCAGATTTGAGGATCCGCCCTCCGCCAGGTTCTGGGCAAGGTACTTTACCCAGAAGAGCTCATTCAACGTCTTTGGCAAAATCGTGAAGTTGGTCCCGTTACCCCACCCATTTATGACATCATAAAAAGCCAGGTTAAAGGACTTGCCCAGCACCACACATCTAAAAAGTAGTCGGGTGAGATTCGAACCAGGTCAGTTAGACTCCAGTGGGCTATACTGCTCTTGTGCTGTCCCCGCAAATGCAGCTCGGAAGTAACACTTGTAACCATGTAACACTTTGGCTCTGATTTCTTGGTTCTCAGACCCTCCCTTCTCAGTTATCATCAGGGAAAGGTTGAGATGAACAGGCCTTACCCTCCTCTCACACAGGAAATGTAAATCCCTTGGCATATCACATGCTCCCTCCTTAAACTGCAGCTGGCCCTGAAGCATTGTGATCTTGCAGCAAGTTTTGATTACAAAAACTCTCTGAAGTAAAATCATTTATCCTTGTTAAAGGACGCAGCCAAAATCAATATATGCATTCTATCTTCTATAGCAGTCATTTCATTTATGCTAAGTAAATAATAGATCCACAATCAATGATTTGGCTATATACTAATGGAGAATAATGAAAGCAGCTCATGTGAATACATTGAGGCCCCCCCTTCCTTTTGAATCATCTTGGGATGGTCTGCACCTACTTCACTTTAATTCAACTGTGCTGGCAGGCCAGCGGGAGCAGTGGGCAGGTCTCCTGGCTGTACATTAACTCTTGAAGGCCAGCCCATAGCCAAGAGCAAATAAATCACAGCCCTTTCGTAATGAGAGGGTAGAAAGGTTTACTGCATGCTGCCTGCACTCAGTTTCCGCTGCAGGTTGGTCAAAGTCATCGTTGGCTTTCGATTCATAGGTAAAGATGCAAATGTCTGCTTAACCATAGACACCCAGACCAACGACTGGTGATGACATCATGACACCGATGAACCCACTTTTGCTTCAGGATCTCAACACACCTAAGTTTTTGCAATAGATGGGGAACCCTGCAAATACCAAGTGAATATTGGTGCCCTGACAGCTCCTTAGGGCTTATTTCAAACTGGTCATCTTCCCTGTAAAATGCCATTTATGGCAACTGGCTGAGAGGGAGCTATTAATAGTAAGCAAAGCAGGGCATGGCTCCCGCAGACACCTCAAGTATGCTGTTCTCATCTCCTGGTTCTCTGGATTAGTGAACAAAGGGAGAATGACGTTCGCTTATGGGCTGAGGAAAAGAAAGCATGTGGAGCGGTTACAATGGCCTAGTTCACTGATCCCAAGCGGAGGTCACCAGGGGAACAGGACGACCTTTAACCCTGTATTCTGTAGCCCTGCTGGCCTCACTCTGGGGCCCGATCCTGGCCTCCTCATTGTCTTCTCTGTCCTACTTCTTGAGTGCGATGTGTATATGAGGAAAGGGTACAACCTCCAGAATCTGAGACCTGGACCGACTCCACTGGTTAGGAGCGATGTGACTTGGAGCAATTATGTCACCTCTCTAAACTTCAGTTCTTCCTCTGTAAACTGGAGCTCTGCAAGGTTATCAGGAGGCTAAGGGGAGATGATTCTAATAAAGCAGCTGAAATCTAACAGGGCTTCAATAAATGGCAATTGTTCTGGCTAATTCTGAAGGTTAGGATCCTGTATTCCCCTTCTTCTCTACTCATAACAATGATCAGCACAGTTACTTCATGAATAAACCTGGTCTTTGATGAGTCCTTGCTGTGTGCTAGGAACTGGGCTAGGTACTCTGTGTGCCTTGTTGGGGCATGTGAAGGTGGGTGGGGAGAAGTGGGGAGATGATGGTTATAATTAAAGGAATGTTTTAAGATGGGAAGAAATTTGTAACTATTTTTTTTATTTAATCATTTAACATTTCCCATTATAGACATTTTCCATGACAGCAGGAACCTTATTATTCTTGTTTAGAGATGTTTGATCAATGCCTAGCACATAATATGTGTTTAATAAACACCTTGAATAAGTGGAGGGTTGTATGCTTCAACAGTAACAAAGTAAATGGTCTAAAAAAAAAAAAAAAAAAAATAAAGGAATGGTCTGGTCCCTGAAACTCTGCCTACCTCAGCAACCGTTATTAATCTTAGAGATGCTTGTGTCAGAGACCATAAACAATGCACATTTAATCCAGATCAAAGTTACTGACATCATAGTTCTCCTCATACATCTGCCCTCCTTCAGCAATTCCGTGTGTCCATCCTGGGCTGAACAAGCAGCAAGGCACTGCTCTGTGGTTTGAGCAGCTGTGTGCGTGTGCATGTGAGTGCACACTTGTGCCGAAAGAGAAAGGCAAGGACTAGAAAACCCTTTGCAAGCGTCTGACAGTGGTTTCTTTACATTAACCATCCCATTCCAGTGTTGATTCTTGCAAAGAGGGAGCAGGCAGCCATCTCAAGCCTACCCTGGAGTTAGCTTGGCGTGTCAAGGTTGCAGCCCCCTTAGAGAACCGAGATTCTAGAACACTCCTCCCGCCCCCAATGTGGGTGGGAGAGGATCTTGGGAAGTGTGGCCAAAAGAAAAGAAATTAGCAGACAACTCATTGCAGATGAGAAGACTGAGGGCTACCGTGCCACCCCACCACATCCCGGTCTCCAGTTCAATTACTGTCAAGGCCTCCAGTGGGACTTCAGCACTGAGGTCACTAAGTCAAAAGCAAGGCTGGATTAGAACCCATTTCTAAACTGTGTGAACCCCAGCCCTCTCACACTCCACCATAAAAGGTGCCTAGAAAGCTACAAGGAAAGAAAAAGCTGGGATGATGGAACAAGTTCAGGTCAACAAGAAAGCTCAGCTTTCTTTCAGCTTCTAAGAACACATGTCTGGACATACATCACACTATCAGACTGTGGATCAAAATCCTGAACATGCAGATTTATGTTCCTCTCTGGCTCTGATCTCAGCAGAATCACCATGTTAGGTGTGCTGGAAAGAACCCCAGAGGGTTCACTTAAGTCCCCTCGAAGGGCCCTTGCTCATGCTTTTTATGGCCCTTGAGGTTTAATATTCTCTACCATGCTGCCTGGTCCTGCCTCACCTGCCATTCAGTTCTTATTAACGATGACTTATGCCTGTGACAAAGGTCACAGACATGATTTTTTACTCTCATTGTCAAACTCGGTCATAACTTTTGAATGAAATAGGACTGCTCCCCTAGAGCTGTGAGCACTTCACCACTCCTGGAACAGCTTTGGAGATGTTCAAGGCTGAAAGCTGAGAAAGGGCCACTGAGGCAGCAGGCTAGTCAGGAGGCATGCTGCCCTCTACACTGTTAAAGCTGGTGGTAAGTCAGGTTCTCAAAAAATGAATAGTGTGATGTCTGCCTCACGGGACTTGAGAGCAGGGGTGGATCGTTCCACTGTCCAGCACGATGTTTGTGATAAAGCTGCCCCACCATCAGTGCTCACCAAGGTGGCACCAAGTTTCCTCCTATTTATTCAATCCAGAAGGTATTTTTCAACTCTTAAGTTCAAAAGGTCTGTTTGCCAACACCTGACATTAAGAACCACACTTGGTTCTTGGATGTTCCCTCACTCTTGGTTTTCCTGACCCCACATTATCCACTTTATCTTTCCAGCTTCTCCATCTCCTCTCCTGTCTCCTTAATGGCTCCATTTTCTTTTTTGTGTGTGTGTGTGTGTGTGTGATTTTTTTTTCCATTTATTTTTATTAGTTGGAGGCTAATTACTTTACAACATTGCAGTGGTTTTTGTCATACATTGAAATGAATTAATGGCTCCATTTTCTATTGAAACTCTTCATTGTTGGTGGTACTCAAGATTCTGTGAACACTTCTCCTTCCTTCTTTTCTCTTTACATCAGTGCTGTCCAATGGAACTTTCCACAGTGATGGAAATACTCTATATCTTTGCTGTCCAATATGGTAGCCACAAGTTAGATATGGCCATTGAGCAATTAAGCGTGGCAAGTGGGATTAACGAACTGAATTTTTAACTTCATTTAATTACAGATAACTTAAACTTAACTAGCCACATGTGCCTACGTGCCTATCTTTTTGGATAGCCCAGCTCTAGACACTCATGTGTGGCAGTCTCATTTGGTCACATGTCTACAGGTAACACTTGCATGTTTATGATTTTTCCACGTCCTTTGACTTGATAACCAAGTGTACACGGAAGAGTTTCATCAATGTTACTTCCAGTAAAATTTCTACTTACAGGCCCAGCACATACAACAAATACTTGTGAAATGAGAGTCTGAACAAAGGATAAATATAAATAAATACGCGTCAGGGGAGTGGGTGTGTTAGTCACTCAGTTGAGTCTGACTCTCTATGACCCTATGGACTGTAGCCCACCAGGCTCCTCTGTCCATGGGATTTTTCAGGTAAGAATACTGGAGTGGGTTGCCATTTCCTCCTCCAGGTGATCTTCCCACCCAAGGATCAAACCCAGGTCTCCTGCATTGCAGGCAGATTCTTTACCATCTGGGCCACCAGGGAAGCCCAAACAAAGGATAGTGAGTTATTTTGACTTTCATCCATTCTTGTGAAAGCTAGGATTTTGGAATTCAGGTGAAGAGCAAACGACTTAGCTGGCTGATGAAAGCCAGAACGTACATTCTTCTCCAAATGTATCCCATTCCTTCACCACCTGCAGAACAGGAAGAGCATAGATTTTGTCCTCCAAGGAGGCAATGTGGGGATTGGGTTAAGATCTTGGTAATATCTGAAGTCACACTGTCTGGGTATGAATCTTGACTCTACCTCTTATTAGATATGAATGGGGGCAACTTACTTAACCTCTCAGTGCCTGTTTCTTCATTGTAAAATAGGGATGATAATCATAGCACTTACTTCCTGGACTTATTGTGAGGATTAGTGAAATACTATGGCCACCTGATGCGAAGAACCGACTCACTGGAAAAGACCCTGATGCTGGGAAAGATTGAAGGTGGGAGGAGAAGGGGACGACAGAGGATGAGATGGTTGGATGGCATCACTGACTCAATGGACATGAGTTTGAGTAAGCTCCAGGAGTTGGTGATGGACAGGGAGGCCTGGCGTGCTGCAGTTCATGGGGTCGCAAAGAGTTGGACACGACTGAGCGACTGAACTGAACTGAAGTGATGCATAAAACTGTACCTAATGCAATTGTCTGGCATAGAATAATGATTGTAATGATAGCTAATATGGACCTGGATCATAAGCTAACTGAGTTCCCTAATCTGGCTTAAACATGCCCTCCATAAGAAGGTCCAGGAACTCTGGATCCTAGGTCCAAAATGAGGGCCACTTAATGAGGTCCCCCAAATCAATACACCTTTAGTAGTAGAAAGGGCTACAAGGCCTCATCTTGTACACTCAGTTCTGGAGTACTCTCAGACCCTGGGTTTCTAAGCCTTGTACGGCTACTCACAAGTTAATAGAATTGTTTTCACAGCCAACTACAGAGTCCTGGAAGATATACTGGATTTATAGAGAAATATTTCCCAAAATGACTGAGTTTTTAATTCTATCTCATTGTAACTAGAGACAATGGAATCCCTGCTTGGCTTACAGACAGCCTGGGGAAAATATGTACATGTATATATAATATAAAATATAGATCTATATATATTACATTGTATATATATTTTAGGGTTTCCCTGGTGGCTCAAATGGTAAAGAATTCACCTGCAATGCAGGAGACCTGGTTCAATCCCTGGGTTGGGAAGATTCCCTGGAGAAGGGCATGGCAACCCACTCCAGTATTCTTGCCTGGAGAATCCCCATGGACAGAGGAGCCTGGTAGGCTACAGTCCATGGGGTTGCAAAGAGACATGAGTGAGTGATTAAACACACACATATTTTATATAATGTATATACATTAACATATATGTATATATACATAATGTACATACGGATATATACATATATATAAACCTATTTTTTCCCAAACTTGCTTTGAGTCAAGCAGAGGGCTCCACTTTTTCCAGTTATAGTCTGTCTACCTAGGTATATAATATAAATATACATTACACATATCATATATGCAGTATATATTATATCTTGTTCATACATATACTTACATACACCTTACAAGTCTGAAGGGCTTCCCTTATTCAACATTGTCCTTAATACCTAGACCTCTAGCTGGGAACCTGTGTATCTTTGCTGGTTTGGGGACAGATACATGGCTCATTCCATGAGTATCTGCAATCCTTCCATGTCACATCCACTACATCTGCTTGTGCACAAAAGCATGTTTTTTTTTTTTTTCTATCTGTAAAGACGGTGTCTCCTGTACAGCAGGAATGATAATTGGATGCTAAGACCTTAAAGTCAACATTGATTTGGGAACTGAATGTTCTGGTAACAGTTAGTTAGCATCCTTAATCGTATGTATTATCCTCGATCCTAAATCATGAACCTTAACATGAGGAGTGACTTTGGAGGACACTGAAGAGTTGGCATTTTTCCCTGGATGGACCACCCCCTCCCTGCTGTGAATTCACCAGCTGTCAAATAAGGCCTTGCATGCTTTGCCCACATGGTAGGTTGCAGTTCTGAGTTCCATCCAGTACTAAGAATACATCCTCAGCCATGGGACAACATGTCACACTTGCATTTATGTACTGGGTAGAGAAAGAACAGAGCTGGAGAAGTGGCTGAATTGGGGAAGCACAAACATAGTAAGTGCTCACACTGTCAGCTGGCGGCTCTTTAGAAAGAAGCAAGTGGTTACCAGTCAGCTACCTTGCTTCCCACGCCATGCCCATGGCACAGAGGGAAGGAAAACACCATCACTTCTTTGGATCCAGTTGTCCCAAATGAGCCTCTTTCCCCTGCTTGTAGCATTTGCTGTGTTTGTAGCTTGTACTGTGAGCTGAGAAACCCCTTCCTCTGCCCAGGAAGCCTCAGGCCCCACCTGGACAGCCCAGCAGCACAGGAACCAACTATGATTAGAAAGCATGTCAACCCTGAACCTGGGTCACTGGAATCGTGGCAGCTTTTCTAGATAAAAGCAGGTGTAATTAACCCTTTGATATGCCAGCGAAATAAAATCAAATTCTGTTGTTCCACCTGAAATAAAATTCAGGTATAGGGCAAACCTCTACACCTTGCTGAGGGAAATACCCAACTTTTAAAAAGTGGTACAACAGGTCCCAGGTGGGCACCCTTAGGCCTGCTGCTGGTCCTCTTAGTGTTGAAGTTGGCCAACTATGGCCCAAAGGTCACACACAGCCCACTGTCATCTGTTTTGGCCCAACCACAAGCTAAGACTGTTTTCTCCATTTTTATATTGTTGAAAAAATCAAAAGAAGAATAATGTTCAAGGTCCTTAAGCAAAGTTTTCTTGGAACAAGGCCAGGGCCATCCGCATTGTCTGTGGCTGCTTTCTAACTACAGTGGCAAAGCTGAATCATTGGAGCAGAGGCTGCAAAGCCTAAAATATCTACTGCCTAGCCCTTTATGGAAAAAGTTTTTCAACCTCTTTCTTAGTGCTCCAATAATCTCTTTTATAAAATGCTATTAACTGTACCTTTATCTTAAGACTTTTGTAGGGATCAAATTAGATGATGGGTTTAAATGCACCTTCTTGGGAATTCAAAAGGCAACACAGAGACTGGAAGGAAATCTGGGGCCTATGAGAGAAGCTATTTCTCCTCTTTTCAATAAGTTCCTTCACAATAATGGCAAGGATCTACTCAACACAATAAACATATACTAAGCCTCTGAATGGAAAAAAAAAAGTAGTTATGAATGCAAGAGGTAGTGGGGACCTTCCTTTGGATATTAGTTCCACCACTTGCTTAATATGTAAACTGGAGAAATCCTGGGACCTTGCTGAGCCTCTTTCCTTATGAGCAAAATGAATTAATAATATATCACCCCATTTAGTGTACATAGCAGTCCAGTGTGAGAAGTAACTATGTCTTACGTGCCTTCCTATGTGCTCACTCACTCAGTCATGTCTGACTCTGTGACTTCATGGACTGCAGCCCACCAGGTTCCTCTGTCCATGGGATTTTCCAGGCAAGAATACTGCAGCAGGTTGCCATTTCCTTCTCCAGGGGATTTTCCTGATCCAGGGATCAAACCCGTGTCTTCTGCATTGGCAGGCAGATCCCTTACCACTGAGCCACCTGGAAAGCCCCAATTATGTAATAGGGAAGAACAAATCTGACTCCATATTGGATCTATTTCTTTTACTTTAACCTTTGTACTCTATTGCTTTTGCTACAAGTTAATCACTAAAGGGATGTTGCCATAGCTTAAAGGAGGCATAATGGTCAATCTCTCAGGACCCTGACTCCTATGTCTGGAACATTAAGCTAAAATACCTTTATTTAGTTCACAGGAAACATTCTGAATAGGCCTATGAATGGCTGCAGGAAAGAAGAAATTAAGATATCTCTTCTGGAG
Organism: Odocoileus virginianus; assembly: GCF_023699985.2. Taxonomy (NCBI): domain Eukaryota; kingdom Metazoa; phylum Chordata; class Mammalia; order Artiodactyla; family Cervidae; genus Odocoileus; species Odocoileus virginianus. Next base: position 2,693,689 of record NW_027224318.1, on the reverse strand, counting down.
TCTGGCAGGAACTAAGAAATATTTTGGTGGAAACTAGGAAATATTTGCAACAACTTAGTGACTTTTTTACTTTAACTTCTCACCTCCCCTTCTTTGTACAATAAAGAAACTAGCATCCAAACCCAGGCAAGATGGTTCTTTAGGACATTAGTCCACCATCTTCTCAGCCTGCTGGCTTTCCTAATAAAGCCACCACTCCTTGCCCCAACAGTTTGTCTCTAATTGACTGGCAAAGCTTTATGAGTTTGGACTCTGAAACTATTAGCTAGGCCAAAGTGCTTTTTAAATGCAAAAGTAAAAGTGCCTCACATGCCAGTGTGATGATTATTATATGTACTGTCTCTCCTCTTTTCACTTGCTTAGTCACCCCTTCAAAACTGTCAGATCTATTAAGCATGGCTTCCCCTTACAGAAACTAATTACATGTGCTGCCTTTGTCCAGGTGGGATTATATGATCCTGTCCTCCAGTATACACTCCACCAGCTTATTTGACATGGAAAATCAGACTCCCTAGTCTCAGTGGTACCATGCCAGGTACCCTGATCCCATGCCCAATTGTCATATGGCAGAAAGAACCCAAGAGACAAAACAAGGAATAGAATGTGAGTTAGAGATGGCTGGCAGGCAATTCCAGAAAAAAACATAGCTGCATGAAAATAGACAAATGCTATGCTGTCATGGTTAAGAGAGCTGGTTCAGGAGTTAGATGGGCTTGGATTTGAATTCCCACTCTGCCTCTAGCATTTGTGAGACCTGGAATGAGTTGTAATGTCTTTGAGCCTACTAAAAACCCTTCCAAATCTCCCCATTGCCCCAGAGATAGCATCACCTTTCCCAAGATGGCTATCAAGACCCTGCATGATCTGGCTTATATGCAACTCTTCTCTCTCTCCTCTTAAGCCTTCATGGACCTGTTTCAGATCCTTGAATGTTCCATGTTGTTCCCTACTTAAGGGACTCTGCATGTGCTATTTACCCAGGTGGGACTGAAATGCCCTCCTCCACTCTACTTTTGCCTCCTTCACCTATTTGTCATCTGTCTTGTCCTTTTAGGTGCCTGAAGACTTCTGCTGGCTTTTGGTAGGTGTTCTATGAGAACTGCTCCATTCGTTGATGTATTTTTGATGTATTTGTGGGAGGAAATGAGATCCATGACCAACGACTCTGCCATCTTGACTCTCCTTCTCTTATTCATTCTTCAGACCTTAGTTTGAATGTCATTTCTCCAGAAAGTTCTTCCTAACCCTACCCCTGTATCCACACAACTGGTTTATGGAACACCCCCCCCCCCCCCCCCCCCCGCAAAAGCATCCTGTGCCTCTATGGACTAGCATTTGACACCAGTACATACATTTTTAAAAGTGTAAAGTGGGTATTAATTGTTGAATGCCTGTCTCATCCATGAGAACAAGGATCTGGTCACCATTTTGTCTAGTACCTAGATTTGTGCCCACTACATAGTGGGTGATGAAGAATAAACACATTGGATAAATTCATGAATGACTCTGGGATGTACTTTATTTTAGAGGATATCAACTTCATCATCTCACAGAGTAAAAAGTTCCTGAAGGCTAACATCTGCAAGGACTTGGATAACATGTCCAAGTAGCAGGTCCTTTCAGAGTAAGAATTCCAACCTCCCTGCTGGCATAATTTCAGGGCAAACCTCTTTTTTCTGTTGCTAGCCAGAATGCTATTCAAAGCCAAATAATGCAGGCCATGTTGAAGGAATTTAAATAGTTTCTGACATTGCATGTGATTTATAATGTCTGCAAAGGCAGAGCTGAGATGGCTGATGTTTCCTTACACTGCAACAAATTAAGGTGTCTATTTTCCCCAGCAGGTGTGTGAATACTGTAAATCCAATTAATGCTAATGACAGCACGTTCCTGCAAAGTGAATGAGGGAGGTTGTTTCTGTTATAATTTCTTGCAACTTCCCACTGCTTCAGCGAGAAGGCAGCTTCCTTTTCTACCTCTTGAAATGACAGTAAAATCTCACTCCTATTTTTCATGTCTTTTACCCAAGACAGATATAAGCTCCCTATAAACCCACTTTGAGCAGAGTACACAGAATGTGGTGTTTGGGCATTCAACTATGCTTCTCAACTTTTTATGTGGGTACAAATCCCCAGGGTATCTTGGTAAAATGCAAATTCTCACACAGAAGGCCAGGGATCCTTTCAGGCTGTGGGTTCACGAACCAGACTTTGAGAAGTGAAGTCCTAACGGATACTTTCGTCTTTCTTCGGTATCATCAGTAGTAAATGATGTGGTCAATGATCATTCTGATGCCCTGAAAATTCCTTCTGAACCATCCCCTAAAGAGCAGAAATCCAAGGCATTAACTTGAAATTTGGGGGTCACAGTCAAGAATTCCCCAAGAAAGCAACTCTTTGGAAAGCTAAGGGGTGTTTCAAGCTTGGAGTAGGAAGGCTACAAGCAGAAGTTGTAGTCAAAACAGACACAGACATCCTAGTCCAGTTATTGACAAGTTGTATGACCTTGGCCAGGACACTTAACCTTACTGACCATCAGTGTCCTCATTTGTGAGAAAGGATAATAATTGCCGAGGGAATTTGGAGGATTAGAAACTTGAGATATAGTGCAGAGCCTGGCAGTGATTGTATTAGCACAGCCAAGGGACATCTTGGTTCCATAATACCTGGTTGCATTTAAGACCCACACTAGCTGACCAACTAAGCTTCCTCATTGGCAGCCTCCTCTGTGGACATACCTGCCAGAGAAGGGGCCTTTGGGGGGACTGCAAAGCCACAGAGGTTTGGGACTTGTTCCTTAGCCCTTTAAGTTCACAACTGCCATCAGTTCCATGAGGAATACTGTCACTGAAGCCTGGCATCACCCACCGCCCCTCTCCACCACCATGGCCACCCTTTCAGGCCTGGCTATTTAGTTATCTAAGGGCTTCTCTGGGCTTCCCTGGTGGTTCAGAGGTTAAAGCATCTGCCTGCAATGTGGGAGACCTGGGTTTGATCCCTGGGTCGGGAAGATCTCCTGGAGAAGGAAATGGCAACCCACTCCAGTATTCTTGCTTGGAGAATCCCATGGACGGAGGAGCCTGGTAGGCTACAGTCCATGGGGTCGCAGAGTCGGACATGACTGAGCAACTTCACTTTCACTTTTTTTCACTTTTCAAGGGCTTCCCAGGTGGCTTAGTGGTAAAGAATCCACCTGCCAATGCAGGAGGTGCAGATTTGATCCCTGGGTCAGGAAGATCCCCTGGAGAAGAGAATGGCAACCCACTCCAGTATTCTTGCCTGGGAAATCCCATGGACAGAGGAGCCTGGAGGGCTACAGTCCATGGGGTTGCAAAGAGTTGGACACAACTGAGCATGCATGCACATTTAGGTATCTATCATTTTATCTCCAGACACAATCAAACACTTCTTTAAAACTAGAAACTTTCTTCTTTCTATGGAATTTGGAAAGTTTTTTAGTTTTCAGGCATGTGTCACCCAATGTATATAAAATAAAATAAAAGGTCTGAAATCAGATGGTCCACATTTCGTGTCTGACATTTAGTTTCTTTTAACATCTAGGCTATTCACAAACAGGATAGAGGTTTCCCTTAGAAGTTAGGAACCAGAGTGGTGCTTCTTGGAGTGCTGGTAATGCTTTCATCTAGGTGGTCATTACTTAAGTGTGCTCAGTGTACAAACCTTAATCATTAACTATATGTGCAATCTTCTATATATGCATATACTTTACTACAAATTGTTGAAACATGCCATTCATACTAACTCATCTACAAGAATAGGCAATGTTGGGAATAAGTGCTTTTATGTTCAGAAAGCAAGAGTAGGTAGGATAGTTTAAGAAAAAATCTTGCCAGTGGCCAGTCTCCGTGCCAACAGCCTAGGAGGTGACATCTTATTAATTCTCCCCATCAGCCCACTTCCTTTTACTTTGGTCTATGTGAAAAAAGGCATGAAGCAGATTCGTGGAAGCCTCGAACTCCTGTGGGAAGTGTAGGAAGGACTGCGCAGTTTGGGGTCCAGCACAGTGGTGCCCTTACTTGCTTGGTTTGGTTCTCTGTCCCAGGTGGTGTCTAATTGTGTGACATCCAACATCCAACATCCTGCGTCAGCTGACAGGTATGACTCGGCAAGGAGCACAGCTCAGCTGACTGTTCTCATCCAATAACACTGTCAGCAAGCTTCTCTGTCACAGAGAGCAACGAGACACACTCAAGCCGTGGCTACTTGGCACGCAGTCATAAATGGATCCTATTTCAGTAGTTACTGAGGTTAGGGTTTTCTTCTTCAAGATAATCTTCTCCTGTGTCTTTGTGGACACAGGAGTTGCATTCAACTCCTCTTTGGTTATACACTGAAAGGAACCATATACAGTAGCTCTGACAGCAGTGTGGTGGGGCGGTTAAGTGTGTGGGCTTTAGTGTAAGATAGATTCAGGTTCAAGTCCTTGCTCTGCCACTTACTAGCTGTGTGACCTGGCACAAGTTGCCAAACCTCTCTGTGCCTCAGTTTTATTCAAAATGGATCAAGTTGTTATGAAGCATGAATGACATAATGTTTGTAACATGTGCTTAGACCAGTGCCTGACACAGATTTAAACACTCAGTAAGTAATCATTATTGTAGCATCATCATGCCTGTGACTGCCATGGAAAATCAATGAGACAAAATGTAGAAAATGTGTGATGCAAAGTTAGCGCTTGACAAATGCTAACTGTGATCATCTTGAGACAACTGCTTCAGAGATTAGCATTGCTGTGGGAACATTTGCTCCATAGGGAAGCTGGGTATTATTCTGATTAGTTGGAGTATAATCTGACTTGTAAATAAAGAAAAGGAAAAAGTATGAGCTACTGTCCCTGAAAAGGTCTTGCAAAACCCCCTGGGACTAGGGTCAGCTCTCTTTGCACCTGGTCACCCATGCTGCCCACCTGCAATCAACCATCCAGTTACTGAGAAAGTTGAACATCATTGTCCCTAAATGTAATCCCTGAAAGCTTATATTGGATTTCTCTCACTCTATATTCATTCATGTAGCTATTCATTTGCAGGTCTTCTTTAGAACATGATTTTGTCAAACGTACTACAAAAAAACCCAACAGACTCTGAAAATGTAATATTCAGTGAAAAAAAAGTTTTGTGGTCAAAGGTAGCAACTCTGCATACTATACCCGTTTTTTGACATCTGCAACATACATTGGCCTACTAAAGGTTCTGACAAGTCCTGCCAATCCCTTGTTGGTTCATTCCTTTAATAAAACACATACTGTGTGCTTAGTATTTGCCAGTCACTATTCTAGGCACTGAAAGGAATAGAGCAAAGAACCAAACCACCCTCCAGGGCACAGTTTAATCCAGTGTTGCCCAAATCCACTCTCCGCAGAGACCATGATTTGGCACGTCCTAATCCCCCACTCTCACTACAGCTGAAATGAGTATCTAGAATTTCCAAAGCCTGGCATTCAATCTCACACCTCTGCATCTGCTTCCCCCTCCTCCGCCTGGAACGCCTTTTCTCTTTCCTCAACCTGTGTCTGCCTCACCAACTCTCTTCTTCCATAGGGATTCTGCTCCAGCTGCAACTTCCCTGAGGAGGGCCGCTTAGCTCATGCCACCAGGCTGAAAGAGTCCACCCTCCTTGGCACGCTCACCATACACAGGGCACACCCTGTTTTGTGGCATGGATCATCATGATCTCTTAACTTCTTGGTCCTCAACCAGATGCTGCCTTCCTAGAAGGAAGTGACCGTGCACCATCCATCTCTATATTCCCAGAACTTAACTTGGGTTTGGCTCTCAGTAGGGACTGTGCGAACTATGTTAAGTGTCTGTGCTAATCTGGGCCACCTGTCTTGTGTTATGCAAAGGATCTTCCAAAGGCACGTGTTCTTAGGAGGCTCAACCTGGGAGGGCATGGTTTGGCAAGTGCAAGACACATATGTATGTCTGGGTGGGGTGGTGCCCTTTCCTCTAGGGGAAAGGCTTGGGAAGCAGAATACGGGTTGGACTTTAGCCGGTATTGGCCTGCACTTGGCCTGGCAGCTTTTCACCAGCAACCTTGGAATGGAAGAATGGGGTTCCGGGCTGGGACAGGGGATCTTGGAGGGACCATTAGGCTGATTACCCTGCACAGCCTTTTCAGACCTGAAACACTATATAAGTAAACCAAGTAAAATAAGTCAACTACAAAGACCTTTTACACAAGCATGAATATACTTAGCATGTTTCCTTTCTTTTGCCTAAATAATTATCTAAGTTGGTTGTACTCAGTTGATGGCTTACTAACCAAATAGAACATCTGCTGCTCATTTGATTCTAAGGAAGTGGAACTCAGTCTGGAGGATTCCCACTGCAATGAAACAAGTTAAAATTGGCCTTACTGCTGCATTTCATTTATATAACTTGGAAATGATAAACAACACTGAGAATCGCCAGATAAAATATAGGATGCCCAGTGAAATTTGAATTTCAGATAACAGTAAATTTGTTTTTTGTTTAAGTATGACCCATGCAATGTTTCAGGTATACTTAAAAGATTTGTTGTTGTTCATCTGAAATTCAAATTTCCCTTGGCATCGTTTATTTTTATTGGCAACTGCACATGTGATGCCTCTGTATGAACAGCTATGGGATAGTCAAACTGTCGTATGACTACACCTTCAATAAAAAAAGTGCAGGGCATTGGAGGCAGTAATTAGTGGATAAGCTTGGGAATAATCTCTCATTCTTTTCTGACATTCATGGAGAACACAGGGAGAACAGAGACTGTCATCATTCTAGAAGAGAAAGAATGTGAGCAAACTCTCTGAAAGAACGTGAGCAAACTCAGTTTGAAAGGGTTTAGAACACTGAGGTTCAGTTCAGTTCAGTCGCTCAGTCATGTCCGACTCTTTGCGACCCCAGGGACTGCAGCACGCCAGGCCTCCCTGTCCATCACCAACTCCCGGAGTTTACTCAGACTCACGTCCATTGAGTCGGTGATGCCATCCAACCATCTCATCCTCTGCCTTCCCCTTCCCCTCTTGCTTTTGATCTTACCCAGCATCCGGGTCTTTTCAAATGAGTCAGCTCTTCACAATAGGTGGCCTAGCAACATCGAGGTTGGATTGCTAAAATCTGTGGAGGCCGTGGTAACAGATCCATTTAAAGTGAAAAGTGGAAAGAGCCTTGATTTTTGCTGTTGATTGGTTAGGTTTTGTCTCTGTGCTTTCAGAGAATGCATACATTGATGATTTCTTAAAAGGGAAGTTTATCAAATATTACAACGAGGAGAATAAAAGTACCTATGTCTCAGGGATTTAGAAGAACTAAACCTAACACATTTTAAGCACGTAACCAGAGTATAGACGTTCCAAAAGCTGGAGCTGCTAACATTACTATCATGTCTATTGTTTGGCATTATTTCTAAATCTGGAGCAATCGTCTATAGGCTTCCCTTCTTTCAAACTGTAACAGGATGGTCTAGAACAAAGGACTAACTTTTAGGGGAAAGGCAGGCACAGGGAACTTGAAAACTTACATCTCACCATCAGTGCTGGATCTGTACTCTCAGATTATAGCACCCCTGGCTCAGATGGTAAAGAATTCGCTTGCAGTGCAGGAGACCTGGGTTCGATCCCTGGGTCAGGAAGACCCCTGGAGAAGGGCATGGCAACCCACTCCAGTATTCTTGCCTGGGAAATCCCATGGACAGAGAAGCCTGGCGGGCTACAGTCCATGGGGTTGCAAAGAGTCGGACATGACTTAGCAACTAACACTTTCACGAAGAGCAAAGATTTTATCTGGACAGAATTTTGATACTGTTCAATTTTTAGTTATTATTTATTCTCTGTGTCAGTCCATTAACTCCGTTCCTTTTTCAGCCATGCTTAACACTGGCATTTGAGCAAACTTTGCTAGTGTCATGAGTGAGCTGCAAAAATGGAAAGATGGCCAGAGATTAGGACTCATTTTGTCCTCAAAGGCATGTTCTGATAGCTGGATCACAAATGAGAATCTCCAGTTCTATCACAAATTGATCCACTATGGTTTTGGCCACTTTTCCTTTTACCTCTGTGACCTATTTAACAGCTTTGGAAACTTTTAAAATCCATGAAGTACTCTAACTGCAATTAGATCTTGTGTTAGGTCAGTGTTACCTCTCATAATATTTGTCCCTAACAGGAATCTACACAAAATGTCATTCATTGAGTCTTGCTGGCAAAGCTAGTTATGAACATATATATAGTGGGCTCAAACCACAGCAGCATAGAAGACTATTTCTGTACTGAGCTAACTGCTGTGTCATTCTAAGTTCAAGGTGATGGCTGGTCTATATTTAGCTCAAAAAAAATGGCCTCACTAAAAAACGAAAGAGATGATCAGTTGATACTCAGTAAAACCAAATGACAGTAGTCTCATAAAACTTAAAGAGGGATCAGGTTCCAGAAAGCAAGTTACTACAAATAGAACCATGAAACTAGTTAGTCCATCCTTATGGCCTGTGCTTCCCACAGTCTGTACAGTGCCTGGGAATTAGTTCCAATGCACAATGCTGATCCTTCCAGTGAGGTCACATGAGGGCCTTCCAGAGAAATCCTGATCTCACTGGGCCCCTACAGGATAGAGGAGTAAGGCTAGACTTATGAATGGTAAAAGCAGATGGGTTCCCCAAGTTTCAGAGACCAAGTAGGTGGCAATGGAGGAGGGAATCAAACATGCCATTGTTCCCACTTGCATGTCTTATGAAATATTAAATGCCAGTAACTGCCCTGTAACCCCAAAACTTTGAAATACGGAACAATCAAATGATGAACAATATCCACGTTTTGTAAAGTCAAGCTATAAGATATTGTGTGTGGACTAAGGCATTACATGCAAAGTAAAATCTGGATTGTTCATATTAAGGAATAGTTAATGTTTATAATCTTACCTCTTAGCTGTCAATACTTTTGCTATGTTCAGTTCAGTTCAGTCACTCAGTCGAGTCCAGCTCTTTGCAATCCCATGGACTGCAGCATGCCAGTCTTCCCTGTCCATCACCAACTCCCAAAGCTTACTCAAACTCATGTCCATTGAGTCAGTGATGCCATCTAACCATCTCATCCTCTGTCGTCCCCTTCTCCTCCTGCCTTCAATCTTTCCCAACATCAGGGTCTTTTCCAAGGAGTCAGTTCTTCGCATCAGGTGGCCAAAGTATTAGAGCTTCAGCTTCAGCATCAGTCCTTCCAATGAATATTCAGGACTGATTTCCTTTAGGATTGACTGGTTGGATCTCCTTGCAGTCTAAGGGACTCTCAAGAGTCTTCTCCAACACCACAATTCAAAAGCATCAATCCTTCAGTGCTCAGCTTTCTTTATGGTCCAACTCTCACATCCGTATATGACTACTGGAAAATCCACAGCCTTGACTAAATGAACCTTTGTGGGCAAAATAATGTCTCTGCTTTTTGGAATATGCTGTCTAGGTTGGTCATAGCTTTTCTTCCAAGGAGCAAGTGTCTTTTAATTTCATGGCTGCAGTCACCATCTGCAGTGATTTTGGAGCCCAAGAAAAGAAAGTCTGTCACTGTTTCCATTGTTTCCCCATCTGTTTGCCATGAAGTGATAGGACTGGATGCCATGATCTTAGTTTTTTGAATGTTGAGTTTTAAGCCAGTTTTTCACTCTCCTCTTTCACTTTCATCAAAGGCTCTTTAGTTCCTCTTTGCTTTCTGCCATAAAGGTGGTGTCATCTGCATATCTGAGGTTATTGATTTCTCTGGCAATCTTGATTCCAGCTTGTGCTTCATTCAGCCCAGCATTTCACATGATGTACTCTGCATATAAGTTAAATAAGTAGGGTGACAATATACAACTTTGACATACTCCTTTCCCTATTTGGAACCTTTGTTCCATGTCCAGTTCTAACTGTTGCTTCCTGACCTGCATACAGATTTCTCAAGAGGCAGGTGAGGTGGTCTGGTATTCCCATCTCTTTCAGAATTTCCCACAGTCTGTTGTGATCCACACAGTCAACGGCTTTGGCATAGTCAATGAAGCAGATGTTTTTTCTGGAACTCTCTTGCTTTTCCTGTGATCCAACAGATGTTTGCAATTTGATCTCTTGTTCCTCTGCCTTTTCTAAATCCAGCTTGAACATCTGGAAGTTCTTGGTTCACGTACTGTTGAAGCCTAGCTTGGAGAATTTTCAGCATTACTTTGCTAGCGTGTGAGATGAGTGCAATTGTGCAGTAGTTTGAACATTCTTTGGCATTGCCTTTCTTTGGGATTGGAATGAAAACTGACCTTTTTCTGTCCTGTGGCCACTGCTGAGTTTTCCAAATTTGCTAGCATATTGAGTGCAGCACTTTCACAGCATCATCTTTTAGGATTCGAATAACTTATCTGGAATTCTATCACCTCCGCTAGCATTGTTCATAGTGATGCTTCCTAAGGCCCACTTGACTTTGAATTCCAGGATGTCTGGCTCTTGGTGAGTGATCACACCATCGTGGTTATCTGGGTAATTAAGGTCGTCTTTGTGTAGTTCTTCTGAACTTTTGCTATGGCCCCCAAATTAATTTAGAATTAAGCAATTTAATAGAAAATATTTCATGGAGGGGTGATTTCACTTGAGAACACATACCATTCAGCATCCATCCAAAGACCACACAACACATTTAAGGTACTATATGCCAGCAGTGGGACACACCCTTGCCTTTATTTGGTTACTTTCCAGACTTTTCAGTTGATTGTGTTAAAGCCAACGCAGAAGGGGGTTTTACCTTTACAAGTGTGTATGTGAATAGATTCGAATATCTAGGCCTTGGCTTACTCTTCTGCCAGCCCCCATGTACCATACAGTCCAGTGACACCAAGGCTCCTGTCCTCTGTCCTTTCATCATCCTCTTCCTTTTCTCTAGCTTTTGCCTCAGGCCCTGACTTGAAGGAGATGATGATCTAGTAGAAAGGAGGAGACAATGGTTTCTACTTATTCTCTGCACTAAGAAAAGTAGGACCTCAATGCATAACTTATTTTTAAATTTAAAGACTGAAAGAATTAATTGTGAAGTTGAGGTCACCTTACAAGATACACTTCAAGTACTTCCTCTGTAGCAATAGAGATGATGATGTGGAGAGCTAAAACTCACATAGCACTTACTAAAAGCTAGGCTAAGTGTTTTGTATATATTAACTCATTTAATCCTGACTTCATTCATATGAAGGAAGCACTGTATTCTCCCAACTTATAGATGAGGAAACTGAGGTATTAAGAAGTTTAGGACCTTGCCCAAAGTCATTCAATTGGTAAGTAGGATTCAAAACTAGGATTCAAACTCAGACAGGTTGAAGCCAGAGTCTGTGCTCTTATCCACCACACCAAATTGTTAGGTGTTACTAGAGTTCTCACAGCACCTGCAGAGATTTTGGCTTACCCTAACACTGTTATGTACAGATGTGAGAGCTGGACCATAAAGAAGGCTGAGCACCAAAGAACTGATGCTTTCGAACTGTGGTGCTGGAGAAGACTCTTGAGAGTCCCTTGGATTGCAAGGAGATCAAACCAGTCAATCCTAAAGGAGATCAGTCCCAAATATTCATTGGAAGCACTGATGTTGAAGCTGAAGCTCCAATACTTGGGCCACCTGATGTGAAGAGCAGACTTGCTGGAAAAGACCCCGATGCTGGGAAATACTGGAGAAGGAGGAGAAAGGAGGATAAGGGGATAACAGAGGATGAGATGGTTGGATGGCATCACTGACTTATGGATATGAGTTTGAGCAAGCTCTGGGAGATGGTGAAGGACAGGGAAGTCTGGCGTGCTGCAGTCCATGGGGTCGCAAAGAGTCGGACACAACTGAGTGACTGAACAACAACAACAGCAACAACAATGTTGTTGGCACTTAACAGAAATGACTAGATAAGGGGCATGTAATCTAAGATGTTCAAGCTGGTTTTAGAAAAGGCAGAGGAACCAGAGATCAAATTTCCAACATCCACTGGATCATCGAAAAAGCAAGAGAATTCCAGAAAAACATCTATTTCTGCTTTATTGACTATGCCAAAGTCTTTGACTGTGTGGATCACAACAAATTGTGGAAAATTCTGAAAGAGATGGGAATACCAGACCACCTCACCTGCCTCTTGAGAAACCTGTATGCAGGTCAGAAAGCAACAGTTAGAACTGGATATGGAACAACAGACTGGTTCCAAATAGGAAAAGGAGTACGTCAAGGCTGTATATTGTCACCCTGCTTATTTAACTTATATGCAGTGTACATCATGAGAAACGCTGGGCTGGAGGAAGCACAAGCTGGAATCAAGATTGCTGGAAGAAATATCAATAACCTCAGATATGCAGATGACACCACTCATATGGCAGAAAGTGAAGAAGAACTAAAGGCCTCTTGATGAAAGTGAAAGAGGAGAGTGAAAAAGTTGACTTAAAACTCAACATTCAGAAAACTAAGATCATGGCATCCAGTCCCATCACTTCATGGCAAATAGATGGGGAAACAGTGGAAACAGTGGCTGACTTTATTTTTCTTGGCTCCAAAATCACTGCAGACGGTGACTGCAGTCATGAAATTAAAAGACACTTACTCCTTGGAAGGAAAGTTATGACCAACCTAGACACCATATTAAAAAGCAGAGACATCACTTTGTCAACAAAGGTCCATCTAGTCAAGGCTATGGTTTTTCCAGTGGTCATGTATGGATGTGAGAGTTGGACTATAAAGAAAGTTGAGCACTGAAGAATTGATGCTTTTGAACTGTGGTGTTGGAGAAGACTCTTGAGAGTCCCTTGGACTGCAAGGAGATCCAAACAGTCCATCCTAAAGGAGATCAGCCCTGGGTGTTCATTGGAAGGACTGATGTTGAAGCTGAAACTCCAATACTTTGGCCACCTAATGCGAAGAACTGACTCATTGGAAAAGACCCTGATGCTGGGAAAGATTGAGGGCAAGGAGAAGAAGGGGATGACAGAAGATGAGATGGTTGGATGGCATCACCGACTCAATGGACCTGGGTTTGGGTGGACTCCAGGAGTTGATGATGGACAGGGAGGCCTGGTGTGCTGCGGTTCATGGGATCACAAAGAGTTGGACATGACTGAGCAACTGAACTGAACTGAATCTAAGTGTCCATTTCCCCCACTGAATGGTGAAATGCTTGAAGTCAAGACCCATGTCTCATCTGTCTCTGCATGCTCCAGGGCCTTGCACAATATCTAGGCCTATTATATGTCCAAAGGGCTTCCCTGTGGCTCAGCTGGTAAAGAATCCGCCTGCAATGCAGGAGACTTGGGTTTGATCCTTGGGTTGGGAAGATCCCCTGGAGAAGGGAAAGGCTACCCACTCCAGTATTCTGGCCTGAAGAATTCCATGGACTGTAGTCCATGGAGTTGCAAAGAGTCAGACATGACTGAGTAACTTTCACTTTCACATGTCCAAGAGAAATTTGTTAAGTGAACTAATTTGAAATATTAATCCAATCCATATGAAGTTGACATTGTTACAGGTCAAAACAGTTCATTGTCAATTTCATTTAGTTCAACCTTCTGGAACACAGACAACACCTACCAGCTCTGAAGCTAACCTATTCTTTATGCTCTTTCAAAGCTTTATTAATTTGTAGCACATTGATACCTACAAAAAGAGAGTAATACCATGAGATAGTTCTACTCATCTACCACAGACAAGGCCAGATCATGGAAATGTTGGTAGTCCATGATTTATTCGTTCAAATATCTTATTCCTCATTTTCTCTATTTCAGGTACATAATAATGCCTCAAGAGACTTCCCAGGTGGCGCGAGTGGTAAAGAACTCACCTGCCAATGCAGGAGACTTTAAGAGACTCGGGTTCAATCCCTTGGTCAGGAAGATCCCTGGAGGAGGGTATGACAACCCACTCCAGTATTCTTGCCTGGAGAATCCTATGGACATAGGAGCCTGGTGGGTTGCAAAGAGTTGGAAACTACTGAAGTGACTTAGCACGAATGCATGCAACAATGCCTCCAACAACACCATTTTTAAAGGTCTCCAAGCCAACAATGGACAGGACATCAGATGTTTCATCAAAGTGACATCCAGCTTAACTTTCCAAAGCAAATTTCCACTTCATCCCTATCCCCTTCTCTCATTTATTTATTCAGGAAATAATTTTCAAGCATTTCTTTCAGGCTGGTTCTCGAGGACATAAAACACACTCACCTCCCATCAGTGGCTTTTTGTAGCTAAGTGGTAATAACAGCTCACGCCACAAGATGGCACTCCTAATTCTTCTTTGTATTCCCTTTCTACTGGGATGAAAGACCTTATAATTTTTCCACTCTTGCAAAACAAATAGAATCACCATGAGGGTTGTTTTTTTTTTTTTTTTTTACGATTGATGTAGCTGACTGCTCCTATGAAATGTATTTCGGATACTTCAAAACGATAGTTTTCTCAGGGACTTTACATGTTACTTTGGGAGAGGGTGTATATTGTAACACGGAGGCCATGCTATGAGGTGAAGAGGTTGGAACCTTCTCTTACTGCTGACCATGACCCTGAGAGCGCTAAGGTTTAAGGAAAAGAAGGGCAGAAAGTTACAAGAGCACCGCAGGCAAACAGCTCTGCAGCAGAATGTGCAGGGAGGGTGGAGTGGGGGTGGGGAGCTCATTTGGCCCCGGGCACTCACCTAAAGCTTCCCAGGGAAGAAGATGCTGGAACTGCATCTTGGAGTTTCTCATACTCAGTTGCTAAATCCCCTCTATTCCTACCTACTTTGGTTCCAGATGCTTATGGCCTGGACCCTCTCTACCAAAGGCACAGGACTGAGTTGAGTTTGGCAAATTTTGATCAATGATTTTTGCTTCAAGGAAGGAGCTAAAGGCTGAAAAGAACACATTTGAAAATGACACTAATATTTATTAAATGTTGAATACCGAGCAACTTGATAAGCAAAGGGCTTAGCAAATTTATTTCATTTAATACAAGAACCCTATGAGAAAGTTTTATGTACCAAAGATTTATGTAACACCTGATTCTAAGCACTTCACAAATATTAATTCATTTCAACGTATCATCATAACATCCCTATGAGGATATACGCTATTGTTTTTTCCCTCCCATGGGAAACTGAGGCATATAAGGATTATGTGATTTGCCAAAGGTCAAATAACAGGTAAGAAGCACAGCTGGAGTTCATGGTCAAGAATGCCAAACTCCAGTGTCTGGGCTCTTATTCTGTCTCTCTGTTTCACAGAAAAAATATTATGTCCATCAGATAAGAATGCTCTTAAATTTCTGCTATGAAACCAATAAGTTTACTTAATCTGCACCTCCTCTATTTGCCTAACATATTTGCCAAAATGTCCAGGACACAATTAACAATCACCTGTCATAAATCACAACCTGAATTTTTTAAAATGTAATCAACTAATCTCAACAGATGACTTTCATGTTGGGATTATCTGACAAGAATTTTAAAGCAACCATCATAAAAATGCTTCAACAGCAATTAGAAATTCTCTTGAAACAAAAAATATAGAATCTCAGAAAAGGAATAGAAATTACTAAAAAGAACAAAATGGATATTATAAAAATGAAAAATATAATAATATAAATTTAAAAATCACTGGATATAACGGATAGTGCAGTGATGACCAGAGGACAGAATCAGTGAAGTTGAGAATGGGTCAACTGAATTCACACAATATGAACAGCTACTAAACAAACTGTAAAAAAAACATGAACAGAACCTCAGAGATCTGTGAAACAACAAAAGATCCAATATTCACATCATGGACCTCCAAGAGGAAGAGAAAGAAAACTGAACTGAAAAATAAATACGTAGAAAATAAGAGCTAAAAATTTCTGAAGTTTGGTGAAAGATGTCGACCTATAGATTCAACAAGCTGAGCAAACTCCAAACAGTATAAACCTAAAGAAATGCATGCCAAGACACGTTGTAATGAAACTTCTGATGAATAAAGACAAAAAAATTCCTGAAAGCAGCCATACAAAAACAACACATTACCCAGAGAGAATACCAATTCAAATGCCAGCAGATTTCTCATCTGAAACAGCGAAGAACAGGAGGAAGTGGCACAACCTTTCAAGTACTGAAAGAAAATTCTTTTCTTCGAGAAAGGCCATGTGAAGAGAATGAAAACACAAACTACAGTCTGGGAAAAAGTTATTTGCAAACCACATACCTGATTGAAAGTATCTAGATTATCTAGAATTATAGAACTGTCAAAGCACAACAGTAAAAATAAAAAAAATCCAATAAAAAAATCAATGAAAGTACAAACAGATATTTCACTAAAGTGGATATATATATGGCCAATGAGCACATTAAAAACTGTTCAAAATAACTGGCTATGAGGGAAACACGAGTTAAATGCACTATAAGATACCACTGTGCACTTAGCAGTGTGGCTAAAACAAAAACTAATAACAGAAAATTCTGGTGATGATGCCAAAAAATTGGATCACTCATCTATTGCAGGTAAGAATGTAAACTGATACAGCTACTCTGAAAAACGGCTTGAAAGTCCCTTAAAAAATTAAACATACAACTATCATATGACCTAGTAATTGCACTCCTGAGTATTTATCTCAGAGAAATGAAGACCTAAATTTACACAAAAACCAGTACACATATGTTTACAGCAGTTTTACATGTAAGTTCCAAAAAGCAGCAACAGCTCAGATGTTCTTTAATGGGTGAATGGTTAAATGGTTAAGCTAAGTGTGGTATGTCTATATCATGGAATTCAAGAATAAAAAGGAATAAACTATTGATACTCACAATACTTGAATGAATCTCTAGGGAATCATGCTGAATGAGAAAAGCCAATTCCAAAAGTTCACATACTGGGTGATTCTGTGTATATAGCATTCAAGAAATGACAAAATTATAGGAATGGAAAACAGATCAGTGGTTGCAAGCAGATTGGGGAGGGGTGGTGAAAGGGATATAAGAGAGTAGTGGATGTGGTTATAAAAGAGCAACATTAAAAAATAAATAAATAAAAGAGCAACATGAGGGATCCCTGTGGTGTTGGGACCATGTGTAGTCCTGTGAGTGCTGACGCACATGCAACTGCACAGGTGATAGAATTGTATAGAATTTAATACGTATACACTCATGCAAGTGCAGGTGGTGCTAGGGGAAATCTAGGGAGGATTGGCATCTTATATCAGTGTCAATGTCCAGGGTGGGATGTTGTACTGTCTTACCGCAGGATATCACCATTACCATAGGGCTTCCCTGGTGGCTTAGACGGTAAAGAGTCTGCCTGCAGTGTGGGAGACCTGGGTTTGATCCCTGGGTCGGGAAGATCCCCTGGAGAAGGAAATGGCAACCCACTCCAGTATCCTTGCCTGGAAAATTTCATGAACAGAGGAGCCTGGCAGGCTACAGTCCATGGGGTCGCCAAGGGTCGGACACGACTTAGCAACTTCACTTTCTTTCTTTCACCATTGGGGGAAACCAGGCAGGTCCCTCAAAAAATCTATTTCTTGTGACTGCATGTCAGTTTACAATTATATCAATAGTAATTTCCACTTTAAAAAAGTAAGCATGTTACTCGGTCACTTAAGGCTCCATATTCCTCCATAGGAACCATCTATTTTTTTAGTTTCCCTTCACAATCAGTTCTCAGCCCACCACAATGGATCCTATCATTCCACTGAAATGGCTTTTGTCATTCTATCCCTATCTCACTTAATGTCTCACCCTACTGACTGCTCCTTCCTTCTGGAATCATTCTTTCCATTTCCGACATCAGGGATCACTCCTTAATCTCCTCTTTGGGATCCTCTTTCTTTGTCTGCCTATTCTCTTCCTACCAGATCACCTGCTGTACTATCTCATTCAGTAATTAACTTCATCAAGATCCGCAAGGTACTGCAAGGTACTCACCAATTTCTCACTTTTAATCATTAGTCCTATTTCTTCAATTCACTCTATCCAGACCTTCGACTTAACAATCCAGCATCATATTTGCTCTCTTAGAAACAAACTTGCCTCACTAATTTCTCTTTCTCTGTCACATCTGCCTTGCAAAGTCCAAAATTCAGTGAGCTCTCCTCTCTGCCTACTACATCCCTGTATTTTAGCAGCTGAACACTGTCTGAAAAATCACAGTCGTGTTGGCAGGTTTCATTTTAAAATCAAGGTCATAAATTCCAAATGAGCCCTCTATGTTGCCTGAACATCCCACCTCTTACTTTAATGTTCACATTCCTACTATCCAAAACAACTATTTCACAGCTTTCTCTCCCTCTTCAAAGCTACAAACAAATCCAACATCCAAACTTTCACTCACAAATGATGTTTGTGCCTCACTCACTTGACAAAGCAGGCGCCCTATAGGGAAATGTCCCTGCTTCTCTCTGCGGGTAACTACTCCACTTGTTTTCAATGTCCATCCCATCCCCTCCATCCTTCACAGGGGTCCCCTTCCTCCTATTATTCCTTTTCTTTCTTATATCTCAAATTTCTCTCTGTCTCTCTGATCATTTTCATCAGAAAACAGGTATGCCCTAGCTATTATCCATTTTAAAAAAATCCTTTTACCTCACATCTGCATTCCACCTGCCACCTCATTTCTGATCCACTTCACAACCATATCTCTTGTATAAATGGTGTATAGTCACCATTTTCACTTATCATCTCTCATTTTTTTCCTCAACTCACTCTAATTTAGTTTCCGTCTCCACCACCCACGATATAGAAACTTTTTTTTTCTTTTTTTAAATTTATTTTTATTAGTTGGAGGCTAATTACTTTACAATATTGTAGTGGTTTTTGCCATACATTGACATGAATCAGCCATGGATTTACACGTGTTCCCCATCCCGATCCCCCCTCCCCCCTCCCTCCCCATCCCATCCCTCTGGGTCTTCCCAGTGCACCAGCCCTGAGCACTGATGCATGAGTCTCATGCATCCAACCTGGGCTGGTGATCTGTTTCACACTTGATAATATACTTGTTTTGATAACATTTGTTTTTGCAAAAGATATCAATGACCTTCATGTCATTAAAGTCAGTGGTCTCTGCTCTTAATTTACTTGACTTTCAGTAAGACTTGACACATCTGACTATTCCATCCATTTTAAAATCTGTTCTTCCCTGGGCTTCGAGAACATTGCACTCTCCTGGTTCTATTTCTATCTCACTGGCCTCTCCTCAACCTGCTTTGTAGCCACCTTTTCTTCTCACCCTAAGTGATCTCATTCAGTCCTATAGCTTTAAATACTGTCTATGTGCTGATGACTCCCAAGCTTACATTTCCATTAATATCCAATTGCCTACCTGACATCAGCATTTGGATGTCCAATAGGTACTGCAAAATCAACATGGTCAGATGCAAACTCGTGATTCTTCCTGCAAAAGTCCACTCTCCCAACTCTCCCAGTTGCTTACATAAAAAGTCTAAGATTTATTCCATTCTTTTTCTCACCACATGTTCAAATCACCCAAAAATCCTCCATTCTCTACTTCCAAAAATGTATCCTGAATCTGCCTACTTCCATCCGTCACTAATATTACCATCCTGATCTGATCCAGCATTCCCACTTGGCCTAAAGCAATTGCTTTTGATGTATTTTACTTAGCTTTTATAACTCCCTGCCATCCATTCTCCAGTCACACTAGAGTAATCATTTTTTAAAAAAAATAAATCAAGTTTCCAAAATGGTCCCTTTACCTTCTATGATGCCCAAAGGGACTTTTCTTTGATATTTACTGTGGGAATATGATTGAGCTCTTTGAGGTAAATCTTGTATTTTACAGAGTGGCCCCTCTGATGGGATCCTCCCAGATTTTATAATGCTCAGACTTGTCTGCACTGAGTCTCCAGCAATTCATCAACGAACACTGGATCTCACAGCAGATTCTAATCATCAGTCTCTGCCCTGTAATAAACTTAAAATCCTTGAAAAAGAGAGAGTGGCAAGGATGACAGAGTAGAAGAACTCTACGCTTACCTCCTCTCACAAACACACCATAAGAACAACAATCTGCAGAATAGCCACTGTTGAAAAAGTCTGAAATCTACAAGAAAAGACATAAAGAAGGAACCACACCACATTGAGGAAGGTAGGAGGAGCAGACTTGCAATAGAATCAAATCCCATACCCACTGGGTGGGTGACCCACAAACTGGAAAATAATTATATCACAGAGGTTCTCCCATAGGAGAGTGAGTTCAGAGCCCCACATGAGCACCCGCCACCCCACACCCCTGCAGCCCGGGGGTCAGGCACCATGAAGGGGAGCCACCAGAGCATTTGGCTTTGAAGACCAGTGGGGCTTAACTGTAGGAGTTCAACAGAATTGGGAGAAATAGATACTTCACTCTTAAAGAGTGCACACAAAATTTCACATGCACCAGGACTAAGGCACAAGTGGCAATTTCATAGGTGCCTGAACCAGGTCTACTTGCTGGTCTTGGAGGGTATCCTAGGGAGACAAGGCCGGGGGAGCGGCCTGTGGCTCACCCTGGAGACATACACACTGGTGGCAGACATCCCTGGGATTATTCATCAGCATGAACTCTCCTAGAGGCTGGCATCTTGCACTGAGATCTGGCCTAACCCAATAGCCTATAGGATCCACCACTGGGATGTTTCAGGCAAAACAGCTAACTGGCTGGTGAACACATACCCACCCGTCAGCAGAGAGGTTGCCTAAAGACTACCTGAGCCCACAGCTGTCTCTAGACATGCCACTAAACATGGCCTTACTCACCAGAGGGTCAAGAAGCAGCTCCAACCACCAGTGGACAGGAACCAGCTCCTTCCACCAGGAAGCCTGCACAAGCCTCTAGGCCAGTCTCACCCACCAGGCAGCAGACACCATGAGCAAGAAAACTATGGTCCTGCAGCCTGCAGGCTAAATCTGCAAATGCAGACCAAACACTACCATGGGAATCAGATGACCCCTGGCCCTTGGGTGATGAGAGGGGAGTGCACTGAGTTTGCTCAGATTCATGTCCATTGCACTGGTAATGCCATCTAACCATCTCATGCTCTGCCACCTTCTTCTCTGTTTGCCTTCAATCTTTCCCAGCATCAGGGTCTTTTCCAACAAGTCAGCTCTTCACATCAGGTGGCCAAAGTATTGGAGCTTCAGCTTCAGCATCAGTCCTTCCAATGAATATTCAGGGTTGATTTCCTTTAGGATTGACTGGTTTGATCTCCTTGCAGTCCAAGGGACTCTCAAGAGTCTTCTCTAGCACCACAGTTTGAAAGCATCAGCTCATAAAGGTGTTCAAATAATTTGGCATGAGAATGGATGCAAAAAGCAAGAAATTAGTACTTTTAAACAAAGAATTAGAAGATATAAAGAACAAGCAAAGGAATTAAAGAATACAGTAACTGAAATGAAAAATACATAAGAAGGAATCATCAGTAGACTAAATGAGACAATGAGCTGGGATAAAGAGTAGTAAAAATCACTATCACTGAACAGAAAGAGGAAAAAAAGAACAGAAATGAATTTCCAAACTATATAAACAGCTCACACAACTTAATAACAACAACATCAAAAATCAACCCAATCAAAAAATGGGCAGAAAACCTAAATAGACATTTCTCCAAAGAAGACATATAGATGGCCAATAGGCACATGAAAAGATGCTCAATATCACTAATTATTAGAGAAATGCAAATCAAAAACTACACCTCACACTGGTCAGAATGGTCATCATTAAAAAGTTGACAATAAATTCTGGAGTTGGTGTGGAGAAAAGGGAACCCTCCTATACTGTTGGTGGGAATGTAAACTGATGCAACCACTATGGAAAACAGTATGTGTTTTTCTTAAAATAGAATAGAGAAATATCACATGAACCAGCAATCCCACTTCTGGGTATATATCTGGAGAAAACTCCAATTCAAAAAGATAACATGCACCCGTTTCATAGCAGTATTATTTATAATAGTGAATACATGGAAGCAAACTGTTAATAAAGAAGATGTGTGTGTGTGTGTGTGTGTGTGTGTGTGTGTGTGTGTGTGTATAGACACATATAAAGGGATATTACTCAGCCATAAAAAGAATGAAATAATGCCATTTGCAGCAACATGGATGGACCTAGAGCCTAGAGATTATCATACTAAATGAAGTAAGTCAGGAAGAGAAAGACAAATATCGTACCACTTATATATGAAATCTAAAAATATAAACATTTTTACAAAACAGAAAAAGACTCACAGACATAGAAAAAAAGTTGTGGTTTCCAAAGTGGATAGTGGGATAGGGAGGGGTGAGGAGCTTGGGATGGACATGTACACACTACTATATATAAAATAGACAACCAACAAGGACCTACTGTATACTGTATAGCACAAGGAATTATATTCAATATCTTGTAATAATCTATTAATATAATGGAAAAGAATTAAAAAAGAATATATATATATGTATAACTTTGCTGTTCATCAGAACTAACACGACACTGTAAATTAACTATACTTCAATTCTAAAACATGGTTAAAAATCAAATCATTCATTTCCCTACTTAAAATGAACCAAGAACTACCTGAGAGATTTAGAATAAAATCTAAACTCCTTTTCCTACCTACTTTTCCAAGCAGTCCTGTGCAAAAAGCCTCCATTTTTCAGAAAAAAAATTGGGGGAGAGGGCAAGGGAACTAACATATAAACAACCACTCTATATCTGCACTGGAGAAGACTGTTTTATTTTTCAGGAAATTAAAAGCCTTTGGCAGTTCTTTACCAAGCATGGATCAACTAGTCTGGCACCTCCAGGGTCTTCCCAGGGGGACTGATTTACATATTTCCCTAATCTGAAGACCCTGCTTCAAGTGGGCTGGTTTCAGTGGGCCAGAGAAGGTGTTACAATGAGTGAAAAAATTTCCTGCATCCAAGAGTTTGTTCTAATTCCACCATCTATCTCTTTACCTCATCCACTACTGTCTTTCTCACCACCCAGTGAACAATCATTCATTACGGCGGTCAGAGGACAGCACCGACTGAAGGAAACATAATGAAAACCTTGGTCTTCTGGTCCAGCTAGATATGCCACTAACTTAGCTGTGTGACTCTGGGCAAGCCACATACCCTCTTGGAGCCTCAATGTACCTGCAATGATCTGGGTTAACACTAAGATTCCACAATCAACTGCTAGCTTCAAGCTGCAATTCTGCTAGCACCAGATCAAAGAGAGGAAATGCAAGAGTTATGTAAGAAATAATAAAAAATCATTGGGACTTTCCTTTTTTTCCTTGGAAAAAGTTCATGATTTAGTCTTTCTTTTGTGAGACAGGGCTTCTGTTGTGGCTCAACTGGTTAAGTAAGAATCTGCCTGCAATGCAGGAGACCTGGGTTCGATCCCTGGGTTGGGAAGATCCCCTGGAGAAGGGAAAGGCTACCCACTCCAGTATTCTGGCCTGGAGAATTCCATGGACTATATAGTCCATGGGGTTGCAAAGAGTCGGACATGACTGAGCGACTTTCACTTTCACTTTCTTTTGTGAGACAGAGAAATCTTAAGCTCCTGAACCAAACTGCCAATATCTACCCACTTACTAGCTTCCAATTTGCAACAGTTTGAAACTAATTTCTTTAAAGTGGTGGGTCCTGTTTGACTTTTCAAAGCAGAAGATTTTTCTTCATTATTTGCACTGTGAAAATGTTTTAAAAGAAATTAAATGAGGAACGATTAATTGATATTTGAATAAGTTCTTAATCAGCCAGATGGGAGCTCCAGGGATGTGTGGTCTCTAGTGGCCCAGATTTTGCTGCTCAGAGAAAGTACGCTGTGCAAACCTGAACTGTCCTTCCAATGCCTAAGTAAGGCTTCACAGCTTTTCTGCCTCCACACCACCTTTCCTCTCCGGTCTCCTGTCCATATTCTGTTCCCGGTGAATCTATGCTGAAACACTTCTTGGATAGGTTCAGACCCAAAGAGCTAGCCCTTTACCAATTCACCCACCTTAATGCTTTTTTTTATTTGCTTGTTTTCACATCTCTATGCCTTTGTCCTTTGCCTCTGATATCCAGGCTTAGTTCTCATTCCATCCTCTCAAGTGTAGCTGGTATGGCTTCTCCTCTGGGGCCATAAGGCTTCCTCAGCCCTCTGCCCTGACCCTTCCGAAAACAAGCAGCAGTGTCACAATAACTTTTTAATTCCCCATTAAGGCTGAGTCCTCCTTATCTCTGTATTGTACAAGGCTGGTGAATTTGCAAAGTACAGTTGACCCTTGAACAACACAAGTGTGAATGACACAGGCCCACTTACACATGAATTTTTCTTTTCACTAAACACATAGTACAGCACATGCTACAAAACTGGTTGAACCTGCAGATGCAGAACCATGGATACAGCCGGCCAAGTGTCAACTGCTGGGCAGCATTTCGACTCTAGCAGGGTCAGCATTCCTAAACCCTGAGTGTTCAAGGGGCATCAGAACTTAATCACTTGTCTACTGAATAAACAAGCACAAGAATGGATTCCCAAAGCCTGGATTTGCACATGCAGGAAAGTTGTACTTCCTAGACTCTATGGCTAGAATGATGTCAAGGCCTCCCTTCTGTTTGCAACTGTTCATTGGCTGCTCTCTACAGGGAAGTCATTTGCCTCTACCATAGACTGTGGTAATGCATTTGAACTGATGTTGAAAGACTTAGCAGATGTTTTCTACTTAACTGCAATCAAAGGAGGCAGGAACCAGGCTAATGTGGACTGTTGTCCTGGAAGGCTCCCTCGGTGGTCTGAATTGTATTATCTTGATGTCAGCAGCAACACTTTAACTTCTGTACAAAGCAAGATATTTATGAACAGTCAAGCTGGTTTTGTCACTCTAATGACCCTAATTGGAATTCGCCAGTAAAACAAGAAAAAATCTCCGTGAGCATTCGGCTTGAAAAGTGAAATGCAATTAAAAAGGGTTCATTTGTTAGTTGTCTACATTTCTCAACTTATCCCCAGGACATATTTAAAATCTATGAATTTTGACAGGAAAGACATTAGCTTTGATCTGTGGTCTTGATATCAAAATGTTCACCATAGTTAAAATGTTGGCTCATTAAAACTTAATTCACCCTCAGCTCCTCCATTCCTTTCTAAACTCTTCAAATTTATGCAATTTCACCCAAGAGTGACGATGACTTAAGAAATATCCCATGGAATTAATTTTCAGGGGCATAACGTAGACAGTATATTAAAAAACAGTCATTACTTTGCCAACAAAGGTCCATCTAGTCAAAGCTACAGTTTTTCCAGTAGTCATGTATGGATGTGAGAGTTGGACTATAAAGAAAGCTGAGTGCCGAAGAATTGATGCTTTTGAACTGTGGTGTTGGAGAAGACTCTTGAGAGTCCCTTGGACTGCAAGGAGATCCAACCAGTCCATCCTAAAGGAAATCAGTCCCAAATATTCATTGGAAGGACTGATGCTGAAGCTGAAACTCCAATACTTTGGCCACCTGATGCGAAGGTAACTGACTCATTTGAAAAGACCCTGATGCTGGGAAAGATTGAAGGCAGGAGCAGAAGGGGATAACAGAGGATGAGATGGTTGGATGGCATCACCGACTTAATGGACATGAGTTTGAGCAGGCTCTGGGAGATGGTGAAGGACAGGGAAGCCTGTCATGCTGCAGTCCATGGGGTTTCAAAGAGTCAGACATAACTGAGCCACTGAACAAAATAATAAGTTGAGTGAAGTTTCTAGTTTCTCACAATCACACCATCTTTCTCCTTCTAAAAGTTGAACCTTCTCTATAAGAGCATGTCTGCGTTACTCCACTGTGCACAGTAGGACATCTGGTATAGACTCTGCCTTCTCATTAGTTGTAGCTAATGACAACAACAATAATCAGTAATAATATAATTAACATGCATTGACATGAACGGTATTTCCTATAACTTTTACTTTTAAATTTTAACATCTCTATAGGATAAGGGATATTAAACCCTACCGTGTGAATGAAGAAACTGAACATTAAGAGATTTTCAGTGTCTTGCTCAAACTGTGGTTAGTGGGGGTGGCAGAGACAGGAAGCAGACCCATGTCTTTCTTTTCTCAAAACCAAGGCATTTGTTTCTCTCTGACAGGAGCCTCTGACCAAAATGGACTTATTTATCTCATTTCTGCTTTACAGGTGAGTAAACTGAGTCCTTGAGAAGGTCAGTTAACTTGTTCAACGTCTCATTACAAGAAAGTACTGGAGTAACTTCAAACTCAGTCTGTCAGCTTCCCAAGTTCATGCTCTCTCTTTTACTTCCCTACTTCCATGCTGCACTTCAGTTGACCTGAGACTCATCACATGGGGTGTCAGGACAGCCTGGGGCCTGGAGGACACTGTGGGTGAGTGGCCATATTTAAAAAGGCCGGGGGGGGGGAGGGAGCCATCATCTATTTCCCTATTCCTCATGGACTCATTTTGGCCCTGGGCAACCTTATTCCCTGTGGTTCAGAGCACTGTGGGAGGATGTTAAGATTCCTGTGGTAAGTTGAATGTTGATTACCCCAAAAGATAGGTACACATCCTAATCCCTGAACCTGTGAATAATATCATAATAAAAAAAAAAGAAGGTCCTTACATCTGTGATTAAATTAAGGACCTTGAGATGAGATCATCTTCAGTGATCTGTCTAAATCCAATTACAAATGTTCTTATAAAAGAAAGACAAGAGTAGAAAAGGAGGTGATAAGAAGATGGAGGCAGGGACTTCCCCAGTGGTGCAGTGGCCAAGGCTCCAGGCCACCAACGCAGGGGGTTCAATCCCTGGTCAGGGAACTAGATCCCACGTGCCACAACTAAAGATCCTGCTTGTCTCAATGGCGATCAAAGATCCCGTGTGCCACAGCTAAGGTCCAGTGCAGCCAAATAAACAAGTAAATAAATGACAAATATAAAAAAAATACAGAAGCAGCCATTAAAGTGATGAAGTTACAAACCAAGGAACATCAATGGATGCCCAAAGCCACCCCAAACTAGAAGAGGCAAGGAGCAGATTCTTCCCTAACGCCTCTGGGCATAGTGTGGCCCTGCCAAAACTTGACTTGGAACTTCCAGTCTCCAGAAATGTGAGAGAAGAAAATTCTGTTAAGTCACCAAGTTTGCAGTCATGTGTGATGGCTGCCACAGGAAAGTAATGCACGCCCTGAGTGTGGTTTGAGGTGCTTCCATCTGGAGATACATACAAGGACAGCTCTGTCTACCTCTGGGACTGAGTATTTTGATCATGAGAAATCCCCAACCAGGAAATTCAGGATGCTTAGAATGCAGGGTACAGGGCAAACTTCTCGGACTGAAAGGTGCATGGTGGATGGTGGATGGTGATCAAAGTGGACGGCAATTGGGCCCTAGCAAAGGCACTGTGATTGGAAACACCTGCGTTAATACGAGCACCATGAAAATCTTGATAGGCGTGCAAGCTAAGGATTCTTACAAACAGGAAATCAATACTGTACAAGATGTACTAACCAGAAACACGAGGGCATCAGTGAGGCTTCAATTAAGATAACCGGTCCTGCCTTTAAATTTCATCTGAAGCTGCGCGATGTGGAGAAATGAGTACAGACTATGCTCTAAAAACATTGAATTTGAGTTCTGGTCCTGTTCAAGGTAACAGAGTCATTGAGCTGACAGTGACTAGAAAGTTTATCGCTGAGATGTTGTCAGGATTGAGTTAAATGGCACAAGTTTCTATGAAACACCAAACAAGGGCATACTGAATGGTGGTTGGTGTTCTCTTCAGTCATGAGACCTCAGCCTGCAGT
Organism: Odocoileus virginianus; assembly: GCF_023699985.2. NCBI lineage: Eukaryota > Metazoa > Chordata > Mammalia > Artiodactyla > Cervidae > Odocoileus > Odocoileus virginianus. Next base: position 2,665,976 of record NW_027224318.1, on the reverse strand, counting down.
GCTGTCTCTGCCATCCTTTCCTTGAGCTGCTTCAAGAGTAAGAGGCAAGGGAGAGGAGGATGAATTGAAAGAGGAGCATTAGCATATATACACTATCATGTGTGAAATATAGAGCTATGGGAAGCTGTTATATAACACAGGGAGCCCAGCCTGGCACTCTGGGATGACCTAGAGGGGTGGGGTGGTGCAAGGGGAGGAAGGCCCAAGAGGGCATGGATATATGTATAATCTTGACTGATTCAATGTATGGCAGAAACCAGCATATGGTAAAGCAATTATCCTCTGATTAAATAATTAATTAATTTTTTAAAAACAAGAGTAAGAAGCAAGATCTATCCTCATGTCCACTGCTCTAACCTAAATGTAAGATGATGGCTCAGAGCAAGAGCCTCCCTTCCATACTGATCTGAAGTCTCAAATGGTGAAATGCAATGGACTTTTCCCTTGGACTGCAAGGAGATCAAACCAGTCAATCCTAAAGGAAATCAACCCTGAATATTCATTGGAAGGACTGATGCTGAAGCTGAAGCTCCAATACTTTGGCCACCTGATGTGAAGAACTGACTCACTGGAAAAGACCCTGATGCTGGGAAAGACTGAAGGTGGGAGAAGGGGACGACAGAGGATGAGATGATTGGATACCATCATCGATTCAATGGACATGAGCAAACTCTGGGAGATAATGAAGGACAGGGAAGCCTGGCATGCTGCAGTCCATGGGGTTGCAAAGAGATGGACATGACTTAGCAACTGAACAACAACAACAAATGGATGGACATCACAGCTCTGAAAGAGCAGATGGTTTCTCAATTTATCTACTTTTTGTTTCTCTTGTAGCAGATCTTGTATATCTTGTAGCTGAATTCCCTCGGTGAGCTAGGTGACTGTTCCCAACCATTATGTACTGGTAACATAGATTGAAATTTTGGTCACATTTATTAAATGAATGATTCACAGAGTTTACATTTTTAAAAACGAAATCAACAATACAATACAAGCTACGACCACAGCTACCTGGCTAGATTCTGTCATGACATTTTGTGCTGGCAGTCACTTAAGTGGCTGGGAAGAGTGGATGATGCAAGAGATATGACATTAGGAATAATTACTTTCTATGAAGTCAAACTTTATTTCCATTGTGACATCAAATGACTGAATTCATTTTAGTCCATTATGCTCAGCTCTTGGGCCTTACCTGGAGTCTTGTGTGTCAGACTCTTTCAGAGGTGTTAGCAGTGAGATCTGTCAGTATGACAAGTGGTCTCTTTTATTCCTACTGTTCAGTGTTCCTCGTTCTGGGATTCTGACAACTGAGAAAACTCTTGTAACTTCTTAATTAATCATGGGAAGCCTAAGGGGTGAAGAAACTGACCTGTTGTTCAAAAGGCGATAACTTTGTTTTAAAATATTCACCAGGGAAAGAAGAGCACAGCCTGAGGTAAGCAAAATTTGGAGTGATTTGAATGGTCTCCATTCTACCAAGTCACAACTTAACTCTGCTGTAGTGGATCAGTCATTTAAAGGAGAAAAAACCAGAATGGTAAATAACTCCAGCCAGGAATAATACCATGCATGTGTTTGTCCTCAACTAAAGAAGAATTCTGACATTTTCTGCTGGACCTGACATCTTAGAGTTTCTTTGCAGAAGTACACGGGAAATCAAAGTCAGACAATCCAAGTGCGGTTTTCTTCATTCTACTGGGAATTCTCTTTACAACTACAAACACAGGGTATAGGAAAGGTCAAGTTATTTCCTTAAGAAGCTAAAATGTAGGTGGAATGGAGCCAAATTAATTAACTCCTACATAGGTTTAAGTTATTTATAAATGTGAGAAATAAGCACAGCCTCGATTTCCAAGTGCCTGTAGCTAGCACCCTTTATGAACCACTAAAAACACCCTAATCGTCATTTTTACACTGGAGGAATTTTGGTTTAGCCAAGTCAGTTCTGCTTTCCCCACTTATTTTTCACACAATAGGATCTGGCAAAGATGCCGGAGTCCTAAAATAAATACAATGAATCTAGGCTGGTTTGTACCATGAGTTATTTCTGTCAGTAACTGACAGACCCACTCTGAATCATAAAGATCCATCCAAACTGAATGGCTGTCAAGGGGTCTTGGCAGATAACACATGAATGGCAGATTTTGAGCCGGTAAAGCCTCAGGAACAGACACTCTGTTGTAAGACATGTTACACGTGTTTTAAGACTTATGTTTGGGAATATACAACCTGCGTTGTAAAGACACACACGAAATGATTCTCTTCATAGACATGGCACACATAAGGGTCCTATTCCAATTGAACTCAGAAAGCCTTTGTACAGACAAAAAGATTTACAGAAACAGAGTAGACCAGACGAGTTGGAGAAGTGGACCATAAGTGGTAAATGTAATTTATTGTCCAAATCAGAACATTTTTGAAGATGAAATGAGGAGCTATTACTGCGTGAAGACCTAGCTCTCAGGCATGGGAAGGGCACTGCTAATATTATAGCTGATACTGGCCACAGAGACAGAACATCTTGCACCATGCCTGGCACCTAGAAAAGTTCAATAAAGGTTCAATGAATAAATTAAGAAAGTAAAATCGGATCACTTGACTTCTCCAAAGTCTTTTAGTTACAGATCCACTGAGGTTCTTAAAGTATCATTATTAAGGACTTGGTGGTGGCCATGGTTTTGAATCACTTTTGTTATAATAAAACAAGAGAAATGGGAGATGCAAGCACCAAACCCAGTGGCTTTGTCTCAGCTTACACCCTCTTGGATCTTTTGAAGAATATGACATTGTTGGCCACCACTCTTTTCCCTTGGTTTCCATGACATTGTGCTGTCCTGGTGCTCATCTTACTTTTCTGACCATTGTTCCCTGTACTCCTTTACTAGCTTCTCTTCCATCTTTTTTTTCCTCTGCCCTACAACCAGGTACTCACAGGGGAGCCATCTCTGACTCTTTGCCCTCTCTCTTTACCTATGTTCTCTAGTGTTCTCATCTACTCTGTGTTCTCCCACAATTCTGCAATTTTGGCCTGTATCCAAAGCATCAATTCTGCAATGCAAGGTTGCACCTGCACCTAAGAGTCATCTTTTTGAAACAGAACTCAACATCTTAAATCAACTCTTCCTTCTGCTTTCTGTGAAAGGTCCCATTTTTCAAGGGACCAAGGCTTGAAGCCTTAAGCTCATCACTTTTTCTTCCCTCTCTCTGAGCCATACAACCAGGACAGCACCAGTTTCTCCTGGATCTGTTTACCAAATTACTCTTACATTTGCTCAACTCTAAATGCAATTGCCTTCCTTCAAGTCTAGCTTCGATTTCTTGCTACAGTGTATCCACCTCCTAATTAGCATTTCTGCCTTCATTGCAAGCTTCCCAATCCAAATCACTAGGGTTTGAAGTTTCCTCTATTTGGATGTCAAGGCATGACATATCTTAGCTCCATAACTGCGACTGCTGAAAACAAGAGGGGTGGTTCAGAGGCATTCCAAGCACCAGAGAAAGTGAACACAAATCTCCATAAACCCGTCAAATAGTTGAAAGGGCAGGTAGGAGACAGAGGACTGGAAGAAATATTGAAATAGAAAGTTAAAATTAGAGTGTGTGCTAAGTTAATTCAGTAATGTCCGACTCTTTGCGACCCTATGGACCAGAGCCTGGCTTCCAGGTTCCTCTGTCCATGGGATTCTCCAGGTAAGAATACTGGAGTGGGTTGCCATGCCCTCCTCCAGGGGATCTTCCCAACCTAGGGATTGAACCCACGTCTCTTACATCTCCTGCATTGGCAAGCGGGTTTTTTGCTACTAGCGCCACCTGGGAAAGGTAAACAAACAGTTCATACTACCTAAAGTTATCAGGGAAGGAGGAGAAGGGGATGACAGAGGGTGAGATGGTTGGATGGCATCACTGACTCGATGGACATGGGTTTGAGTAAACTCTGGGAGTTTACTGTTATATGCTGTAACATGGGTTTGAGTAAACTCTGGGAGTTGGTGATAGACAGGGAGGCCTGGCGTGCTGCAATTCATGGGGTCACAAAGAGTCGGACATGACTGAGCGACTGAACTGAACTGAACTGAAAGTTATGATGAATCATTTTAGAGTAAAAAGAAAGACTTATAATAATTACTTGTTGATACCAATGAAATGGAAAGGGAGATATTTCAAGTATGAGCAAAATTAATGTTAGATGTCACGTTGATGTGGGTTTCTGTATGTTATATAAAAACAAATTAGTATATGTATAGTTTCCTATACATTCAAGTTTAAACACACTTGGATGTGGACAACAAAAACCATATATGGTGACTCTGGGGAAATAAACATACAAAGTAATATCAGACGCCAAGTTATTTTCAGATCTTGCTGTCTCAGGAAACCTCTTTGCTTCCTGTCCTTAAAATCTTTCGAAATTCTTCACTATATTTTCAGATACTTGATACATTCCATGTGAAATAAAGTGAACTGATATAACAGCATAAAATGTGTGATAAACATAAGCACACACATACACTGAGGAAGAAATTTAAATATTAAAATGTCTGATGCTTTTTGGTTAATTGAATGGCTAGATGAATTTTTTAAAATGCAATATTTTATTGGACTTGTGATCCAGCAATCTAAAGTAGGGGCATAGGGGTGGAGGAATCTGTTAGGGGCAACAATCTAATTAGTCCTATGCTCAATGGTTGGAATGAAAAACAAATTAAAATTTCATGATTCAAAAATGTGTAGAGCAAGTTTAATTCTTCAAGTGTTAGGGCCTAAGCACTGCTAATCCTCCAGGGCAAGGGGAATGTGGGGGCACTATTACAAATCTGGGCTGGTTGATGATCAGAATTAAATAATCTGTGAACTTTGCCCATTTCTGTGACTCCTAGATGAAGCACAGTGATTGGCACATAGTGGGTACTCAATAAACAGCTATTAATGAGTGAATAGAAAAAAGATAATGAAAAAAGATCCTTAGATAACAGTATTTTCGCCAAAATACTGGTGAATATTGGATCTCTACTTCTCCTGCCCATCTTACTATAGTCATTGTTGTGACTGTAAAAGGTTTATTCTCCCCATAACACTCACATTTTTCTTGCTAGATGACCTACCCAATCATTAAAATTAACATGTTCTTCGGTTGACCAGAAGTAAGAAAACAATTCTGAAAAAGATCGCCCAATTGAACAAAGGAATATAGTTAAATTAGGAGTGGAAAATCCCATGGACAGAGAAGCCTGGTGGGTTACAATCCATGGGGTCGCAAAGAGTTGGATACGACTGAAGCGACTTGGTACATACTTTTAGAATAGAGACTTTATGTGAATGAAACCATAGATAAACCTCTTAGAAATGTAATCACAGAGCTGGCAGCTGGTGTGGGGAGGGGGCCTTTAGTCCCATCCTGAATACATCTGACTGCTAACTTCATCCTCTCTCTCCTAATATTCCGGAGTTCATAATCCCACGATTCTGAAAGGCAGAGTTTGAAAACTAGTGCCCTAGGACATGCCTGCAGCAAGGGTAGAGAAGGGAAGCTGAGTTCAAACTCAGGGGGAAGATATGTGGCAGGAATTTGGAGCTGGACAACAATAAATTGACTTGAAAGAATGTATCACAAGACAAAACGAGCATGAGCTATGATCAGATTATGGCGGCTTCCTAGAATAGCACAGCTATTGGTGGCAGCTGCCTTAGCAAAAACACACCACCTGCTGTCTATATTCAGAGTCCAGAGGGCTGGCCTGTCAACACACCCAAGTGTAGAAAGTGCTTTCCTCCCCATGTGCAGTCCCACTGGCACACCTGTATTTCCTTCCAAAGCTTTTCTACCTGGGAAACTGAGTTGATACTGCTCTGTGGAAATTACTCTGCGTCCTGGTCCAAGCAGAGAGTGTAATCCCAGGAGAAGGTGGTTATCTCTGGTGCTCAAGACAGGCCATGAAGGGAACAGAGAACCGAGAGTCTCTCGAAGTCTTGTGCCCTGCTGCACTCCACTGTCCACATCCCTTAACCAGGAGCAAAGACTTTGGCAAAACTGGGGCATTTCCACCCCAAAGCCAAATGGAGCACAGTACCCAGGGTACTCTTGAGGAACTGTCAAAGTCATCAAATCAAGCCACGTCAAAGCATACCCTCACAAAGAACGAAGGCCACACGATATTTTAAAAGGCCTTTGAATGTTCACAACCTTTCTCTTTCCCTGGGCATAGCATTTAGGGCCCAGAGCAAGTGCCACCTTCTGCGGGAAGCCTTCGCTCACTGTAATCTTCAATGATCTGAACTTTCGTTTCTCGGGCCTTCTTTTGCACCAACCATTTCTATCACATTTCATTCCGATTGTGTACTTTTGCTTCCTGAGTTATTCTAAGATGATTTTCTGCCTCCCAAACCAGACTAGAGGGTCCCTTAGGACAGACATTCTATAATATATAATAATGACTTAGCTCTAGGCCCAATTTCTAGAAATCAACCACCTAGCCTTGCTGTGACCAGTTAATAGCTTTGGTACTGACTTGTTCCTTTATTACCACATTCATAAAGCCATCGGCACACTGACTGTCTTCACTTCCGTGTTTAGCGGACATCTCAAAGCTGACATGATCATAGAAGGACATGAGATTTCCAACCCCACTACCACTCCATCCTGATTTTTCCCCAATACTCCCTATCTCGATAAATAACAGCACCACTCAGTTGTTGAGCTCCCAAACTTAAAATTAATCCTTTATTCTTGTTTCTCCATCATCTTCTACATTCAATCCATCAGTAAATCTCACTAATTCTACCTATAAAATCTATTTCAAATTCAACCACTTTCATCATCTCCAGGATAAATCTAGAGTCTACACCAAACCACCATCATCTCCTGGCTATACCGTACTTACATCTTCCTAACTGAGCTCTCAGCTTCTTCTGTTGTGCCATTCAGAGTTGAAGAAATACAAAGACATACCTTGTTTTTTGATAGGATGACTTGATAGTATAAAGATATCACTTAATTTATAAGTCTAATTTATAGAGTTAAATTATAAATTTAACATAATCCCACTTAAAATGTCAAGTTTTTAAATACAGTTAGATGAACTGTCACTGACCTCCACATGGAAAAATCAACAAGTCATGGAAATACAAAACTGAAAAACTATGAGCAGGTACCAGTCCTACCAGAAATTAAAACATACTACAAAACCTCTAAAACTGAACAGGTGTGATGAAAGTGAAAGTGAAGTCATTCAGTCGTGTCCGACTCTTTGCGACCCCATGGACTATAGCCTACCAGGCTCCTCAGTCCATGGAATTTTCCAGGCAAGAGTACTGGAGTGGGTTGCCATTTCCTTCTCCAGTGGGTACTAGCACATTATTTAGAGATTGGGGGAAAAAATAGAAAGTTTAGAAATAAGTTCAAGTAAATATGGAACTTTAGTATATGAGAAAGATCATATCTTGAATAAGTAGAGAAAGATAAACTTTTTTGATAGATGGCACAGGGAAAAAGGTTAACCAATTGGAAAACGAAAATTAGATCCACACATCACACAATACATAATAACAAATTCTAAATGGATCAAGGATCTAACGTAAAGTGAAACCATACAAGCACTAGAAGAAAATATGGGTGAATTCCTCTTTAATCTGGATGTAGTAATAGATCTTTTGACTAGAACTCCAAATCCAGATACAGTAAAACAAATGATTTTCAAATCTCACCATACAATAACTTTTTAAATGAGTTCACATCAATAAATACCATAAACAGAACAAAAAGGTAACTGAAAAACCAGGAGAAATATCTGCACCATGTATGACACATAAACGTCTAATATCTCTAATGCATAAATACTTCTTAAAATCTGAAGGAAAATAAAACATAAGTCCCAGATAGAGAAATGGCCAAAAACATGAATAACTCACACCAAACTAGACATAAAAATGGTCTTTAAGCTTATCAAAAAAATTCACCCTCACTTATAATAAATGATATGTTAGCTAAAATTACATTAACAATCCATTTCTCACCTATCAGATTGGCAAAAATGAAAAACTACAGCACTCTTTGAAGGTGTGACTGTGGAGAAACAGGCACTCTCATATACTGTTGGTGCGAATGTAAACTGGTTCAGTTCTTGGGAAGGGAATTTGGCACTATTTAACCAAATTATATATGTACTTACCTTTTGATTCAGCAATCCCACTTACCATGATTTACTCTGAACATCTATCTTTAAGAATATGAAAATATGTATGTACAGATTGTTTATCACAGCACAATGGCAAAAATAGGAAAACAGTGATATACTATTGACTTCCGTTCTTGTGATTTCTCTTTAAGTCCAAAATCATGTCAGAAGTAAGAGAAAAGATTCTTTTTCCTCTAAAGAAGCCTTCACTAGTTTATCAGAAGAATTTTCAGACCTCCTTTTTCACATTGCATTTTCAAAATAGAGAATCAAGGCTTTAAATGTGTAAGTGAACAGAATATTTAACAAATCATTAATCACACTGTTGTACTTCTCCCCAGACTGACAATAAATTTTGTAAAAAGTCAGTCAATCAGCCAACACCATTCATCTTGAGAATTCCTACTGCGTGGAGAGTACTCCAGGAGGTCCTATGTCACATTACTGTAGAAGTGATGGAGGTCATCTTGCTTATTCTTCCATGTCTCCCTAAAGCTGGTCGTTGAGTATACATTTCAGTCTGGCTTACCAGGATACAGGCATAAGGCCAGGGTGGTTAGAGAATGATTGCAAACACTGCATTTTCATTCTTGTCTATGGAAAGGAAGACAGACCACTGGCCCTCATTCCCTCAATTTACCTACAGTTCAATGTCCTCAGCAAGGGTCCATAGAGATTCTGAACTTGCTTCATTTGAAATTCAAAGAGCAACCTGAAGAGAAGTGGTTCTTGGTCCCCTTTAGAATCCATAGGCCACCTATGGATTTCTCTCTTCTGCATACATTGGCAGGCTGAATTTTATAAGATTTTGCCACTTCTCTGTAGGGAGCAGGTATGTTTTCCTTCCTAAAGAAATGTCCGGGTATGAGAGATACTGTAGAGGAAATATGTAGAGGACTGGATGGGAAATTAGGACAGTTAGAACCACAAAGGTCTCTTCCCACTCCAAGATGGCATGATTATATGGTTTAATTCCTTTGAAAATTTTCTGATCCTTCAAGAAGATGTAATTATATGTGCTGCTTTTGTGCCTCCTCCCGTTTTGTACTTAGGCCACTGGATTAAAATTAAAGATGTACATGTTTGTCTACAAGGAGCTTTGGCAAACTTCTGGAAAGAATCAAATAGGTTTTGTGGGCTACATGGCCTCGGTGGCAACTGTTCAGTTTGGCTATAGTAGTGCAAAAGTAGCCAGAGACAATATGAAAATGAGGGGCGTTGGCTCTATTCCAATAAAATTTTATTTACAAAGACAGATGATGGATGGGATTTGGTCTGAGGGCCATAATTTGCTGACCCTAGTGTATGACATTTAAGACAGAGGCCATGTCCTAAATCCTGACGTCCCCAGTTCTAGTACAATACCTGGAAATTTCTAAGGTAACCAATAACCAGTTGCTGAATGAGTTTATGGTTGACCACAGGGTGAGATTGTCTGGTTATGCCTAGAAATTTCAAAGTACCTTGTTTCTCATAGAGTGTGAACTACAGAGATAACCTCAATCATAATTGTAATCCAATCATCACTATAATGTTCGAATAACATCTACAACATTCCTAACAAGTCGTTGTCCATTTCTACTTAAATATGGAAATTATCGCTCTGTGACAACCTAGAAAGATGGGATGGGATTGGCAGTGGAAGGGAGGTTCAAGACAAAGGGGACAGCAGGGCTTACCTGGTGGCTCAGACGGTAAAGAATACACCTGCAATGCAGGAGACCAGGGTTCAATCCCTGGGTCAGGAAGATCCCCTGGAGAAGGGAATGGCTACCCACTCCAGTATTCTTGCCTGGAGAATCCCATGGACAGAGGATCCTGGTGGGCTACAGTCCATGGGGTCATAAAGAGCTGGACACGACTGAGTGACTAACACTTTTACTCTCATGTTAGATTCACACTGTTGTGTGGCAGAAACCAACACAACATTGTAAAGCAATGATCCTCTGATTAAAAGTTTAAAAATGGAAATTCCCCATGTTTTAGGGTATCCCAATTCATTTTAGGAAGTTAATGTCCAGTTGAAACAATTTCTTCTATTGAACCAAAATCTGTCTCCTTGAATAGGTCCTGGCACCTCCTAATCACTCAAAATCATAAACTATGGGCCAGAAAGGACCTTACATTTCACCTAGTCCAAGTTCTTCAGATTACAGATAAGAAATTCAGGCTAAAGGAGACCTAGAGAGCTCCTTACAGTAGCCCAGACTGTCAGCAGCAGAACTCTGAAAGAGCCAATTTCATGTGTGCTGGTATCCCTGGCTAGATTTACCACATATTTGGCAAAAAAAGAAAAGCAAAATCTTTGGGGTACTTTCAGAGTGCGTGCTCAGTTGTTCAGTTGTGACGGACTCTTTGCGACCCCTTGGACAGTAGCCGGTCAGGCTCCTCTGTCCAAGGGATTCTCCAGGCTCGAACATCAGAGACGGTTGCCATCTTCTTCTCCAGGGGATCTTCCTGACCCAGGGATCGAACATGCGTCTCTTGAATATTAAAATTGACCAGGAATATGGATGAGGCCATGTGGGCAAGTTCTTTACCCTCTCTGGGTTAAATTAGGTGACTTCTTGAGTCCCTTTACGCTCTAGGGTTCATCCTCTAGATGAAAAAGGCAGAATATTTCAAAGCACAGTATAGGGATGTTTTTCCAAAAAGCCTAATATTGTTCACGCCAGAAAATATTACAGCTTATATAAATGGTTCAGGCCATGGGCACCTGAGACTTGGGTTCAACTCCCAGATCTGCCATTTACTTGTTATATGACCTGAGTGCAGGGCATTCAGCCTTTTCGAGGTGCAGTATTCTTATCTGTAAGTTGAAAATAAAAACACTTACCTCACGGGGTTATCATGAGGATAGGAATGAGTTATGTAAACAAGAGATATAGATGATATTATGAAACAAAATTCATATTCTATGGCAAGGCAAGAAAAAAATTAAACATAAAAATTCTTCCCTGATCTTTAGTCTCCCCTCTACCCCTACTGTGCATTGTGTATCTGAATTATGCATCAAGCAAACCTCCCCCATCGGGAGTTATACCTGCTCAACCATAAAGAGCAACATTCTCCCAGCATCAACAAGACAACTCCTTAAAAGATAACATTCCTTCTTGATCTTGTAAGGGGCCACATGACTCACCACGATGGTGCTTAGATATGGAGTATGTAAACTTTCAATAATACATCATTTATTGTACAGCCCTCTGTCTCAAAAAAACTTACAAGACTATGACTGTGCCTTGACTTCTAACTTGCGGGACAGTTCTCAGAGCTTTCTGAGATGCTCTTCCCAGGTTATAATCCTCAAATTTAGCTTCAATAAAATTTTCCATTCCGTTCTTAGGTCGACTGATTAATTTTTCGTTGACAGTATACAGTTGGGCTCAATAAGTGAGATCTCTCATTAACGTAAGAATTCTGAAAAAAAGCTAACTAGATAATGCAACTATAAGACTGGGTGTGGGGGTTGGTGTGCATCATGAATGCCTCTAGTCATTCTCAATTGGAAAGTCATCCTAGAAATGGAATGACGGCTCCTCCATCTTTGTCCTTATGTCATAAAGCCTCCAGAACTTTCAACAAGATGTCTAGTTCTTCATTCATAGAGCTCAAATGGGAAACTATCTCCAACCTTTGCTTTCAGAATTCTAGTTTTACAGTGCAACGTGAGAAGTGATGAACATGTAGGTTTTTTTGGTATTACTACAGAATTATGAAAGGGTTATTGATGTCCAACAATTTCATCCCACAAATGGGAAACTTTTAATAATGGAGGGTGACTCTAAGTAATGTGTAAACTTGGTGCATATTCTGCTCAGTTCTTGATTGTCTACAGAGGAAAAATAGCTTCTTTTATTAAAAAAAAATCTATCTAATGTTGAGAATATTCATTATAAAACTGCATATTGTATTCACACACATTTCAAGTAATAACTTGAAGGTGGAATAATGTAATTTACACTAAAGACTCAGAAAAGAGCACTAACAAGTCAGGTCAAGTGTCTTATCCAAAGTAGTCAATTAAGCCAAAGATCAAGGCAAGACTTGAATTCACAGCTTCTGCCACTTCTCTGTGTTGGAGGCACTCAACTTATAAGGATTTAATCACTTTGTGTCCTTGGGAAACAAGTTAAATCAAACAGAAATTGAAGTACGAATGGTAGGTGGTACATCATATTTTTTAAAAAAAAATGAAGGATCTAAAAGAAAAATTGCCTTATTCAAGCAAACAGTTATAAAGTGACAATTGGGTAGATACTGTAAAGAATTCTAAACAGGAAGCAGGAAGGATTTTCTATCCTCAAAAATCTTCTCAATTTCAGATAAAAACATCAACTTTCATTCAACTCATTAATTCAATTTCATTCAATTCATTTACTGTTCAACCCCAGAAATATTTACAGAGAACTTGCCACGTGTCTGGTGCTGTCCTAGGACAAGGAACATGCTAAACACAGAAACCCCAAGCTATAGGACAGAGGTAGGGAAAGTTTTCCTGCAAAACACCAGATAATAAATATTTTAGCCTTTGTGGGTCATTCAATCTTTACTGCAACAAACAACTGCAATAAACTAAAGTAAAGAGCTGAAGAAACACTATCACTGGAGCAAGAAGACAGCAATAGGCAATGCATAAATGAATGAGCACAGCTGTGTTCAAAACTGAAAACTGTTTTAAATCAGTGGGTCTTAACAGGGAGTGTTTTCCCCCCAGTGTCACCTCTTACATCAGGGACACACTGGGGAAAGGGGTGACCTATTACTTGCATGTCAAGGGCAAGAGATGTAGGACTCTGCTAAACATTGTTCGTTATTCAACTGCTAAGTTGTGTCCAACTCTTTGGAACCCCCATGGACTGCAGCATGCCAAGCTTCCCTGTCCTTTACCATCTCCTAGAGTTGCTCAAACTCAGTCCTGAATATTCATTGGAAGGACTGATGCTGAAGCTGAAACTCCAATACTTTGGCCACCTGATGTGAAGAACTGATTCATTAGAAAAGACCCTGATGCTGGGAAAGATTGAAGGCAGGAGAAGGGGACGACAGAGGATGAGATGGTTGGATGGCATCACCGACTTGATGGACATGAGTTTGAGTAAGCTCCGGGAGTTGGTGATGGACAGGGAAACCTGGCCTGCTAGAGTCCATGGGATTGCAAAGAGCCAGACACGACTGAATGACTGAACTGAACTGAAGGTAAAAAAGTAAAAAATGGCAAGAAAAAACTGGTCAGTGGCTAACCTAGAGATCCTAATTACTTTGTTCAAGACAGACATGTAGACAGTATTGAAATGATTCAAACAAAGATCAAAGACAGACATATTTGGATAAACTGACATTTTAGGTCACTTCTAAACCTGAGGTTGCCAAGAAGGAAAGAATAAAGAAAACTCACTTGTGGAAGAAAGAGTCTGATCTCCTCAGAGGAAAAGCAAAGATCTTTGGCATATCTATAGCCAATGCCCAAGATACAAACAAACTACTAGCTGTTCCATGGCTAATTCATTTCAATGTATGACAAAAACTACTGTAATGATGTAAAGTAATTAGCCTCCAACTAATAAAAAAAAAAAAAAAAGAAAAGAAAACTACTAGCTGTCACAAGATTGCGAATCTCAAAAGTAAGCAACAATCCAGTCCCTTAGCCAAGGGAGCTCTGACTGCTTCTTCCTTCCTCAATCAATTTCTTGCTTACCAGCATCCAAGTCCTGACCCTCCCAATGGGATTGACCCTGAGCCAATCAGATTCTCTTCTTGTCTGAAACACTTGCTAAGTGCTGAAGGCAAACTTTGCATCTTAGAAGGAGGAAGTTGATGATAATTACTGACTTTGCTAAGTGGCCTCATACACATTGAACAGGGAATATGGAAGCTTTGTCTTTCAAATGGCTGAGAAATCACTAAAATCATTCAGGCTCTCGGGAAGGTGAGAGAAGAGTAGCTGAGAAGGGATTCTGCTTACAGGAGCCAATTATTTTTTAAGGGGCTACCTCCCCCTTTTAATCAAGAAGTTAAAAGGTTTGATTTTCTAGCAACAATGGGAACAGAAAGGATGGAACCGAATATTGTATTAATTTCTATCTTTAGAATGCTTAAGAAAGGAGCATTGCTATTTAATACCTTTGAAAGTACAAAAAGAACAATCTCCAATAATATGATAAAAATAAATTGGTTGCAGTGACCAACTGGTGGGCAGTGTCACAAGGCCATAGTAGCTTGTACTAAGTACCCAGGCATTGGATACACCAAGCTTAACTCACCCTAGTCTATGAGGAGTTCCAAGTGGGGCAGGATGGAAAAGCAGGTCAATTAATGAACATACCATGTGGGACAGTACACGTAAAACTATGGGATGACCAACTCTGCCCATACTATGAGGATGATGAAAACATTACTGATCAAAGTGCACCATTCTAGGACTTGGGGAGAAAAGGGAAAGGTAGAGAAAGTAGAATGAACAACACAAACAGAATCATGAGGAATTAAAGTTCACAGCATGACTGGGGAATGGGAAGTGGGCCAGCAGTCCTGGAACAAGGGTGGGGGATGCTGAAAGGAAATGAAACTGGGAAAGAGTTTGGATACATCTGAAATATATTAAACACTGTGACAAAGGATGGGACAGGAGATTACAGAATCCAAACTTATATTTGGAGAAATAAAGGGCACCTTGAAGACATTTCAGTTCAGTTCCCCATATGCTTATTCCTACTACTACTCTAAGTACAATAAACAATATCATGACTACAAAGGTCACCATTTTCGAGCACTGGATTCTAGATCTGCTTACAAGTTTGAAGGTGCAGAGGAGGGAAGCTAAGGGGATTCACCTGGAGTTTCTTCTGCAGTGTTCAGAGTTCCTTTGCTAAGTAGGTGAGATGGTTAACCTTAAGTGTCAATTTGACTGGGCTAAGGGATTCTCAGATTGCTGGTAAAACCTGATTCCTAAGTGCATCTGTAAGAGTGTTTCTGGAAGACATTAGCTTGTGAATCAACAAACTGAGTAAATAAGATTGCCCTCCCCAACGTCCATGGGCATCATAAAATCCATCAAGGGCCCGAATAGACCAAACAGGCAAGGAAGGGCAAGTTTGCTCTCGGGGGCTGGGACATGAGTCTTCTCCGGTCCTCCTACGCTGGCGCATGGTTCTCAAGTCTTCGAGTCCTAACAGGGACCTACAGCAACCCCCATACACACTGATTTGGGGCCTTTGCACCCAGATTGTGACTTCTACCATTGGTTCCCCTGGTTCTTCGGCATTCAAATGTGGTTGAATTACACCATGAGCTTGCCTGGTTCTGCAGCCTGTAAATAGATGGCAGATTATGGGTCCTGGCTTTCATATCACACAAGCCAATTTTTATTATCTGTGTGTGTGTGTGTGTATGTGTTTCTCTGGAGGGTGAAACAGTAGACTTCAGATGGGGCAGTGGCCTGAGACCCGTGGCATGTTAAGGATATCCGTTGTGGGAGATGAAAATGGGAGACAATATGATACATAACTGACTCAACAATGTCACTGCCAAGGCTGTGTATCCTGAATGCGCTTTTTCTACTCACTTTTCAGTGTAAAGGATCAATAGGTGAAATTCTTCTCTTATTATGTCCCAGAGTATAAATAACCCAAAAAATTTAAAAAATGACCAATGATGCTACTTTTTTGTAAAAACTGACTTTATGAAGGTCAAAACTTAAGAGATAACAGAGGACACATAATAAAAACTTCTTCTTCTTAGTGATAAAAAGTACCTCTTAAAAGTGGATCTGTGTCAAAGATCTTGGCCAAAAATACAAGGTATTGCGTATACTCTGTCTAAGCATATTCAAAGAGTCCATAATATGGTAACATGTGGCTTTGCAAGAGACAGAATCAGAATTGATTAGGATTTTCCATGTTAAAAAACCTCTAACCCACATCCTTTCCTTCTCTTATCCTGGAGCTTTACACTCCCTAAGGAAAAGAAATGTTGTCATCCTGCTTCGGTTAGCAGACTATTACTTCTTGTAAGGGAATTATACACCCTACTCAACTTGGGCTCAAACATTTTCTCCTTTTGTGCATTTCCTCCAACACACAGGCAGCTCCCAATCTATTTCTCATGCAGATAGCACACTAGCCTAAGTAGTTGAGGAAAGCCTTCCTTTAAAGAGGATGATTTTGGGTCCACTGAAAAAGACCATGGGAGATCGGGCCTGTCGATTCACTCATCTCCCCTTTTACCCATCACCTCAGGATCTCAGGTAAGAGTGATAAATGTGGTAGTGAAAATGATTGTTTTGGTGGTCTTATGGGTTTCTCATTAGGAGCAATATATACACAGAAGTTAAGGGTAATACTCTTTGGAGTCAGATCAGGGTTCAAATCCCAGCTCCACAATTTACTAGCTAGTTGACCTTGGGCACATAAATTCAAATTCATGCACCAAGTCTCCATTCTTGCATCTCAAAATTAGGGGTAAATAATAATATCAAACTCATGATACTGTTGGGAGGATTACAAAGATAATGCATGTAAAGCTTTAGCATGGCATCTGGCACAGAGCAGTGCTCCATATTGTGCGGCTACATAGAAATTATTTGGCGCTTCCGCTTGCTTTTGTTTCAAAGGCAAAAGGAACTTGTCTTTTGTCCTTCCAGGCCCCATCATACACATGAAAACCACTTGAAAATGGAATGCTGTGGCTAAGAACTTGACCTCTGGACTCTGCCCAAGTTTGAGTCCCTGTCCATTATGACTTTTCCAGGCCTCTGTTTCCTCATCTGTAAAGTGAGAAAGAAAGGAAATCATAGATGTAAAGTGCAGTGATTGGCATATGGTATACAGTAAAAATGTAGGCAAGAGATATTACTGTTGGGGAGGCTTACTCTGAGCATATGAAGGTAAGATGACATTTTTCAGAGGCAGTCTGACAAAAGTTGAATTCAAGGGTTCCCATCAGTTAGTGTCCAAAGCTCTGCTGTGTACTTGATTCTGTGATGGTGGTCAAATTCACATAAGGATTGTTCATCACTTGGCTTCTTAAACAGGAAGTTTCTAACTCCTTGGGGAATGAAGAAAGTGTGGCTACACTGGGCCAACCTGGGTGGGCGTCTAGAAAACTTGACCCACAATGCTGGTTTCTTATTGTGTGGGTAAGGGCATTTATGGTGGTAGCATTTGATGAAAAACTTTTGCTGGCTGAAGAGCAAGATATTCTTTCATGCTAAGTCACTTCAGTTGTGTCTGACTCTTTGTGACCCCATGGACTGTAGCCCACCAGGCTCCTCTGTCCATGGGATTCTCCAGGCAAGAATACTGGAGTGGGTTGCCATTTCCTCCTCCAGGGGATCTTCCCCACCCAGGGATTGAACCCGTGTCTCTTACATCTCCTGCATTGGCAAGTGGATTCTTTACCACTGGCGCCACCTGGGAAGTCCATATATCCTTTCAGTCTCTGTCAGTTCAGCTTTCTGATTTATCAAGATCCTTTCTAGACACCTGTCCTTCCTTGAGTGTTTGGCTGTGCCATTTCCCACAGGACCTTGGTATTATAAGTCTTCAGAGTTTCAGGATGATTTGCCCAAAGCATTAGGTGCCCTTAGGAATGAGTTCTCTATTTCTGAAAATCTGTTTTCTGTATTAGGCTAAATGAATACCATTAGTACAATGTATGTCTACATTGTACTAATGGTACCCGGGTGATCTACAAGTCAGCACATCCTTTAAATGCCTAACCATTTCCCAACAAGTCATTTATAGCGGTCAAACAAAATCCATCCAGAATAAAACCAAAGCACAGTGCCTTTCCAAAGAATAAAAACACAAGTCTAAAGTACAAATTTCTCAAGTGGTAAAAAGAAAGACCTGAATGGTAATATTTCACAAAATATTCTAGTCATGAAAGCCCCTTCATGATCTGCCAACTATACAGAAACAAAAAAAATTAGATCCAAAGGATGCTGTGACAGGAAAGAATCAAACCACATAGCCCAAGGCATCTACCCCTCAGTTTGTCTAATAAAATGGTTTGATCTTGGAAAGTTGTGGATAAATCAATGCTCATTTAAAAATACTTTCAAAAAAATAAAAATACTTTCAAAAAGCTTTACAAAGCAATCTTGCAGTGGATCCATTAATAAAATGAATAACTGGTCCCATTTTACCTCTTTTATAAATTTAAATGCTCAAATAGTAATACTTAAAGTGGGATTTACTTATGACCCAAGAGACCCTAGCTCCACAGCTATATAGCTTAAGCAACTTTTATTCCAAGATGGATAGTATGGCCCTAAACTGGTAAACTGGTGTATTAATACATAGTAAAGTCAATTGCAAGCCATAAAGCTTCAGACACATGAAATTGTACCATGGGGATGTATATGTGGCACATAATCTCCTCTATATGAGATTATATTCAGCTGATATCAAAGGAAAAATCTGGCAACTCCTAGAGCATGGCTTGATATTGTAAGAACTTGTATATGAGCTAGAAAATGGCATTGAATACCAACCACATGGAAACTTCTAAAGAACAGATTGACAACATCTTATGATCCTGGTGGCCTGATCACAGTGACAGAAACTTCATAGCCTTTGTCTATTCAGGGACTTCCCTGAAGTGGAAAGAGAGTGGGAGAGTGATAAGATGTAAAAATGAAGACAGCAAGAACAGAAGAGATTTTATTATGGGGAGGTGCTTTGTAACTGCAAAAAACAATCTCATATGCATAAAAGAAGTATGATATAGGACTCTTCAGAGTCTTTAATATTCTAATGTGCAGTGCAAATCTCCAGGGCAGGAAGATGGCAAGCAGCTGTTTCTCAAACAATTTGTACTCTTGGGACCCATCCCAGGGGAGCATTTCATTTGGGTAACATATTTAGAAATGCTGCCTTAAAGACAATTTTAACCACAATAAGAATAACTAGCATCTATTAAGTGCCAGGGACAGAATAAGTGATACACAGGTACCAGTCTGAATGCATCACACAAGATGGGTCACAGTAAGTAGCTTGGGACCGTGGCTATAAACTGATGAGGACTCCAAAGGCTCGTTTATATATAACAATGGCTGGATAGGCTTAAGGGTGGCCTGACAAGTTAAAATCCTCACCCAGAGCTACATCTTCATCATCAAGAGTGATAAAAATAGTTCACCTTTATTGATCACTTTTTATGTATCAGGCACCATGGTCAATCAGTCCTCAAGACAGCCCTATAAATTTCAACCATGTTATTGTCTCTAATTTTACCCTTGTTTGACCTAATGACCTGGTGAGTGTCAGGGGTAGGATTGAAACCTGGGTTTCGCTGTTCTTTCCATTCACTAGCTGTCTCTCATGAACACAATGATGAAGACAGTTTCTGAAGGACTGGCAGCATATCGTATAGCAGTTTATGCTGCAGTTAATTGCACCCAGCAGAAGGCAGCAAGAGAAAATGATATATATGAATGGATTCTCACAGCTCAGGATTAAAAATACAATCAGCAACACAAATGTTTTTAACCTGAAATAACCTGCCAGCAAATTCTGTGTGGAGGCTAATTGCCTTGATCAAGTAACGAATCTATTGTTCACTCTGCATTTGAAAATTTTCATTAAGGTAAAACAACACTCAAGAGACAGACCTTATTGTGCAACACGATCTGTGAAAGCCTCTTACTAGTAAGACAAACATGCCCTTAACAGTGATGCGTAACACCCAGTATTTTCCAAGATGCGTAACACCCAGTATTTTCCAATTTTGAGAAGTATTCTTTTGTGCATTAAGAGGTAACGGAAGTTCCTATTTTCTTGATATGCCATGCAGCCTCATTTCTAAAATGGAATCGTTGCATCTTCAACTAAGGCACTTGTATTGGGCAGCTACAGTGTGCTCGGAAGATGTGGGTCATGCACTCTATGGGAAGATGAAACACTCTATGAGAAGAGTTTAACATCAGGCAGGCAGTGATAAGGGACTTGACAACAAACTGTGATTCCAAAAGAGTCTCAGGGTGAGAGTGTTGGGAACAGGTCTAGGGAGGCAAGAGGAGAGACTGGATTTGAGCAAGGTTTTGAAGACTTTTGAACTTGATCAACTTCAAATTTACAGCCTTGGGCTGTGTTGTCCATATTAAAAGAAAAGTGAAAGACTTCAAGTTAAAGAATAAAGTTCAGAAATAAAGATACTCAATAAGCCAGGTTTTCTCTTTAAGGACAAATACAGTTGAATATACATTTACTCAGCTACCATTTTTATGGCTAACAAGAGATTTACCAAAGCAGTGTTTTATGTTTCTAGGGGAGCTATTATTCTAGAATAAATTATTTTGTACACAGAGAAGATAAACTGAAATTTAGTCACATCTTATGCAACAGTTCAAGTCACCAACCTAGGGAATATCCTAGATGGGGGAGTCAATCTATCCAAAGGCTGGTTTGCATAACTTAAGAGTTCAACATTCAAACCAAACTATGTTTTTAACACCTCCTAGGTTCCAAGTCCTGTCCAAACTCTCTGAGCCTCAGTTACTTCATGTATGAAACAGGGATAAAATAATTACATTACAAAATTTATATAGAGATTAGAGAAACTCGATATGTACTTAGCTTAGACTGGGTCTTCAAATAAATGGTGTCTACAGTAATTGCTGCCTCTTGTCCAAGATCAGGTGCGGTGGACAGGAGGCGAGGAGACATGAGCTAGAAGCCCTGCTTGAGGAGACATTCCACAAGGTTCCCCCACTTTTCTTCAAACTGGCACATCACTCCATTTTCCTAACCATTTGTTAAGCTCCTCTATCATCCAAAGCATCGGTGGAGGACTCTTAGAGCAGCTGCAGTGCTCAGAGGAGAAAGGAGCTGATTCTGTGGACAACAGGCTACCACCTAAAAGAAAATTGGTAATTTGGAAAACTATAGGGCTTTTCCGGTGGCTCATCTGGTAAAGAATCTGCCTGCAGTGTGGGAGACCTGGGTTCAATCCCTGGATTGGGAAGATCCCCTAGAGAAGGGAATGGCTACCCACTCCAGTATTCTGGCCTGGAGAATTCCGTGGACTGTATAGTCCATGGGGTCACAAAGAGTCAAACACGACTAAGTGACTTTCACTTTCACACTCTTGTAGTTAGTTGAGTAAATATCCCACACCCCTCTACCTAGCACTCACCCAGAAACAGTTTTGATTCCAGGAGGATGTGGGTTGTCAATTCAACTTCCCATAGAAGGAAGTGAACATGGGAGTAGGTGGTAGAGTCCCAAGATGAGGGACAGTAAGCAGAGGAGGGATGTGAAGACTGACACCTAGGATTCTGAGTCAGGAAATAAGAGGAGTAAAGTGCCGTGGTTGGGGTGCAAGTCTAACCAAGCAGCTGATCTCTCTCACCCCTAGCTCTGACTTTCTGTGCTAAGGGAATCCTCGTAGCTCCAACGAACTTCTCCACCAACAGGTCCTAAATGGCAGGTTCTGCACGTCACGATCCTGACAGCATCAGATCCCTGAAGTCAAGTTTAGAAGCACCAAGAGTTAAGGTCATCAAGAAAAAGTATGCTTAACTCTTAATCCAACCCAAAGCGGTCCCGAGAGCCTCTGTTGCAGAGAAAGTAGAGTACAGCTCAGGCAAGGCAATCTAAGGCTGAAACTCAATTCCCCCATTTTCTAATAGTGTGATATTGGGCACATTACTTAGCTCACTGGCTCATACTAACACATGTTTGAAATACAGACAGTGGAGTACTCAGAAAAGATTACTTTTCTTCTCTCCACCCCAACACCAGCCCATGCCTGGGCCTTTCCTCTTCTTTTTTTTTTTTTTTTTTTTAATTTCTTTTTTTTTTTTTAATTTTTATTAGTTGGAGGCTAATTACTTTACATCATTACAGTAGTTTTTGTTATACATTGAAATGAATTAGCCATGGATTTACATGTATTCCCCATCCCAGTCCCCCCTCCCACCTCCCTCTCCACCCGATCCCTCTGGGTCTTCCCAGTGCACCAGGCCCGAGCACTTGTCTCATGTACCCAACCTGAGCTGCCCAGAATCAAGATTGCCAGTTTCAGCAAGAATCTGGAAAATGAGATGCCCATGGCCGACATCATTTGGCTATGAAGCCCTGGAGCTTTTGAACATTGAACTATCCAGCTGATTGAAGAAAACATGTGACACTTACATGAAGTCAGACTTCAACCACATCTATCAGTCCAATTTCCATCCATTTGGACTGTGTATAACGTTGTTAGGAAATCTAGCAACAGATAGAGTCTTATTTGAACCACTGAGAAATTTAAAATAAGAAGTCAATCAGTCCCCCATCAATCCATTTCCACCCTCCCATTTAAACACAAGCATATGGAGACCCAAAAATGGAATGGACCTTGTTCAAGTTATATAACTTCCTGAGAGCCCTTTACTCTGATAAGGGAATAAAAGCAAAGCTAAAAAACAGGAACCAGATAAATTGCAACTGCTTTTGAAAAAAACTAAATAAAAATCTATTAAATTAGCTGAGGTAAATTTAATTTTGTTCTTCATCTTTTAGAGGACTGATTTCTCTGAAGTTAGATGAGTTGAATTCCTGTTTGTCCCTTAAACTATTACTCAGGGCTTCACAAAATCCCTTTTCTTAATTTCACATGCTTGTTGGTGGAATAAAGGAACTAAGAACTTAGGGAAAAGTGACAGTTCATTTTAAGGGGTGTTTTCAGAACTAAACACTCTGAAGGAAGCAACTAGCCCAGTGCCTGGCATAATGGTAGGTACCAAGGCAGTTTGAGTTCATTCTCACTGGTTAGATTTAATTCTCTAAGCTTTTGAATTTTGAACTAGATATGGAGACAGGCAAAAGAAAACACTGAAGAACACATTCCCCTCCGGTCATCATCAGCTCTGCTAAAGAAAAAGAGTGAACTAAGGGAAGCTTTCTCAAAGTACTGCAATGAAAAGAGCTTCCTGAACAAGATTATACTTGAGCCTGGGCCCTGGCCCCAAACAAACTGATATTATTTAAAACATTTCATGGATGAGAGTTTGCTACTAAGCTCCTAGAAGGGAGGAACTCTGTCCTACTTCTCCAGATCTCCTACAGTAGACACAAGAGGAAAACAATGACTAGGAAAAGACTCACTGAATCGCAGCCCTCAGCTTTCTTCTACCCAGTCATTGCACTGAGCTCTATTGGAAAGTCTTATAAATAGTTTCAGTTCAGTTCAGTCATGTCCGACTCTTTGTGACCCCATGGATTGCAGCACGACAGGCTTCCCTGTCCATCACCAACTCCCAGAGTTTACTCAAACTCATGTCCATTGAGTCGGTGATGCCATCCAACCATCTCATCCTTTGTCATCCCCTTCTTCTCCTGCCATCGATCTTTCCTAGCATCAGGGTCTTTTCAAGGATTCAGTTCTTGCATCAGGTGGCCAAAGTATTGGAGTTTCAGCTTCAGCATCAGTCCTTTCAATGAATATTCAGGACTGATTTCCTTTAGGATGGACTGGTTGGATCTCCTTGCAGTCCAAGGGACTCTCAAGAGTATTTTCCAACAGTTCAAAAGTATAACTTAAAAAGGCTTTGGCAGGGAGGGATCAATTAGATGTTCAGAATTAACAGATATAAACTACTATGGTGGCTCAGATGATAAAGAATCCACCTGCAATGTGGGAGACCTGGGTTCGATCCCTGGGTTGGGATGATCCCCTAGAGGAGGGCATGGCAACCCATTCCAATATTCTTGCCTGGAAAATCCCCATGGACAAAGAAGCCTGGCAGGCTATAGTCCATGGGGTCACAAAGAGTCGGACACAATTAAACAACAAAGCAGAGCACAGCATATATGAAATAGATAACCAACAAGGGCATAATATATAGCACAGGGAACTATACTGAATATCTAGTAACAACCTATAATGGAAAAGAATCTTAAAAAGGATAGGTTTATACAAATATGTATAACTGAATCACTTTGCTGTACATCTAAAACTAATACAACATCATGTACCAACTACACTTTTGGGAGAGAGTTGATATAGGTACATGTATGGCTGAGGCCCTTCGCTGTTCACCTGAATCTATCACAACATTGTTTGTTAATTGGCAATATCTAATACAAAATAAGTTTTTAAAAAATAATAATAAAAAAAACCTTGTACTTATAAGCTGGTAAGCCAACCATGGGAAAAACCCAAATATAAAATTAATGGATAAAAAAGCTTTTGGAAGGATGAGGGAAGAATGAGGAGGCAGAATTTGGATTAAATTGAAATTATGACTTTAATAATCCAAGGAAACAGGACACTGGTGGTGATTAAACAGAAGTATTATGAATGTCTCAAAGAAACAGTAACTTTCAGACCATAGCTTTCTTATTGGCATAGTTACTATATAGCCAAGGGGTGCATTGCTGGGTGATGACTTTGATGAGACATGTGGCCATGTGTGAAGATGTCTGTTTGTTATCACTACTCAGTGGGGCAGGGGGCCAGCTGAGGGGTTGCTGCTACTATCTTGTGTATAGAGTCCAGGCATCTGCTCATCCCACCAGGTTCAGGACAACTTCTGACAACAAATAATTTAGATCCAATGGTCAGTAGTGCTGAGGTTGAGAAACTTTAGTCTAGCCCAACATGGGGCCTTGAACTGACCAACTGAAGGGAAAAAAAAGATATATAAACTGATTTTTACAGCAGGAAAGAAGCACAAATAAATATGCTCCCTGGGTTTTAGTTCTCACATATGTTTCCCAAGTGAATTTGGTGTCATTTTTAACCCACTGTTATTCATTATCAAGTATCTGATTGTGTTGGTTGATGTGATAAACTCCTCTATGTACAAACAAATTAGGAACCATTACATAAAGATAATGCCTTCCACCCTCTGGGGACACTCTAGGGACACCAGTCCATTTCTGATTTTCCCCATGTCCACTCCTCTACCCCCAGCAGCAACGGAATGCAACAGGAGAGAAGACAAAGTTCAGATTTTGTGTTCAATCTAACCTCTTCCCCCTACCTGCAGAGACAGTTTCTTCCTTTTCAAAGCTCTTTCTTGAGGCCAGCAGACAGGTGAGAAAGGATGACAGGATATCAAAAAGCTTCTCAAGCCAAAGGAATATACAGTCTCCTTGGTTAGTTTTCATGTTCCACTATGGAGATCCCAACCTACATTTTGAGGTACAGGATACTGTTTCAGCAAAGACTTAATTGAGACACAGGAGAGTAGTGCTGGCTAGGCAAAGGGGAAAAATATCATTAGAGGTGGGTGAATGAATACATTCTCATCTACCATGACATTTTGCTGTCTTGGGAAGAAGGGTACTGAGCCAAGAGTTTAGCAGCTGTAGCTTCTGGTCTTAGTTTAAAAATGAGTAAAGCATAATGTAGTTTTACTTAAGGGGTAAACCAAGTACAAGAATTTATTTAAAAATAAGTTTCCCACAAAATCTCTGAACAACTTTACTCTATGAAAAAATAGCTAATTTTTTATTTTCTAATCCTGAAAAAAAAAAACAAAGCGTTTTTACTTTTTTGAGGCCACTAAGGAAGAGGAATTTGACCTTGGACAAGGGGACACCCTGTACAGAAAACTTTCATTCAGTTTTGCACAGTAAGTTAACATTTCCTTGCAATGTAAATTTGTAAATCCTAGATGAAAACTCAGCTCAATTATATGGACTCTATATCATATTGTCAACTCAACAGTCTTCACTGCAAAAACTGTGTACCTGTGCTTTTTATATCCAAGCTCTGATATAAGAAGAGATTTTCACTGTTGGACAAGGAATCAATTTCCATAGTCTAGCAAGAATGCACACGTTTGTAAAGTTGGCAGAAAACTTGCCTTATTGGAAACTCACGTAACATTATCCTTGATTGCAGCACATTAATAAAACTTCAAAGTATGTCAGATTGAAAATACTGAACTCAAGAGGTAATTTACTTTTAATTTGAATTCCCAGTGGTCCAATATTTTTATGCTATTAAGAATTATTGAGAAAGCTTAACTATATTTAAAAGGACAAACAACAAAAGAATAAATCAGTCCTGGCAAAGACTTAAACTTGAGATGCACTGAGAAGAAAAATCAATGACATCTTTACAACGATCTACTCTTTCTTTAGCATTGAGACAGTCTGTGATTCCTCATCGCTCCCTCTATCAAGGGTCATGATCAAACCAAACTTGGCTCAATAATTTATGCTAGTTATGTCCAGGATGTATAACAAGGTATGCGAAGTGGGGAGACATTTTGTGGACGTTGAAATCAACTGGGCTACAAAGTCCAGATGTTATAAGGGACATATGAGAAGCTTGCATTAAATTAGTATCTCCTTCCTGCAATCAGCTCTACTAATTATATCCTGAAGCTCAGTCCCGCCTTGGCTTCCTTAGTACCTTCTTTTCCTGCTTCTCCTTCTCTTGTTCCTGAGGAGTCCTTTCTCTTCCAGATCACCTTTTCTGCCTCTCTTCCCTCCAAAGATGATCTCCTCTGGTCTGATGCTTTTCACACCACCCACAGGCTGGTAATGTCTGTCACCAAACTAGAACTCATTCCTGAGCAATTTAAATGCAGGTCCACTAGTGTTTTAAACACAGAAATGTTGCTCAATAAGGGTTGAAAGTGATAGTTGCTTAGTCGTGTCTGACGCTTTTGGAGCCCATTGGACTGTAGTCTGCTGGGCTTCTCTGTCCATGGGATTCATCAGATGAGAATACTGGAGTGGGTTGCCATGCCCTCCTCCAGGGGATCTTCTTGACCCAGAGAATGAACCCAGGTCTTCTGCACTGCAGGCGGATTCTCGACTGTCTGAACCACCAGGGAAGGATAAGGGCTACATGAGTGAAGTATAAAAATGGATTCATGGGACTTCAGTGAAAGGCAGGTAGAAGAAAGCTGAGCTGTCTTAGACAAGTCCATCCTAGAACCTGGCTCACCAGCTGCAGACTATGAGAAAGAATAACTACAGACTATGAGAAAGAATAAATTTGTTTTGGCTTCAAGCCAAAATCTTTTCAGTTCAGTCGCTCAGTCATGTCCGACTCTCTGCGACCCCATGAATAGCAGCACACCAGACCTCCTTGTCCATCACCAACTCCCGGAGTTTACTCAAACTCGAGTCAGTGATGCCATCCAGCCATCTCATCCTCTGTCGTCCCCTTCTCCTCCTGCCCCCAATCCCTCCCAACATCAGGGTTTTTTCCAATGAGTCAACTCTTCGCATGAGGTGGCCAAAGTATTGGAGTTTCAGCTTCAGCATCAGTCCTTCCAGTGAACACCCAGGACTGATCTCCTTTAGGATGGACTGGTTGGATCTCCTTGCAGTCCAAGGGACTCTCAAGAGTCTTCTCCAACACCACAGTTCAAAAGCATCAGTTCTTCGGCTTAGGGTGACTTAAAAAACAACAAGAGCTCACTGATGGTTCAAGATCTGCCATTCAAGTCAGTCTTTCCTCCTCAAGGGCAGAGAGTGTACCTCTTGGTGGTGGTATGCCTAATAACCGGCACAGTACTTGATTTGTACAAGACAATAAATACCTATTGATAAATACATCAGATTCTGTTAACAGTGAGTAAAAGCATCATCAGTCATTTGCTGCCTAGAATTATGGTAAATGACAGGTTGAACTCAGAGTACCAAAATTCGTTATTGGAATAATTATAAATATTTATTATTTCTTGATGGACACTGTGCTGGCCTGTGGTTTCTATGTAATAAAGCTCTATTTATTAGGTATGAAATAAAGGGTGTATGTTTAAATGGAGTCTAACTGGTAAGGGAGACAGATCTCTTTTAAGACACCAGTAACTGCTCCCAAAGAAAATGCTACCCTAGAATAAAAGGCTCCCAAACTATTCTGATTTGCTTTGGGGATTTTTTCCCTCCCACTAAATATTCTGGGTATATTTAACCAATTATCCACTAAGTGAACAGCTAACCATGCATGCCAATTAGAAATTGACTGAATTGGTTCATGAATCTTCTAACATAAATCCAAAATGCTACCTTCTCAGGGAGAAAAATCAACGGATTACAAAGGGGAAATGGCGGAGGAGGGAACCAAACAGAAAAGTTATTGGCTGGTAGCTTCTATAACTCCCTAATTTTTGAAATGCCCTTTGCTCCTTCCTTATTGCATGAAAAGAAGTAGATTTAGTTCACAGCCTGAGGCAGCCTGCGAGATAAATGTGCTCCCTGTGTGAATGGACTGCTTGAGCCCACATTATCCCATAGAAGGCTGTGACTAGGCTGAGCTTTGCAGGTTGGAAGGATTCTAGAAAGGGCCCCAAGAGAGGGACCACAGCTCTACTACCTCCTTGCTTGTAAGTGTTTTTCCTCAAAAAAGTATTTTCACTAGTGGTGTGCGTGCATGTGTGTGTGTGTGTGTGTGTGTGTTTACATCTTCTCTGAATGCCGGCTTGTGACCACAAGGGGCACACTTCACTTGTCTCAGGGTTCTGTGCTTTTGGAAGGGGCAGAGTCCACAGAGCCGGGCGGGTAATGTTGGGTCTCTGGGAGAATTAAACTGAGACAGCTCCTGCTCCATTGAAGTCCCTGTTGGAGAACCACACATAAGACCCAGGGAAATGTGCTCACACCAAGAGAAAGGAGAAGGAGCAAATAATCTCAATATGAATATGCGTCGCTAAAACCAACTCACATTAAAAGACAGGCCACACCAAAAAGGGGTCCACCCTTACTGCACAAGATCACTGCATTCTGAAATGGACAAAAAATCCAGAGCATGAGTGGAACCTAGGAGCTCTCACTGGGAATGCCCAAAGCTGGGAGTTTGGGAGTTTTGTACTGGTATGGACCCTACCTCAGAATCTTGGTACCCCCCAGAACCCTGCATCATGGCTTTCTTTTTCTTAGAGAGCAGCTCATAGCACAATCAGTTACGGTGGATTCAAGGTGTAGTGGTTCCACAAGGAAAGCTATGAATTAGAAGCACCATTCCACTTAAGAAAGCAATTCAGGAAGAATGACCTGCACTTTGTTCATCTAGGGAACAAGGGAGAAGAACATGTGATAAATCTCAGGGATGACTGTTTAACCCCTTGCCTACTGCTTATACCGATGTTCCTACCAGGATTGGGGAAACCCACAGGGAAGTCTCCCAATGCATGCGCTGGGTATGTACACTGTGCTGAGACATGAGAGAGATTAATGTAGTCTTTTTCTAAACCGTATATCTCACCAGCAGTGGATAAGATGGTGCTGAGCTCTTCAACATGGATGGACCTTAGAGATGATTATACTAAGCAACTCAGATAAAGACAAGTATCATATGATATTGCTTACATGTGGAATCTAAAATAAGATACAAATAACCTTACCTACGAAACAGAAAGAGACTCACAAACATAGAAAACAAACTTATGGTTACCAAAGGGGGAAGGGCAGGGGTAAATTAGGAGTTTGGGATTAACATATACACAGTACTATATATAAAACACATAAAGCATAGGGAACTATATTCGATAACCCAACATAAGCCATAATGAAAAACAATTAGAAAAATATACTGAATATATGTATATAACTGAATCACTTTGCTGTACACCTGAAATTAACACAATATTTTAAATCAACCATATGCCAATTAAAAAAAGAAAAACAAGCAAAACAAGAAAAATGTGGTGCTGAGTTCTTACACCTAAAAGGGGGAGTCAGGTATTACAGTAGAGCATGAGCTGGGGCAGCACAGTGTGGTAAAGGAGATCAGGCTTCGGGGATGAAAAGACTTGGCTTCAAATCCCAATTAAGGCGTTATTATATGAATGATGCTGAAAAAGTTATTTCCCATCTCTACACACCAGTATCCCCATCGTGTCCTTCAAGATTTATACCTACCTCATGGGTTGGGAAGATTAGTAAAAATAAACTGGAAGTGCTTGGCACAGAAAAGATGCTAACAAATTTGAGAGCTGAGCATCTAACCAAAGCACAGTATGGAATGCCATGCGCAGAGCAGTCCACACAAATTCCGGAGACCTCCTTCTCCATGCTTCTAGAGAGAAGTGGACCACTTTACACAATTTCATTCATTATGAAATTCACATAGAACAATCTCTTGACAGTGACCCAACCCAGTTGGTGATACTTTCTCTTCATGTGCCTTTAAGTCAGTCCTCACTACGTCATGAAGGTTGTGTCATTCAGGGATTTAAGGTCAGCAGGTGTTTTGTGAGCGAAGGTTTTAAGGTAGAAGGTCAACTGGCCTGAGGTGATTAAGAACTGGCCTGTAGCTGAATACTGCACACCAGCCCAGTGAGTCAACCGCAGTTCTTACACCATAGACTGTACAGCATTTCAACAGTCATATATGATGAGAATCTGCCCTGTGAACATAATGAAGTTCACCCTCGCCATTAATCTTTTCTCTGAAGAACAAGCTACCTTCCGATTCCATCGTTTTTCTCACAGCAGACCAATTGACCGCCCACACCTGCAGACCTTAGTGTACCTGGCAATGTGTCTCCATAAGATGATACCGGAGGGACTGGAGAACAGAAGGGGAGCTTTTTCTAGGGCCGGTCTCATTACGAGACACACTCTCCTGTGCTGGAGAGACGGCAGTCTTTGGAGTGAGACAAGTTGCAGTGGCGCATTGGCTCTACTGTGTCCCAGTCAGGTGACCTTGAACAGGTTATTTCATGTCTCTCCATCTCTGCTTCTTCATCCATAAAGAGGAGAGGAAAAAAAAATCTACACACTTCTAAGAACCTTTGAAAGACTTAAGATAAAGTTAGGTAAAGCGCTTGGCACATAGTAAATTCTGGATAATTGTCAGTTATTGCTTTCATTATTATTTACCATAGACCATAGAGTAGGGTTCCAACAAGTAATGAGAGAGAACTCATGGCTAATTTCTAAACCTCTAGGTAAAACCTAATCCAATACAAGAGGGGAAATACTCAGAGCGGGTCTTAATAACATTCCTATCCAGAGTGGAATTTTAATGAACTGAGAAAAAAATTAAGCAATAGAATCTGCTTTTTAATTATTAGAAATGACCTTTCCTCATTTATGCTATTATAGGTGATGAGCATCCTCTGGCATAATGAAAAAAGATGAGGCAAGTGACCAGTTTCTGTTATTTATCAAGGGAACCTTCTATCGCACTCAGATGGAATGTAGTTTTCATAATCACTCCAGTCTGCCTTTGCATGTCCAGGACAGGTTATAACCTCCTTGACGGTGAGGGTCATTTCACTTCCTTCTTCTGAGTGCCCCATTCCACCTAACTTTAAGCCCCAGAATTAACCAGTACCTCCCAAGTCCCTTCTACTTGTGACAATGTCCTGCAATAGCAAAGCTGAGAACGGAGTGCAGACAACATTCTTCCCTTTAAAACTAACATGTTTCAGGAATTAAACTGCTTTTAGACAGCAAACTCACATAGAGGGTAAAGCTGAGCATATGGAGAAGTCATGGGAGATAAAGGACATGGGCTTTGGAGGCTAGAAAAACCACACTCAAATCAAGTCCGGTTATTCATTGGAGAAGTGAATTAGCATTTCCATATTTTAGTGTGCTCAACTGTGAAAGGTTGGGAGCAACCCCTACCTTACAAAGTTTTTGTGATCCTACCTCCCAGGGCCTTTGCACAGTGCTCGCTGCATGTACATGTGAACTCAGTGAAACTGGGCTCTCTTTGCCTTCCTCTGTGGAGATCCGGTTTTCCAGACAGTGTATACTAGTTGCTTCCAAAGCTGGATATGCTTGAAGATTGACCTGGAGCTGTTCTGAAAATATACATCTTAAAATAGCCAGGGCTCCTAAGTAGCAATAGGCTAGCACATGAGTGGAAGTGAACATGTGATTTTGATGTGTTGGAGTGAGTGTGGATATTGGCTGCGAAGCAGGACAAGGGTAAGTGTTTGATAAAATGCAGGATGTAATCTCTCTTGTTCCACACTTTCCCATGGGCATTATCTAAGCTGCATATCAAGCACATGGAGAAATACTGTAGCATATAACAAATGAATACCTGAATGAATTTAACTTAGAGTGCTAGGAATGATTGATAAACACAGATAACACTGAAATCATGGCAAAGTCAGTCTACACATACACGCTGCTGTAATAACGTTATGCTGAGGGAGCTGGCGATGATGTTTAGATGATAAAAGTGTAATGCCCCAGTGATGACAGCCTGGGGGAGAGATACCCAGATCAGGAGCAGCTGGTATCCACTTCTGCAATCTTACCCTAGAGCAGCGGGAAGCAAGTCAAGAAGCACATAGATGACCTTTTCTGGCACGGTGATATGCTCTGCTAATTCTCCATTTTCTTCTTTAAGTGCAATCACAGGAGGTCCCAAGAAACTCTTCCTCCCACATTTGCAAGCTGCATCACAGAGAGCAGAACGAGTATTTACACCACTACTTGCAAAAAAGGATGTTGGTCACAAGGTGGCAGGTTACCACGCTCCTATGGAAAAGCTGGATTATATTTTTAAAAGCTCAGAGAGGCAGAGGCAAGAGAACTTCAAAAAGGTAAGTGTGTGTGTGAGAGAGAGAGAGAGTGAGTGTGTGTGTATAGTGGGAAGGACAGATACCTTACATGGCCACAAGCTCTAAAGGTCATATAAGCGCTGCCTGTCCAGCGTGCCCTCTAATCACAGGGCACCTCCTCAACAGGCTCATGCAACCAGCATGATAAGAATTGCGAATTGACAGCTGACATCATACAAATGACCTATGCCAAGGTAATTCTGTTCTGAGGCAGCGAGTCCAACCCTGCTAATACATTAGAATCATCTAGGAACTTTTGAAATTAAAAAAAAAACCACATTAAGAATCAGCCACCAGAGACTTTGCAGGGTTTTCATTTGGACAAGTTACTGTTTAGTTACTTGATTTTGGTCTGATGTTGGGTTCAGGCATCACTATTATTTAAAAGGTCCTCAGATAATTCAAGGGTGGAGTCAAGGTTGAGAATCACTGAAATAATCTAAGCAATATTACTGAAAGTAGGGTCCACAGCCCTAGTGCTGACCCATGAACTTGTCACTAGGCACATGTTTTGTTTAGTTCAGCTGACACGATTTTTCACAGCAAGATAACAATACTTTCTTTATTTGATGTATAGTTGATTTACAATGTTGTGTTAGTTTCTATTGTACAGCAAAGTGATTCAGATTTACAAATATATATGTACATATATATATGTATGTGTGTATGTATGTATACATATATATGTGTATGTATGTATGTATATACATGGGCTTCCCTGGTGGCTCAGTGATAAAGAGTCTGCCTGCCAATACAGGAGATCCGGATTCGATCCCTGGATCCGGAAGATCCCCTGGAGGAGGAAATGGCAACCTACTCTAGTATTCTTGCCTGGAAAATTCCATGGACAGAGGAGTCTGGCAGGCTACAGTCTATGGGGTAGCAAAGAAGTGGACACGACTGATTGAGCACACATGCATGCGTGTATATACACACACACCTATATACACATATACTTTTTCATATTCTTTTCCATTATGGTTTATTTCAAGATATTGAATATAGTTCCTTGTGCTATACAGTAGGATCTTGATTTTTTTTTCCATTTATTTTTATTAGTTGGAGGCTAATTACTTTACATCATTGCAGTGGTTTTTGTCATACATTGAAATGAATCAGCCATGGATTTACATGTATTCCCCATCCCGGTCCCCCCTCCCACCTCCCTCTCCACCCGATCCCTCTGGGTCTTCCCAGTGCACCAGGCCCGAGCACTTGTCTCATGCACCCAACCTGGGCTGGTGATCTGTTTCACCCTAGATAATATACATGTTTCGATGCTGTTCTCTTGAAACATCCCACCCTCGCCTTCTCCCAGAGTCCACAAGTCTGTTGTATACATCTGAGTCTCTTTTTCTGTTCTACATTCTGTACATAATGGTTTGCAGCTACAAATCCCAAAGTCCTAATTTATCCCACCCCATCCTTCCCCTTCGGTAACCTTAAGTTTGTTTTCTAAGTCTATGGGTCTGTTTCCGTTTTGTACATATGTTTACTTGCATCACAATTTAGATTCTACATATAAGTGATATCAGATGATATGTCTTTTTCTGACTTCCTTCACTTAGGATGATAATCTCTAGGTGCTGCTGCAAATGGCACGTTTTCATTCCTTTTTATGGCTGAGTAGTATTCTATTGTATACATATATACCACATCTTCTTTATCCAGCCCTTATCAATTGCATTGTTTGCAAATAATTTCTCCCAGCCTTTAGGTTACGTTATTACTTTGTTTATGGTTTCCTTTGCTATGCAAAGGCTTCTAAGTTTGATTAGGTTCCGTTTATTTTTGCTTTTATATCTACTGCCTTGGCAGACTGACCTAAGAAAACATTACTACAATTTATGTCGGAATGTTTTGCCTATGTTCTGTTCTAGGAACTTTATGGTGTCATGTCTTATATTTAAGTCTTTAAGCCATTTTGAGTTTATTTTTGTGCAGGGTGTGAGGGAGTGTTCTAACTTCATCAATTTACACACAGAAAGACAGCAATACCTTCTTGATAAAACAAACAGTGCATTGACTTACATTCTGGCACAAGCTCCTCATCTTATCACTGACTGGTAACAAACAATTCAGACTCAGCCCTGAACCGTGGAGCACACTTGGAGTAGCACTTTCCTAAAGATAGCAGGTGGGGGCCAGAGAAAAAGGGAACGGCATTCATCTTTAAAAGTGTGTTACTTGTCAAGGCTGAGCTTTGATGGGAACACACTGCTTAGTGGGGCCAGCAAGGCATTTCCCAAAGCATACTTTTAGGATGTTACTACGTATTACGAACAAAAATGGTCTGGTACCTGGAAGATGCTGTTTACCATTTACCTGCCCAAAGTGAGACAAATTACTGTCTTATGCAGGATGACTCTCTAAGAGTGGTATGGAATTCAAGAAACACGTATGGGATCACAGAATCTTTCTTTTCACGAAGCCATATGATTAGTAGTTCATAAAACATAATTTGGAAAATAGTGATGCAGTTATTAGTTAAGAACCTGCATAAGAGAGTATAGTTAATTCTACATTCTCTTCAACCAGGCAAGCAAGTTATCATTTAAAACAAACGAGTGAAAACTGGAGCTGACACAGCAACCCATGTGGTGTATCTCCGCAAAGGTGCAGCCCTAGACCTTAGGGTTGGGCTTGACTTGGTGAAACAGCTCAAAGTCATCCAGGCTATGCCTTTCTGGGGGTGGACCACAGTCTACCTGCGGTCATACCATGACAGGTCAGAAAGGCAGATTTGCTTCAGTGGTTTATTAACTGACTGTGAAAAGGAAAAACCCAAAAGGTGTTGCTGAGACATCAGAGCACCAGAAGCATGCTGGCAACACAAACCTTGATGGAACAGCTTTGAAGGGAGCAGTGCTGCATGGCTGGAGACCTGCCAGATTTTTTTCAAGGATCAGCATCTAGATTTTGACTTTGTTTTAAAATCAAAATCACCACCATTGTTCATCCAGTAGACCTTTCTGGGCACGTTCCCAGGGCAGTGTTCCTTTAATTATAAATACTTAAAGTGGACCATCTGTGTTGGCTTCACAAAGGAGAAATATCTGCCTCCAGTATTAAGTGAGGAAAACCTCAGTCAAGAGAGTCCTAAAGGAGAGATTACTTCTTAGGAACCCTCACTACCACCTCGACGGGAACACCGAGGCTCGAGGGAGAAGGGAGGCCTGTTGCTTTAAAAAGTGAATCATCAAAGAATGAATGGTTGTTCATTTCTACCAGAAAAGCCAGCCTGGAGACTGAGTTGAGATGCACGCATCTAATAAGAGAATAATAAATGCCCATCCTGACCTGAAATTGAATTATTGGCTGTTATGTATACTTCCTTGATCAAATTATGAGTTTTCCAGAGAGTAGAAACTATTCCCCAAACATGACATAATGCTGTGCTTGCTGCCATAAGGTGGGGAAATAGGAGAGAAGAGAGACTGTGTTTCAGTGCCATTACTAGCTTCCCAATCTTGTTAGGAGATAACAAGTTGTCTTCTAAGAAGTAGCTGACAAGCAACCAAGAGAAATACACTTGGGGAGTGTATATGGGGAGAGGATAGTGTTTATTCATCACTAAACAACAAGGCTTTCGAATTTGGGCCTTTTAATTTGATTTTGATATGGACCAATATTTTAACTTTTCTTGTGACTCTGCAATTAAGCTGCCA
Organism: Odocoileus virginianus; assembly: GCF_023699985.2. Taxonomy (NCBI): domain Eukaryota; kingdom Metazoa; phylum Chordata; class Mammalia; order Artiodactyla; family Cervidae; genus Odocoileus; species Odocoileus virginianus. The sequence continues at coordinate 2,629,653 of NW_027224318.1, read as the reverse complement.
TTGGCTTCAATGAGCAAAAACACCTTTCTGAGTTGTTTCATCATCCTTCACATCATAAATCAGAGGAAAAGTGACCCCAAATCAGTTATTTTGAAATTTAAAGTTTCGGAATAAAATCTTTTATTGCTTCAGAGTCACACAAACATATGGCCCCATGTTTTTCTAATCAAATAGGAATAGCCTTAATTCTTACATTCAAGGGGACAGATATTGAACCCAATTATACCGTTTCTGCAAGTCAAGACATTTTCCAATATTAAGCATCAGAGGTGATTTAGTTTTATTGAACTATGAATTCAAATAGTGTTAGACCCATTCTTCTCAAAAGGCAAATTAGAGGAATATGAGCAAGACACACAACATGAGACATCAGAGTTGAAGAAAAGGTGAGGATGAAAATAAAAACAATTCTCTTGACACATTCCTAAATATTCTCCTTTCTCTCCTACCATTTAGGCAAGACTGATATTCATGGTGACATATTCTCTCTCTGGGATAAGGAAACCAAGGCATTATCAGAGTAACAGACATTGTACTTGTTACAAATATGCCCCCTTAACATTTGGCACATAATTTTGCTTTCTTTTGGTTGGTGAAAGCTGCCATACTTCATCACCGGTCTAGAGCACAGACTCTCTTCTCCTCCAACCAAAGTCACTATACTTGGATGCCTCTCTGAATAAAAAGGTTACAGATGTCCTAAAGGGGATGGAATATATATATTTCTATAACTTTTTAAAAAAATTCACATGAAAACAGGAAGGAGGCCAGACCTTTGATTAAGATGGTGACAAATCATTGAACTTTGTGATATTCTTCTATGTTGCGTGAATTCCTTCAAATTTTCTATTGCAATCAGATTTTCAATCCCACAAGCACATGCAGGTAATCTGTGATTTATTTCTCTCTGCAGATTTTCAACATTATCTACTTGGAAGCCTGTATACCTTGATGTGATTCTTCTGAACAACCTTCAAACATCAGTAACAGACCAGTGACTCGAATTTAGGAAGCAAAAACTATACTGTTAAAAGATAGGCATTCAGAAGTTATTCTATATCAGTGATTTTATTGGGGCAGACATGACAATGAAAGAAAAAATGAGGGAAAGAATAAAGCTGTAATGATTATACTTTCTCTTGCCAAAAGGCTCCTGGGACAGTAAGAAAAAGATTTTGGTAAACATCTCAGCTCTCCAAGTGGCTTTCTTATAACAAAGACCATAGCTGGTCCTGGGCCAAAATTAGACTCTCAAACACTTGTGTGTGCTTCTTCAGCCAAATTCCAGTACTCACATAATATTACATCATAAATGGTTTTTATGGAAATAATCACATCACTGAAAATCACAAGTATTTGGAAACAGACTAAAGCATTTATTTTGGAATCGGCTGTTCAGAAATAGAAACCTGTTTCTGGCAAAGTGTAATCTGTCCTAAGGATATCCTGAAAAGCCAGTGAGGTATTTCAGACCTTCTGTGTATTATTTTACATGAATTCTGAAGGCCCTGGAAACAATGCAAAAAAATGTCTTTCAAAAGACAGACAGTGGTGAACAATGGCTATCTGTACCAAATCTCAGGTGATTATAAATTATGGCAATAACTTGGCCTTTACAAAAACATCACCAACCAAAAGAAACACCAAGACTTTGTCTATAATAATGCAAAAATAGTTGGCAGATTATATCAATTCAGTAAAGAAGCAGAAAACTAATTCCAGCTTTATCATAATATACATAAACCTCTTTGACCTAATTTAATCATTTGTAAGAATTTTCCAACTCTAATTTATATTCTACCACCACCACCACCCCCCCACCACCACGCTGGCCAAATTTCAATGAATGTTTCATTCTTTACTTGAGGGCTACACACACACACACAATCTCATTACAAGAGGTCACACCGGCAGCTTGGCATTGCACAGATCAATCAGCCTAACCATGCTGCCCACTGCCTTCACCTGCAGTGGAAATGGTGGGCAAGGCAAGGTCAATTAATGTTTCATGCTTTGGAAGAGAGGCCATGAGAGGACCTCTCTCTTCAAAATGCCTCACATGAGAATAAAATGTTTCAAGGTATGGACATAGTTTAGAACCGAGATTCTATCCATTTTTAATAAAGAGATCTCTTATTTATACTCATTATAATAAAATGTTATAGCAACTGGAAGAGATAACTGAAGACAGGACCTTACAGCATTTAAAAATCAGTCTTGCAAAAATCTTCCAGGTGGCCAGAATGACCACTGAACCCTTCTAAACCCATAGTTACTTCACCTCCTGCCAATGACGAGTTTCTGGCCTTCGAGATCCTACATGAAGTAAGCATGTTAATTTCATAACATTGTTTCCTTATTTATCCAAGGTCTCTTCCGTGGCATGTTTTCTTTCACCCCCATCTAAGGTCTTCAGGATCCTGTTAATTTGCACAGAGATCAAGCATATTCATTGCAATATTTGGGATCACCATTAACTTCGGGGTCCTTGTTTAAAGGTGATGAAGTAAAATTGTAAATAATATCACAGTGTCATCCCAGAAAACCTCTCATGTGTCTAATACTATTTATAAATAATTCTTACAAATCAAGAGGGAAGTATTAGCTTCACTATTCCAGAGGACCTGGCAGGACGGCAAGACTAAGGAAAATCTTCAATCTGAAAGAAGACAATGCCCATCATCAAAACACACAAGAGAAAGGATGAAAGCCACATTTAACACAGGGACAGCCAGAATAAAAAGTATCCAAACCTTGTATAAGAGAGCTTAACTGCTACCCATTCTCTAAAGAATTCTTCATATTTGAAAACATTCATAACAGTATTCATGATACACTCCCGATATTTTGAAAACCAATAGATCCTGTCTAAACTATATGTAATAAGAGAATGGATGGGTCTTAAATTTAGTTATTCAACTGTCTTTTTTTGAATCTGAGAATTGTTAAAACAATTTGAAGTAAGTTTCTAACCAAATTCCTGACTGAATTTAACCAACTGCTTCTTAAGTGGCTTATTATACTTACTCAAACCAACCTTTGTGTTTCAGGACAATGTACAAGTAGAAAAAAAAAAGTATAGTATCTGTTAATACAGACACACACATCTGTAAGAATATAATTATATACGAACTAGTATATTTCTATAATTCAGGTACTGTTTTCTACATGCAAATATATATACTGCACACAAACATCATTTGAGAGAAAAGAAAGAAAATATTGGAATGCATCATCTATAGTAAAGTAACTATCACTGGCTGAATTTTTTTGTTTCAGTGAAGCATAAAATCAAGTTAGTATCTTCTCAACAAAACCACCAAAATTTTGTCTTACTCACTGTAAAGGGCCACCGTTTATATCTCCAGATGAATAACTGTTCACATCAGAACTTCTATGCAAAGTGGACAGCTTGCATACCAAAGTATGAAGTAGAAAACAAATACAAATGCTGTGTTCTATAGCTCAAATAGAGTTAAGCATAGAAAATGTACACTTGTCATTTTCTGCCAAAGAACATTTGAAGCTCTACATGGAAGGACGGAAAAGGGGGAGACTTTGAGATGTTAAAATCTGCTTACAAAACTATAGATTGGAGTCAATTGGGAATAATTTCCTCAAACACCAAACTTTGAACAGACCTGTGCAGCAGACAGTTGTACTGGAGATCCCATAATGTTGCCAAAAGGGCAACTTGAAATAGGAACAAGGGCACTTTTAGAAATCGTAGCAGAAACAGTTACGCAAAAGTGTATACCCACTGCCAAAGGACTGGTTGAATTCTGTCACCTCTGACATCATTCATTGCTAAAATGCATGGATGGCATTTGGTCTGGGGGGGGATCTCAAGTTGTTATACAATAAGTACTTAATTAGCATACACAGTATACCTCTCCACTGTCATTTTGGAAATCAAAACATACACAGATGGTAAAAAGTTTACCACATTTGGTGATGTGAAAACTGATCCTATTTGATATGTGCCAAAAAGTTGGGAAAAAAATGAATGCATACACGTTCTGGAGAGACCAGGAACTTTTGAGATACATTTGTAGTATGGATTGCGATGAATACCTTATTGACCTCAGTTTAAGTACCAGCAAGTAGAGTTTTCCAAACCTGTACTTGAGCTGCAAAGAAAAACAAACTACTCATGGTTTCCTTGAGGCATGCATTTCACTATGGCAAAGCGCACCAGGCGTGCATGACAGGGGAATCTGGGCCTGCTTCAGCCAACTGAGTAGACCATGAGCATATTTTGAACACAAGGCAGAAGGCTTTATGGAGTGGAGAAGAGGGAGAAAATTTGGAACCATTGTCTTATGATTTCATTTTGGAAGGGCCATTCCTCAGGTGATGGGCCAGACTCGGCTACGGGAGCAAGCAACTTTAGCAGCCAAAACGGGGCAGTGTCATGACACCAGCTGAACACGTTTCAGCTGCGAGAAGCAGGAATATGCTGCGCGCCGGGCCAGAGCTGACTGTATTATACAGCGTCCCATCTGAGGCTGCATAAGACATTCACTGGCGAGCTTACGGGGCCTCGGAACGATGTCAGGAGCCGCACAACACACAGCACACCAGAGGGCAATGCACAGTCAGAAAGAAAGAGAAAGAAAGAAGAATGAGGGGAAACAAGCAAGACACGCGTCCGTTGTGCACAAACCTTCGGGCTCTGTGTGTTCTTTGAGATGGACTTGCTTCAGCGGGCAGCAGAAGATTTCGTGACACTTAGCACGAAAGGGGGACTCTTTTTTCTTTAATTCCGCAGATTGGATGGAATCTTGCCGTAACATAATGTATTCCTGTGTGCCAGGGGGGGCGTCATCCAGAACTGTGGTCACCACATAACAAAATGAACTCAAGTTAGAGCTTCAGAAAAGCAGGGAAACGTCTTACATCAACTCTACTCCCGGGGGAGACTATAGAAACAACAGTCCCAAGAAAAGTTTCCAAGAAAAGCATTGCATTGCTTGGGGGTTTTCTTTTGAGGGGCTTAGTCTGCTAATATGAATAGTTTACTCAGCTATACATACCTTGATAGCTAGTACTGAATTGGCCAAAAAGTTCGCTCGATTTTTTCCAGCCAAAGGTGAGAAAAACCCAGACGAACTTTTTGGCCATCACAATATACTGAGCATTTAAGGGTTAGATTGTCCCAGATGAACAATAAAACATGTTATTACCAATAACCATATTGTATCTAAATAAACACTGTGGAAAGCGACATGTTTCAACTTGAGGTACAATATAAATATTTACAGGCAAAAACGGCTAATTTCCACAAAATTTTCAGTGTATTTATTTACATTTTCTTCCTGGGTCTGCTCCTGGTGAGGGCCTGGGTTTCATGCACTATGTACAGAGTTGGACAAAAGAATTCACTTTGTGTGTCCCAAAGAGAACTGGGGCCGTGACAAGTAACCTTCACATATTCAAAATCCCCTAATGAAGTGACCATATTCCAGTAAAGAGTCTAATAATCAACAGTGGATCAAAGACCTACCTTGAACGAGGCACTGCAGGGCCTCATTCACTTTTGGCCTCAGATAAGAGGCCCCTCTCAGATTTCTAGGCCCTTTGTGCATTTTCCTAAGAAATACTGTGAATTTCTAGTGTTTGTTCCCTGCTCAAACAAGGTGCCTGCTTTCACCTGGTCCATTGCAACATTGTTTTTCCTGCTAACTACCCACCAAAGAGTGTGCAAATTTGATCTGGGTCTGCAGAAACAGGGCATTGACCTCAGAATGGATTTTTTTTCTTTCACACCTTCCCAGTGAGGCCATCCCATTTTAAGACAAGTGAGTCAGTACCCCTAAAGTTATGATTAACAATGGACTGACTCATCCTACTCCCTCAAATGCATACTCTTAACATGCCTTGAGAAAGACTGGGTACTAGCTGCAAACTTCCTATGGGGAGAACAATGCTTGTAAAATATCACCAGCTTATGGCTGAGATTGGATGGGATCTCATGCTTCCACATTTGGCACAACATTCTCAGCTCACTGGCTAGGATTTTAACAGACTTTTAAGAACTTTCTTTCACATTGGAATGAAAATGGCATGAAAACCAACATAATCTGGAAATTAGTATTATGAGTTGAGAACAAGTTCTTGATAGATTGGCTGTGTGTGGAATTGTTGCCTTCCTTTATAAGTCATTAAATTATGCAAGAAGGTGATGAATATTTTAGTCACTTCTCTATGTTCCTCTAGTGCTCAGCAGTAGTAATAAAAAATATTATATAGACAAACCACCACAGCCTTTTCTGAAAGAGAGTTCCCTTTATCTACTAGGAATGTGACTGCAACTTCTTAGAATCTGGTTGCTGAATGCACATCTTTGGTAGCAACAGCTGCTATCCAGACCATTGGCAACCATTTCCTGCATTTCCCGCCATGAGCAGATAATTATGATAATATATACATGTATCAAATTCTAGTATCACAGATGAAGGTAAGTTCTAGTTTGACCATACAAAATATTTAAGGAAAACCTCCCAAACTTAGAAACTCAAAAACAACCACAACAACAAACAACATACCCATGATTATACAGAAGCTGAGAAATCCCATTTTCTTTTTTTTTAATTTATTTTATTTTTTCCATTTATTTTTATTAGTTAGAGGCTAATTACTTTACAATATTGTAGTGGTTTTTGCCATACATTGACATGAATCAGCCATGGATTTACATGTATTCCCCATCCCGATTCCCCCTCCCACCTCCCTCCCCATCCCATCCCTCTGGGTCTTCCCAGTGCACCAGCCCCGAGCACTTGTCTCATGCATCCAACCTGGACTGGTGATCTGTTTCACCCTTGATAATATACATGTTTCGATGCTGTTCTCTCAAAACATCCCACCCTCACCTTCTCCCACAGAGTCCAAAAGTCTGTTCTGTACGAGAAATCCCATTTTCATGTACTGTATATAAGAGACACATTTTAAGATCAGAGGAGAATTGGAAGATTAAAAAGAAAAGAACAACTTTTGGATAATACATAGAGAGCTTATTATTCAGAAGTACATGATAAACACCAGTAAATTGTTTTCCATTTTCATTTTTCGATACCAAAAATGACATCACAAATGGGCATCTCTGGAGATTAATGGCACAATAGCCTTTGGCTGACTCTCCAGCCATCAGCTTTACCCAGCTGGTCATTAATTCCCACAAAAAGCCTTGTACTTCCATCATTATTGTTTAATTAGATACAACTAGTATCTGTAACATACAATAAAATTCTAGTAAAAGAGCCCCACTGACTGATATAAGAACCAGACCTCAAATTCATCATCATGGGGAAAGCAGGACAGTCACAAAAGTGCAACATAATTGCTTTCCACAAAATTCACTCTCTCCTATTCTTTCTTCAAATTGAATTTAGCAAGTGCAAAAGATGCCAAGATGAGAGCATTTAAGGAGCCATCTGAGTAATGACCGCAGGCAAAGAACATTTCCTTGGAAACTGTGAACATCTGGGAGTTAATGGCTTAGCTTTGCGTCCAGGCTGTCTCTACTCAAATGCCCCAAACATAAATCAATTCAGGAAAAACAGAAAAATATATTAAATCCATCAGCACAACTTGGTGTCATTTTGACACAAGACCTAAAAATATTTTGGACTTTTTAACCAGAAGTGGCAATCTACAGGAAACACCTCACTTCAGTCTATAAAATCTTTGAATGTAAATTCATTTTGATGAAAGATTAAAACTATTTTATTACTTTATTCCTAGGGCTCCTTCAGGTAGAACAGTGACTGTATGTGCAATTGACAACAACAGGAGTGGCAGGGAACTTCCCACAAGACCCCAGCACTAAGGCAGGTGGGTACCTTAATTCTACTACCTTAAAAAAAGGATGAGGAGACAATGTGTCCAAAGGGCACAAACTCTAGAAAAAGGAGAGGAGACTTGCGAAGAAGTCAGCTCATGAAAACAGGAAAAAAGAATGGAATTTACCTTCCCCTGACTTAATCCTAGGATTTCTGCTATTCCCCCACTTCTAGTGCATTCCTTCTTGCACACCATTCCAGCCTCTGAAAACCACTCTTGCCTTTGTTCATTGAAACTATTTGTCCACATTTATTCAGTCACTCCTGCTCTTCTTCTCAATAATGTTTATCCAATCTTGAAGGTTGCACAAAAGACTCCAGTGATTAGGCAGACAATAGATTTACACCAAACCTCTTCCAGTTTCAGAGCTTCAATTTGACTCTTTCAGACAGGTAAGATGGTAAAAGGAGCTCATGGTTGATTTCTGAACTGCGGGGCCCATGTTTTGAGAAAGGCCATGAGCCCCATGACAGTAGCAGCCAAGGAGTAGGCCCTGCTGGGAAATGGCACCCACATAGCCAGTGTCCTTGACCTTGATCACACAGGCCAACTACTCAGAATTCCAAAGTCCCACAGGAGTGGTAGAGAGTTGGAGGAGAAGTGCACACATGCAAATTCACACACCCACAGCATGCAGACACTGACAGGTGGCACACTCAGGCACAAGGGTGACAATAAGTGACTCTACTGGTGACAATTTATGGAAGACCTTGTTCCCATTCTACCAGGTGTTTATTGACAAACCATTAGGTGGGCAAGCTGACATCCAGGATTGGTTTCCCAGAAACAGTACTGGATTGGCAGTAAACCGCCCTCACTCTCCTTCTAGGCTTCTCAGCGATTCTCAGGATCAAGGCCATGGACACGAGTGGGGGCAGTCATAGGAAGGGAAAAGAGTTTCTGTCTAAAGCCAGTGACCTGGTCTACGTTACTCATGTTCACAAAAATAAAGGATCCCCATTTCAAACTGGACATAATGCATCAATCTGTAGCAAACCATCTGAGATAAAATGAAAACATTTGTCGTGGTTGTTCAGTCACCCAGGTCATGTCTGACTCTTTGCAACCCCATGGACTGCAGCACGCCAGGCCTCCCTGTCCCTCACCATCTCCCGAAGTTTGCCCAAGTTCATGTTCATTGCATCAGTGATGCCATCCAGCCATCTCATCCTCTGACACCCTCTTCTCCTTCTGCCCTCAATCTTTCCCAGCATCAGGGACTTTTCCAATGAGTTGGCTGTTCACATCAGATGACCAAAATACTGGAGCTTCAGCTTCAGCAAAACTAATTCCAATGTAATATATGTCTAAATGTATTTTTAATTAAAGAAGTTAACAATAATCTATTCTTTCTATGTTTAGAAACTCAACTTCTTATTTTACCCTGTACTTTAATCAATAAAGATGATATTGGCTACATAAAATACGTACCGAAATATTTAGTAGTATCACAGATACTACACTCTTCCAAGTCATTGCAAACAGAATTTCTTTAGCGATAACTTAATGCAACCCCTTTGTCTTAAAACATAAGGAAAATAAAGCTCAGGAAGGGGAATTGACAAGCCACAAAGCTATTGGAAAAGCCCAGCCTAGAAACCAGGATTTTAGTGTGTTTACCAGAAAGTCTTAAGTAGTTTCTGGTTGCTTTTCTTTGTTTATACAAACTGATATATTTAAACAGGATCTTTGGTATACCTTAGCTTCAAAGATTATCTCTGTCTCCAACGAAGTTTACTGTTTTTATTTAAAGACAGAAAAGCAACCAGCAACAACCTGGGAAACTACTCAAACAATGCCACAAAGGCATCTGGCCCCTGGCCAGGCCACTGTGACTTGCAAGGTGTGCTGGTTTCAAGCTGGAAGCAGTTAATAAGCCCTCAGTTATTTGATGATGCTGTTTTTTGCTTTTCAATGAACTCTTTGGAAAGACGACTCAACATACGTAATTAATGATACATGATTTGAAATCAAAGCAAATCTGAGATCATCAGGGCAACAGAAATGAACACAACCATGGGACTACCAGTCAAAGTTACTGGACATATATTAGTGACTCCAAAAAGCAAATGCTTGAAAGCATCTATGAAAGTAAAAATAAGGGAAAACATACAGATTATCAAATTCCTCAAATAATGAAAAAGAAGAACACAGAGTAATTAGAGTGATTATTCTTCCTTGTCACTGAGCACCTGTCAAGCAGAAAAGTATATTCAGCCACAGATGAATTAACTCAAGTCCTCCATTTTGTGTTCCAACTCACTATCTATTGAATGCATGTGTGCCTGCTAAGTCACTTCAGTCGTGTCTGACTCTGTGTGACCCTATGGACTGTAGCCTGCCAGGCTCCTCCGTCCATGGGATTCTCCAGGCAAGAATACTGGAGTAGGGTTGCCATTCCCTTCTCCAGGGGATCTTCCTGACCCAGGGATCAAACCCGAGTCTCTTAGGTCTCCTGCACTGGCAGGAAGGTTCTTTACCACTAGCGCCACCTGGGAAGCTCCATCTATTGAATACTTAGACATAAGCTTTACTGCCACACTGGATACTATCAATGGCAAGTTTAAATGTCAATGAATTCTCTGTCTCCATCTGTGCTCATGCGCAGTCATGTCTGACTCTTTGTGTTCCTTTGGACTGTGGCCCTCCAAGCTCTTCTGTTCATGGAATTTTCCAGGCAAGAACACTGGAGTGGGCTGAGATTTCCTCCTTCAGGGTATCTTCCCAACCGAGGGACTGAACCTCCATCTCCTGTGTTTCCTGCACTGCAGGTGGATTCTTTGCCTGCTAAGCCATTGGGGAAGTCAATGAGTTATTCAGATAATTCACTGAATTGCATTAATCAATACTAATGGTCATTTGGTTTGGCCAAAATAGAAACAACTATAAAATATTTCTGGATATTTCAGTTACCTTCCCCTTTGCAATCTTCCCCAACTTCATGCAGCCTCCCAAGCACTATCCAGTTTTCCTTCAATTTTGTTTCTTCAGGCTGTTTTGCTACTTTCATGGAAGGAAAAAATTCAAACTCACTATCATGGTGGCCACCCACCTCCAAAATGCTATCACACGTCAATCTTCTTCCACACACTAGCATTCAGTTCAGTTCAGTTGCTCAGTCATGTCTGACTCTTTGCAACCCCATGAATCGCAGCACGCCAGGCCTCCCTGTCCATCACCAACTCCCGGAGTTTACTCAAACTCATGTCCATCGAGTTGGTGAACTAGCATTACATAGTATCTAAAATATGCCTGAAGACCTTGTATTGTTCCTGCTGTTCAATATGATACTCCCATTGGCTCTACTCAAATGCCACCTCTTCTGAGATTTCTTTTCAGCCATGTTAAATGGGTTCGCACTCATCACAATCTGTAATTATGTAGATATTTATGTACATGCCTCTCCTCTGACTCTTCCCACATGAATATAGGATCTGAGGAAGAAACACTATTTGTCTCATTTGTCATTCTATAGGTGGAGTCAATTGTAAAACACACTCAAAGAATTCTTATGAATCAAATGAAGGATGCCCACCTTCACCCAGCCTTACTTCAAAGCAAAGGAAAATAGCTCATTCTAACTCTTCATGAGATGGTTAGATGGCATCTTTGACTCAATGGATGTGAATTTGAGCAAACTCCCAGAGATAGTGGAGGACAGAGGAGCCTGGCATGCTACAGTCCATGAGGTCACAAAGAGTCGGACATGATTGAGTGACTGAACAACAATAACAACAACTCTTCATGTCCATATAACACTTTAAGAAATTTATCCTGTCATTTCTTGAGATAGCCTTCTAGACATCATCAAAAGCTTTTAGTGAAAAGTGAGATTAATAATTATTTTCATATATGTGTCTTTCCTCCACAACTTGAATGGGAGCTCCTAGAACACCAGAACCATATCTCTTTTGGTATCATCTTTGCTTTCCTAATGGCCCACCTACAATGCTTTGCACATGGTAACTTTGCATGCACAAACTCAGTCCCTTTTAGGGAGAGTCCCGCCTACATTGAAGGTGTGTGCTAAGAAGAAGGGATCAGAAATGGAAAGAGTTCAGCACAATGCAGGTACCTGGCAGGCACCATAGTGGCTGCAATGGAAGAAAGGCCATACTTGACAGAGATGGAGCCCGTCGAGCACTGTACCAGGATCCCCACCCTTGAGACACAGCTAAATTCCTGGGTGACCTTTGGAATGGCACATCACATCTCTGAGTCTCAGTTTTCTCATTTCAAAAGTAAGTGACGTGGGGACTTTCCTGGTAGTCCAGTGATTGGGGTTCCAAATTTCCACTTCAGGGGATGTGGGTTTGATCCGTGCAAGATCCCACATGCCAAAGAGTGTGCAAAAATACTTTTAAAAAATAAAACAATAATAAGTGATGTGGACCACGCCAGGCTTTCTCAACATTAGCACTTTGACATCTGGGGTTGGATAATTCCTTGTTCTAAGAGGCTGTTCTATGCACTGCAGGATGCATAATAGCATCCCTGACCTCTACCTTGTAGATGCCAGTAGCATTCCTATCCAATTTGTGAACACCAAAAAAGGTCTCCAGATATTGTCAAATCCCCATTTACCAGTGGGATGAGGGCAAAATCATTTGAGTTGAGAATCACTGGATTGATGATTCTCCCACCCCCATGCCCAGTTCTATAAAGCTCTCTGTTAAGAAATCTCACCTGGAAGTCTCTCTGTGACCCTCGGAGATGCTTAGCATCCAGCAAGGACTCAGATGTTCTATTCAGGGGAGTTTGGTTCAGACCAAATAGTGAGCAAGATGTGCTAGCGAGCACACCAGTCATCCAGGTAAAGAAAGCCCCGGGCAAGATGGAAAGCACTACAGCTGCACCACCAGTGAAGTCCTTACTCAGCTCATGGCAAAGGCCTTCTCTAGTGAGGGATGCCACTGGGCAGCATCGATGGCATTGCACAACGTTAGGGGAGTATGTCCAGGCACGTGCTGAGAATACATAATAGATGGGGCACAGCCTACCAAAGACCCAGCTCAAATGGGGACAAGAAGCAAGAAGAGGAGGCAGGCAACTCTCTTGAGGCCTTATCTACAGAGCTTTCCTGAAGGTTGGCCTTCTCATCATCAAAGGACCCACATCACCAGGGAATATGGGTTTCCAAGGTGGTGCAGTGTAAAAGAATCAGCCTGCAATGCAGGAGACCTGGGTTTGATCCCTGGGCCGGGAAGATTCCCCTGGAGAAGGGAATGGCTACCCATTCCAGTATTCTTGCCTGGAAAATTCATGGACAGAGGAGCCTGGCAGGCTACAGTTCATGGGATTGCAAAGAGTCAGATGTGACTGAGCACACACACACTTGCACACAACATCAGGGAATATGCAGCCCTTCCCTCAAGACAGAAATGAGTCCTTCATGCAGCAAAGTGGAAGCTCCCTCTAGCAGAACAGACTGTGTGCAGAGGTGGATTTTGTCCCCACCACCATGTAAAGCATGTGAGAAAGAAATGCCAAGACATACACTCGACCTGAGAACACTGGGTGTTGTTAATTCACCTCAATATACTGTCTGTAGTGCTGGCCCTTGCCCATTACTTCCAAGTTTTCTAGCCTGATGTCATCACATTCCTCTCCCCCATGTACCTGTTCAAGTCCAAGTCAAACTGAAGTATCCATCTGAGTCTCCTGGAAGGTTTGTTAACACACAGGTTGCTGGGCACCTTCGCCTAGAGTTTGTGATGGAGTTAGTCTGGAGTGGGCATGAACAAGTTCCCAAGTGCTGCTGATGCTGCTCAAGGATCACATGGGGGCGGGGGGATGACTGCCCAGGTGTTTGTTTTACCTGCTCCAGCTACCTTTGCTGTCTGCATCCTCCTCCACCTGGTACAAACACAGCCTACACCATTGGTTCTCAGCTAGGGCTGAGCACTAGTATCATGTGTGGAACTTTCAAAAACTAAAGTTCTCATGGTACCACCCAAGATCAATTACACTGGACTCTCCAGCCTGTGGCTGGAGTGCTGGTGGGTTTCCAAACTCCACTGGTGGTTCAACTGCACAACTGGACTTAAGAATGACTGTTGTAAGTCAGTGAAAATTCCTCTTTCTCCCTTGGAGTGGGGGCGAGGGGGCAGCGGCTCTGGCCTCTGATTATTTTGCTACAGTTGACCCTTGAACAAGGCATAGGGTTAGGGGTTGTCAAGCTTCCTTACAGTTGACAATCCACATATAACTTATACTGGTCCTTCCCTATCTGCGGTTCCTACATTCGCAAGGTTGCACATTTGCGGATTCATTCAACCGTGGCTCATGCAGTCCTGTAGTAGGAACTACGGAAAAAAACTCTTGCGCGTAAGTGGACCCTGGCAGTTCAAACCCACGTTGTTCAAAAATCAACTGTATTTCCATTTCTTTGCACACCTCAGGCCAGAGTGGCCATGTCCTCTTGGGCACTGGTACTGTTCACTGTGTAAAACCCTAAGCAGCTCCTATCTCCCCACAGCCAGTCTGTTGTACTCTGAACAGCCATGGTGGTTGGTGTATAACTCTACCCCAGCATTAACCCACGGTACCCTAGGTTCTTCTTGTCTTTCAATATGACAACCTCCTCATCAGCCAGTTTTCTTGAAGGGAATCAAAGCAAGCTCTCTGCTTATTAGAACCCCTCAAGGTCAATGTCTTGGGCTGGTGATAGCAGGTGTCTTGGCCCTGAAGCCAGTTGGTGACACTGCATGTCACCACTCTGGATTCGTGCTGATCAGCTCTGCACATAGATTCCTTACCCTCAGGGTCCACACAGAGTTACTGCAAACTTTCCATGTGATGCAATTTGAACCACAGTGCAGCACTAGCTCATGGTCAGGAAACAAAATGGTACCAAGGATTCATTGGGAACCTTGTTGGTGACCAGTCCAGTAAATACACTAGTCTTTCTTTTATGACATCACAAAACAGGGGGTGGAATACATTTTCCATAAATTGCATCCTTGAGCCATGTGATTCAGGGGCTCTCCACCCTAGCTACAAAATCAGAACCGCTTCGGGTTCATTGAGTTGGTCATGCCATCCAACCATCTCATCCTCTGTCGTCCCCTTCTTCTCCTGCCTTCAATCTTTCCCAGCATCAAGGTCTTTCCCAGTGAGTTAGCAGGTATAAACTGGGATTAGCAGGTGTAAACTATTACATCGGGGTGGCCAAAAAGCTCATTCGGGTTTTTTGTACCATCCCAAATGCACATTTTGGCTAATCCAATGTATAGGACGGAGAAATAAGGTTCTACTGTATAGCACAGGGAACTATATTCAATATCCTGTAATAAACCATAATGGAAAAGAATATGAAAAAGAATATATATATATCTATATATATATATATATATATATAACTGAATTACTTTGCTGTACAGCAGAAATTAACACATTGTAAATCAACTCGACTTCAATTTTAAAAAATAAAAAAAAATTTAAATTCCAGTTCTGAGAACAGAAGTAGTCTCAACAGTGTGTTCAGCAAGTTCTGTCTTCTCTGAATCCAAGAAACAGGTTGATTTGGATCCTGGACCAGCATCATGGGTAATGCCTGGAAGCTTGTTAGACATGTAGTCCCTCATCCCTGCAAGTCTAGTCCAATAGAGTCAGAATCTGTATTTTCATAAGATTCTAAGGGGACTGCAATGCATACTAAAGATTGAGATGCACCTAGAACAGGGGCTGGCAGATAGTCATGGAGTCTGCCCTCAGGATTAGTTCACTTCCTTGTCCCTTGAGTCCAAACAACTATTTGGGTGGCAATTTTATGTATATTCCTGGAAACCCAACCACAGGGTAGAGGAAAAAGCAGAGGACTTGAGAGACCTCTGCCTCCTACTGCATAACCAAGAGTCCATTTCCTATCTTTTATACATGGTCCAGCTAAATCAACATAGAACTCCTAACAAAGTTGTTTTAAAAATTAAAAGAGATACTTAGGTGGAACTATCCAGCACAATGCCTCACCCTTGATAGGTACTCCATATGTATTAAGTACTCCCTGAACATTAACTGAGGCTGAATCCAATTTAACGTGAAAGTGTCTTTCCCAAGAAAAAAACAAGAGCCATCTACTTTCTAGCTGGACAAAGCTTTCACATGACCTTCATGTTAATTTTCTAACCAAAGTAGGGAGAATGACTCATAAGAGAAAAAGATGCTATACTGCTCACAGAGTAAGAAAATGAATGACAAATGGTATCTCTTCCAGATTGTCAACTGGAATTTCTTGAAAATGTTTCATTATGACTGGGTTCATTGAAAAATTGTATTTGCTTTCACTTATTTTGTTTTCTGATACAGCGCACTTCTGGTCATGATGCCCGAGGAACTGAAACAACTAGGCAGTCTTTAAAGATTACTTATAGATTGATTCTAGGTGTGGCTTTTCCACCAACTTTTGCCTCTTCCTCCATGAATGATGATGATGGAGGTCACTGGCACCATTTAATAAGGAGTCTTTCTCTGCAGACAGAGTAAACTAAGGGGATTGCCCACAGCATGCTGTCCCAGCCAGCTCTGCCCAGTTACTGATATTTTCTCAGACTTTGCTCTTAAGAACTTTCTTGGGCAACATCATAGGCTACATTGCTAAAGAAAGCCTATTTTTTTTCTATCAATTTTTTCCATTTTTAGAGCACTAAATCTCAGAGGAATGAGGTTTCCTCACCTACATACTAGAAAGTGCACTCTCAAGCATTACACCCGTCTTACTAGCAAATGTGTTCATGGTCACCATACTTCTTCATGCTAGAAGATCCCTTCACTATGCATGATTGCTATTTCCTTCATACTTTTCTCTCCTGTTTTGAAAGCTAAGCTCTGATTCAAATCTCATGGTTGCTCCAAGTCTCCTGAGATGTCTCAAGAGCCCTACCTCACAGGCTCTGCGAATAGCCAGAAATTCCTCAGCCCTGGTGATAGTGACTGGAAAATTATACTGTAAAAATTATATGATCAAGTGCTGTCAACCTCACCTCTACCTCTCCATATCCCCCCAAAAGGTATTTAAGCAGTACACTCATTTTACTTAACTAGATATAAAATATCAGGTTCTCCAAGAAGTTCATTTGCATTTTCCATAACAGCGTAAGAAAACCTGAATGATCTTTTTGGCCAACTCATTACAATCCTTTCAAGCAATCAGAGTTCTCTTATTTCCTCTTCCTGCCACTGTTCTATGGGCCATATGTGCTTCTGTCACTTACTGATGTCTCCTTACAGCCCCAGCAACACTGAAGAAAATTCACTCAAGTACATTAGCAGCTCATCTTGATTGACCCTTGGGCAGGAACCATAAAGCAAAAATCAACGTATGGGCTAATTTATAAAAAGCATTTCTCAAAAACTATAAACTAGGCCTATGGCATTGTGGCTTTGTGCTCCCTGGCATTCTGTGAAGTGTGGCTCTACCAGTTGATTGAGAAGTACTAAAGAGGGAAAGAAGGCCCCTGAAAAGACATCAGAAAAAGTTCTTTCAATTGATCAAGACGTGAGCCATCTCAAGTCTTGTCTCATTTAAACTATGCACTGGTTAAATCCTTCTGTTTCGAGTTAGTCACAAGCTGCACTCAAGCTCATCAAAATGATACAAAATGAACTTATTTACAAAACAGAACAGACTCACAGAATTAGAGGACAAATATATGGTTACTAGAGCAGAAGAGTGGGGAGGGGGATAGACTGGGAGTTTAGGATTGACATGTACACACTGCTATATTTAAAATAGATAATCATCAAAGACCAACTGTATAGCACAAGGAACTCTGCTCAGTACTTCATAATAACCTAAAAGAAATTTAAAAGGAATAGATATATGTATATGTATACATACATACATACACACACACACACACACACACACACACACACACACACATATATATATATATAATCAGGCTTCCCTGGTGGATCAGATGGTAAAGAATCTGCCTGCAACACGGGAGAGTCAGGTTCGATCCTTGGGTTGGGAAGATGCCCTGGAGAAAAGAATGGCTATCTACTCCACTATTTTTACCTGGGAAATTCCATGGACAGAGGAGCCCAGCCGGTACAGCCCATGGGTCTCAAAGAGTTGGACATGACTGAGTGGCTAACACACAACAACAACACAATTGAATCACTGTGCTGTACACCTAAAGCTAACACAACATTGTTAATCAACAAAACTCCATCATAAATTTTTTTAATGACAGCTCAGTTTGGCTGCAACATCAAATTCATCCATTTACAAGCTCAAATGGTTTTCTAAAACCTCCAGGAAATGCAGTCTTCACCTGTATCCTGTGGAAGAATTCCTTGCCCTTACATAATTAAAAGAGGGACATTTTTTAGCCAATGGAAAGCTTCAGAACAAAATTCCCAAATCCAGTGGCAGAAATCCAGAAGAGAATACTCAAACAGAAATATTTCAGTAACATGAGTGCTTTCTCTGCACTCAGGTCTGCCATAGTTTCTAAGTCCCCATTAAACAAACCGAGCTGTTGTTTCTTCTCAGGAGGGCTGTCCCTGTGTGGATGACAGAAGGAAGAATATAGTGTGCCAGGTTAGAACCCACTCTAAATTTGTTTATGAAAAATTGCAAAGCAAATGGTATTTGAGTTTGTTTACTCTTGGCAGCATTTCTGTTTAAGAAAGAGGCATTATGACTGTTTGAAAAGCTTCGAGCCATCAAACGTCCTTAAAATAGCATTTAATGATTTAGGTGTAAATGAATCATAAACACTTAAATTAAACTTCCCCCTCATTCCCTACAAACCCAGCTGGCTAAGTGAGGTTTTAGCCAAAGAGCACTCTTTAATCCTATTTTTCTCTTAATCCTATTAAAGGTAAGGTCTTCTGAGGTGGGCTCAAGGCTAGATTTAGTGCTCCCATTTAAGACACTGGGAATACTCACTTTTTTTTTCCAGTTCTTACAAAATTTCAAACTTGCACTTTTCTTTCTTTTGTTATTGAAGTATAGTTGATTTATAATGTTGTGTTACTTTCTGCTGGACAACAAAGAGTCATTCTTTCGATATTCTTTTCCTTTATAGTTTATCACAGGATGTTGAATATAGCTGCCATTGCTATACAGTAGAACCTTCTTGTTTGCCCATTCGATACTCACATTATATTTTTAAAAGGAGTAAAGTGGTGTGTCTTGTGTGTATAAATGCACTTTTATATATTTTCAATATCTGTAACAACCTCATAAGGCAGGTGACATTACCATCCCCAGTTGGCACAGAGAAACCTGAATGAATGTCAGAGAGATAACAGAGAGGAACCCAGAAACAAGGTGAGAGCTGGGATTCAAACCCAGGACTTCATGTCTCCAGGGCCTGTACTCTTACTGTGTCTTACTGTATACTCAATTATATATCTATGGTAGGCAGAACAATGGCCCCTGAAAGATGCCCACATCCTAGTCCTTGGAACCTGGGAATATGGTACCTGAAGATTGCAGATGTAGTTAAGTTTGCTCATAAACTGTCATTTAGAAAGATTATCCAGGTGGGTCCAGTGTAATTTCTATGTGCTCTTGAAATCAAAAGAGGGACAATTTGGTCACAGAGATGAAAAGGAAGAACACACAGGTCAGATTAAAAGTGTGAAAAGACTCAACAGGCTGTTGTTGGCTTTCAAAAGTGGCCTGAAGGAGGCCTGGGCCAGGGAATATATGTAGCTTCTGGCAGCTGGGGATGGCCTTCAATTGACAGCTAGCAAGAAGATGGGCATCTCCATCCTACCAGGAACTGCATCCTGCTAAAAACCAACATGAAAAGGGAATGGATCCTTCTCTAGAGCCTCCAGGAAGAAATACACCCAAAGAAAGCCAAGACTTGCTTCTACCTTCAGGACAGCAAGATTAATAAATTTGCATTGATTAAGCCACCCAGATTGTGGTATGTTGTTGCTGCTGCTGCTGCTGCTAAGTCGCTTCAGTCATGTCCAACTCTGTGCGACCCCATAGATGGCAGCCCACCAGGCTCCCCCATCCCTGGGATTCTCCAGGCAGGTATGTTGTTAGGCCAGCAGAAAACTAATAAAATATTCAATGTTTAAATGCTGAAAACCTAACTAGGTTCTCTATCCTGTAAGCCTTCTAAAGGTATTTTAATAACAATAATCAAATATCAATATGTGGAAATGACATACCTTCATTATCTTCAGCCTGAGAAGAAAACATATGCACAAAGAGGTTTCCTTTGGCCTTTTGCTTTTCCACTGCCTCCCATAATATTACCTTTCAATATTCTTTCAACAACTATTTATTGCTGCTGCTAAGTCACTTCAGTCGTGTCTGACTCTTAGCGACCCCATGGACTGCAGCCCACCAGGCTCCTCCGTCCATGGGATTTTCCAGGCAAAAGTACTGGAGTGGGTTGCCATTGCCTTCTATTTATTGAGAACCTACCATATGCCAGGCACCATTCAATGTATACAGTACACAACAGAAAGGAAAAAAATGTAGAGAAAAACCCTTGCCCTCATGGAGTTTATACCTCTGGAGTGGGGATGAGGGGTAAACAGAGAGTAAAGAAATCAGGAAGATGAGACTTCCAAGGGTCTCTGAGTCACTCACAGGAAGGGATGTGCTTGAAATCCTCGGATTTCACATAGTTGAAAAATAAACACTGACAAGTTAAGCTCCTGATACATCAGTGAGCTGTCCTTTAGAGCAATCCAGGGTGAAAACAGAGCAGAGGCCTGAATGAAGTGCCATAGAGAGATCCAGAAGAGTGTTCCCAGTAAAGGGATCAAAATCACAGCTCCTGGGGGAAGAAGTAGGACTTGCTGTTCTGGGTCTTTTTTGTTTGTTTGCTTTTCCTCTTAAAGAAAATGAAAATGGACAAAAAATGTGGTTGGAAGGGATTTGAGACTAAAGGGGAGAGTGGGAGGAGGTGAGTTCCAAAAAGTAAATGGAAGCCCACTCACTAGACCATTGTAGTATCTCTGGCTTCAATTCTGAGTGGCAGGGAGCCATTGGGCAGACGCAGGCAGAAGAGTGATCAGACCTGGCTTATGTGAGCCAAAGCTCATTCTTGTCGCTCTGTAGAGAACAGACTTCAGGAGTGAAGAAGAGAGACTGGTTCAGAGGCTACTGCTATGATCCAGGCAAGGGTTGAGAGCAGTTAGGACTTAGTGGTGTAGGCATGAAGAAGTGGTTGTATTCTGGGTACATACTCTAGGAATACAAACTTTTATGAACAGAAGTTAGGTCTAACAGCTAACATTATGCAGGTGCAAATGATGCTGCTTCATATAGATACCCTTTGAAAATGGTAATTCTGTGGAATATACACTTCCCAAAGGGAAAATATTTCTTGTGGATGAGCCAACTCTATTCTCTCGGCCTAGGAGAGACCTCTCCTCACACTGAACCCTCTTCTGCATGACTTCATTGTACTAAATGCATCTGTGTAGACTGGGATCCAATAGGTACCCAGCAAACATTCACACAGCAGGACAGCATTAATGACAGTGATGGAGATGAGAATGGACAGTTTGCAAAACAACATTCTTGAGAAATCAATTCTCTTGAGCCTTGACACCATGCTTCTCTCTCTCTTCTCTCAATGTATTTTCTCTGTCAGTGTGTCAAAGATGCCACTAAACAAGACTAACACTTCGAGTGCTAGTGGGAGAATGGAGGAACTGCAAAGCAAAGAAGAGGCACCAGGCATGCCAAGCTGGGAACCTCTAGCCAGGGAAGGCCTCCTGCCGCTGCTCTTGGCTTCATCTTTGCCTCTCAACCCTTAAACAAGTCCGGTTTACATCTCTTCTTCCAGAAGCTCCCTAGAAGCATGCTGCCTAAAACGCTGTGAGCAGACTTGTAATCCGCTCCACCAATGGTTGGAGGAAACAGTTGGAGGACTGCCCCTCACTTCTGGGGTAAAGCAGGAACTAGTTGAGTCCTGCTGCCATGGTAATTGGCAGAGAAAAGAATGTGCAGCTATTGAAGAATACTGTAATGGTTCATTTTATGTGACACCTTGACAGAGCCATAGGGTGCCTAGGTAGTTGGTCAAACATTATTGTGAATGCTTGCTAGGTCCCAGGCACTCTTCTTATATTTTTTATCAATGTGTATTGCCCCGTGTGTTGCCAGATTGCTAGATTTGGAAAAGCCCATTCATGCTTTAACAACAAAAAGAACAAAATATAGAGGAAGATTGCAGGACTTGAGCTGCCTATCTTCATCTCCCAGTCCTTTTTCTTCCTTGCAATTGATAACTCACTTATTTTACTTCCTCTTTTTCCATATTGGAAACTGATCTAGCCAAACCATGAATCTAAAAACTGTTTATTAGAAGTTTCAGTGTTTTCTCCATCACTCTGCATGAGCCCTAAGTACCCTCGGCAAGTACATTGGTCTGCAGAGTTACAATTGTTCCTCCAACTCCTTCAGTGTTATGACAGAATGAATTTTTGCTTGATGGGAAATTATTTTGTATTTCATTCCATATTTTAAATCCCTGTGTCTATGCACACTGGAAAAAGTTAAAATCAACACTTCAATATAATTCTGATCAGAGGTGATCACCTCTCCCTGATCAGAGGTGATTATCCTAAATGAAATATGCCAATGATCAGCATCATTTCTCTTATGTGCTATCAAAATGTTTTAATGCAGTGAGTAAAAAACACTGACGGTTGTTATCATGATACAGAGGAGACACAAACTTAATGCTGTGTGTGACCAGTAGAACAGTTACCAGCTTGATGTGTTTTCCCTTTAAAAATCACATTCCCACGTAGCCCCCAATTTGGTGTAATGTTCACCTTCCTAACAACTCTGATTGCTACAGTGAGGGAAGGTGAGGCTCCAAGAATTATTTGCTTAAGGTTACCCATAGACTATATGCCAGAATTAGGAACACAACGAAGTTGCTGATCCTAAAACTGACATCTAACATACAGATAAATTTCATAAGTTCATTAGTATAACCATTTACTCAGCATCTACTGCGTATCAGATCTGTGCTATACTCTGTCTAAAGCACATAGCTATGACCAAGCCAATGAATGTTGACATGAAGTTAATAAATAAATGAATCGCTCCCAGCATTTTTTTTGGTCTCATCTTACACAGCTCCCCAGAGAGAGAAGGTGTATGTGTGTGGGGTGTGTTGACATGATAATGGGGGTGTTGATCTGATAACAGAGACTTTCTTTCTGAGACGCATGATGCTAAGCACCATACAAGCACAACATGAACAAGCTGAAGACTTTGGAACCTAGGCCCATTGAGGGCCAGTGGCAAACTTAGAAGCAACCCTGAGAAAGAAGGATTATTCAATTAAGGGTTGCCAGCATGGCCCCTTGGGAGCAAATTACTCCAGACAACTTTTGGAATTTTCTTTCTTGAATTGAAATTCAGCAGCAACAACAACAAAAAGAGTGCAACGGTGTCCACCCAAAACAGCCCGAACAATACTTCCAGAGATAAACACACAAAGATGGAGTCGCATTTCCTCATACTCAGCTGCTGGAGAAGATCATAGTGCTTTTCCTCATTGAATTAAAAGGCCACAGACTCCTAAACGTTTCCATGTTTTGGCAAGAAAATTATAAGTAGTTGTGCCCGCTGAGTTTGGTATGAATATAAATACAGGCAGGTGTAGATAAACCAAATGTATCAATGCTATCACATAGAGATGCAAGCGTCACTCGGCATTTGGGGTGCGAGGGGTGGAGGAGGCCATCTCAGCCAGCCCTACAGGGCTGCCCAAGCCCAGAGGGTTGGTTTATAAAAGCTTTTTTGGCCAGGCCTGGCTTCCTTTCTCCTGTTGAATGGGGCCTAGTGCCAACCTAGCAGGTGCCCTGGAAACGATGGAGAGGTGGGTAGGGCTTTCTCTCACACACTCCACGTCACCTCAGGGCCTGCAGTGACTCAGCCTGGCCTCTTCACACACAGCATGGGTAAATGTGAGGTAAGAGTTTTAGGCCCCGCCTGGTCAAGCATGTCACCCACAGATACCCCACGGGGCCTAAGAAGAATGGAGTGACAGAAGAGAGGTGACTCCACAGAAGCCAGCACAACTACCAGAAATAGAGGCCAAACAATGTCTCTGAAAGCTTAGCAGTTAAACCCTACTCTCCACTTCCGAGAATTCGTGCTACCTTAGCTTTACCAGCCACAAAGACAGCCCATGAATGTTCTACAGAACAATGTCCCTAGGAAGTTTCCTAGAAGACTCAGAATATGGGCTTAGTCCACGGTGATAACTGAATTGCTTTCTTTTGGCTAACTTTAGAAAAAAATGGCAAGCGAGAACCGTCCCCCCTCCCCCTGGATGGTTTGAATCATTGAGGGAGTTCTGTTTTCTGCCACAAAACGCATGGCCAACCATTTTTTCCACAGGACCCAGTTTCATCCTACCTCTCACTCACCTCGGCACTTGTCCTCTGCTGTCTAAAACTGTGACCTTCTGGTTGAACTGAAAGCAAGCTGATCCAAACATGCTGAGGAGGGTTGGTAGATGGAGCTCAGCTACATGGGCAGAGGCAATCCCTGAGAGCACAGGTGGTGAACCAAGTGACGAAAAGTGATGTCAAAAGAGGCTCCAGAAACAATCTAGCCAATCCAGAGTCCAAAAGTGGGAAGCTTACAAGAACCACTCCATGGGAATCACTGGCAGCCAAGAGGAGGCTTCCATGAGGAGACCACATTACTTGGAGGAAACAAAGATCTGGCTTTAAAATGTACAAGGCAATGCCATCTCCAGATCACCAGTAAGTAGAATGACCATATAAAAAGCAGAATGACAAAAAGTCACTGCCTTCTCATACCACCCAAGAGGCATAGAGGTAAGCAGTGTGCATGCGTGCTCAGTTGTAACTGACTCTTGACTGTAGCCTGTAGCCCACCAGGCTCCTCTGTCCATGGGATTCTCCAGGCAAGAATAATGGAGCGGGTTGCCGTTTCCTCGTCCAGAGGATTGTCCCAAGTCAGGGATCAAATCTATGTCTCCTGCATTGCAGGCGGATTCTTTAGCACTGAGCCACTTGGGGAGCCCCTGCAATTAGAAGACATGGGGTCTATCTCTGACTCTGGCACTCACTAGCTTTGTGATCTTGGGCAAGTCACTTAAGTCTCTGAATCTTTCCTGCTTCATGTGCAGAGTGGGAACAGCTGCACAGGGTAGGATTAACTAAGGAGGGAGACAGGGCGGCTGACACCAATTGGACTTCAGTTGGCTCTGCTGGGGTTAGAGAGAGCTGAGCACAGGAGCCAGAATTCATGGGGTCAGGTTACAGCTACTCTCTAGCTGAGAGCAGAGCCTAGTTTGGTGGGCACCCTCCCCTGCCCTTTCCCTTCTCCTCAAAGAATCCCAGGCCCTGGATTTGCTTCCAGGGAACCAAATTGAAGACAACCAACTTTCAACAAAACAATGAAAGGAAACTAACATATGCAATTTTTCTCCTCAAAGGCCGACTTGGGGCTATATATTATTGAACCACATACCCCGGACAGTGAGGTAGATTTCTCAAGCCAGTCTCCACTGCCTTCCACTGCCTTCAGGAGCCAGGAGAGAGGTTCCTGAGCAGGCTGGCAGGAGAGGTGCCACCCCTGACACCTAGGCCTCTCTCTCGAGCTCTGCTTCTCAGTGGAGGAGGGCATTGTCACTTGGGTCTTGATGCGCTTGTGTTACAGTGACTGACTTGTGATTACATCAGGCAGTGAATCCACAGGAGGGTCTCTTATTCTAGTTATTTGGAATCATAGTCAGTACAGATTGACTTCCTTCCTGCAACCCGGCAATTGTGTGTGAGTGAATATAGGACATATCTGTTCCTGAGAAACACCCATGCTTTAGACACCTTTTGTCTAACTGTGTAGCCTTTTATTCCCTCTCTCTACTTTAGAAAGGGGAAAGAAGCTGTGGTTTTGAGGACAAAAGTAGAGCAGAGTAACTTTCCAGAATTGTGTTCCTGAAGGCTGCTTGTATTCAGTTCAGATCCTAGGTTAGGGATTCTTTGGTGAGAAGGGAGCAGGCAGGAGACAGCAGGGGTGTGGGTCGGGGGTGGGGAGTGGGGGTCGCAGGGCAGTCACCAAGGAAGGCTGTGGTCTCAGTTCAAGGCTAACCCTCACCTGATCCCACAAGGTGCTCTGGACCACAAATGGCACCATAGCATTGGTCCCATCTTCAGGCAATAGTTACAGTTCAGTCGCTCAGTTGTGTCTGATTCTTTGCAACTCCATGGACTGCAGCACACCAGGCTTCCCTGTCCTTCACCAACTCCCAGAGTTTACTCAAACTCATGTCCATTGAGTCGGTGATGCCATCCAACCATCTCATCCTTTGTCATCCCCTCTCCTCCTGCCTTCAATCTTTCCCAGCATCAGAGTCTTTTCAAATGAGTCAGTTCTTCACATCAGGTGGCCAAAGTATTGGAGTTTCAGCTTCAGCATCAGTCCTTCCAATGAATATTCAGGACTGATCTCCTTTAGGATGGACTGGTTGGATCTCCTTGCAGTCCAAGGAACTCTCAAGAGTCTTCTCCAACACCACAGTTCAAAAGCATCAATTCTTCGGTGCTCAACTTTCTTTATAGTCCAACTCTCACATCCATACATGACTACTGGAAAAACCATAGCTTTGACTAGATAGACCTTTGTTGGCAAAGTAATGTCTCTGCTTTTTAATATGCTGTCTAGGTTGGTCATAACTTTTCTTCCAAGGAGCAAGTGTCTTTTAACTTCATGGCTGCAGTCACCATCTGCAGTGATTTTGGAGCCCAAAAAAATAAAGCCTGTCACTGTTTCCATTGTTTCCCCATCGATTTGCCATGAAGTGATGGGACCAGATGCCATGATCTTAGTTTCCTGAATGTTGAGTTTTAAGCCAACTTTTTCATTCTTCATCTTCAGGCCATGGGGTTGAACAAGTCATTGGCTGTGGGCTTCCCTCAGGTATGAGGAGGCCATGCTTATAAGCAAGAGGCCTTTTGCTATAGAGAAGGGGGCAATGAGGAACCTCAGCAACCAAAATCCCCAACGACTGG
This sequence comes from Odocoileus virginianus, assembly GCF_023699985.2. Lineage (NCBI taxonomy): Eukaryota > Metazoa > Chordata > Mammalia > Artiodactyla > Cervidae > Odocoileus > Odocoileus virginianus. Next base: position 2,602,809 of record NW_027224318.1, on the reverse strand, counting down.
GAAAGGGAAGGTGGGCAGCTCAACAACACTGTCCATTACACTAGCCAAACAACAACCAGACAACTTGTAAAAAAAAAGCTTCTCACCCTGGGCCAACGAGCTCCCTGGGAACCTGTGTATCCTCACCTCCCACCACTCTCTCCTTCCTCATTCCACACCAACCAGATTGGTCCTTGACCATGCCTGCATCTTAGGGTCTCTGCACTGGCTCTCCCTCGGCCTGGAGCTCTCTGTGTGTAGATAGCGTCTTCTTGGTTGAGCCTTCTCTAGCCACCCCACCTCTGCACATACATGAGCAACCCCATCACTCTTCATTGCTTTATTTTTCTCTATACAACGTATCACCATCTGACATAAAATATGCTTTATTAATATTTATTTATTTTCTTCCCCACTTGAATGTCAGCTCCAAAGACGCTAGAATTTTTGTGTGTTTTTTTTTATTCACTAGTGTTTCTCCAGTGCCTACAACAATGCCTGGCTCATTAAATATTGGTTGAATAAGTAAATGAATAGCTCCTTCATTTTAAAGCCCTCTCCCCTCAGCTTGAGCTAATGAAACTCTATTTCCAGTGTTCTCATCTTTCCCCTCTATTTCATCTACACCATTTCCAGTGCATTAGGTTTGCTTTTTAAAAAACATTTATAGGAATAGTCATGTTTATTTCCACTTCATATTTTTAAATGTTCACCAAATCAACCACAGTCATCACTTCCACACTAGTGATAAGCCATGTTTGTTTTGAAATTGAAAATCCATAAAATGCCCAATTCTGCCAATCATGAAAAACAAAACTTCTCAAGAAAGAATCCAGTGACACTTACTGAGTAGACAAAATCCCAATGGAGTAAAGGTGTGTCATATACCCTAAAAGGTTTCCAAGCTGTCACCCTCACACCAATAAGCTGTATTTGAACAGAAATCTAAATACCTTCTATCAAATAAAGCTTTCCATATAAGTCACTTGTTTCAAAAAACCTACAAAATAATATGTGCTACTTTTTGTACCCCTTATATAATATATAATACAGTGTTTGTGACTAAAAAATCAATACTTAATAAATGAGGTTTTAGGGGGGACATGGAATGAAAAAGAAATCTCACTATATCATAGTACACTTGCACACACAGTACCTATTTTTTTAATTGTACAATAGAAAACCTTTATTTTTTAGTGGTTGTCCATATTATATTTATTCAATGTAAAGGGTAATATTTAGATTTCCCAGGTGGCGCTAGTGGTAAAGAGCCCACCTGCCAATGCAGGAGACATAAGAGGCACAGGTTCAATCCCTGGGTCAGGAAGATCTGCTGGAGGAGGGCATGGCAACCCACTCCAGTATTCTTGCCTGGAGAATCCCATGGACAGAGGAGCCTGGCAGAACTACAGTCCACAGGATTGCAAAAAGTCAGACACAACTGAAGCGACTTAGTATGCACACACACAAAGGATAATATTTAAAGAAAAATTTGAAGATGCCTATCCTTATATGGACCTCAAGGTAACAGTATCTATTTTGGAAAGTCAAATGTTTTACTAACTGATTCATTTCACTGGGGGCACGAAACAGAAGTGCAAGTTGAGATAAGCTTCCTGAAGAATGGGTATGCTTTCTCCCATTTCCAATGGTAAAAGAACCCAGCAATGGCTACAAAATCCTTCCTGGCTACATGACCTTGGGATTTCTGAACCTTAGATTTCCTCAACTATACAATGGGAAGAATCTCACTGGGGTTGTAGTAAGGATGCCACGACATCATGAATGTGAAAGGACTTCATAAACAAGATACACACACAAGATTTGAGGTAAATCTGGCCTCTAAATTCAGGTGGTACAAGTGTAGTCGTCTGTAGTTTTAAATATTGCGTGGGGGGGGGCAGTGGTAGGATAGAAAGGCTTTACCAATTATGATCACATGCACAAAAAAGTAGGAAAGGGGATTCAACAGTCACTTGACATCTGAAATTAGTAGATGAGGCCAATCTGCTCTTCCATGTCTAGTGTTTTGCTTTTCACCTGTTAAATGAATTTTACTAAGAGTCCTGCTGTGAAAGTGTTGCACTCAATATGCCAGCAAATTTGGAAAACTTGGCAGTGGCCACAGGACTGGAAAAGGTCAGTTTTCATTCCAATCCCAAAGAAAGGCAATGCCAAAGAATGCTCAAACTACCACACAATTGCACTCATCTCACACGCTAGCAAAGTAATGCTCAAAATTCTCCAAGCCAGGCTTCAACAGTATGTGAACTGTGAACTTCAGATGTTCAAGCTGGGTTAGAAAAGGCAGAGGAACAAGAGATCAAATTGCCAACATCTGTTAGATCATCAAAGATGCAAGAGAGTTCTAGAAAAACATCTACTTCTGATTTATTGATTACACCAAAGCCTTTGACTGTGTGGATCACAACAAACTATGGAAATTCTTAACGAGATGGGAATACCAGACCACCTGAAATCTGCATGCAGGTTAAGAAGCACCAGTTAGAACTGGACATGGACCAACAGACTGGTTCGAAATTGAGAAAGGAGTATGTCAAGGCTGTATATTGTCACCTTGCTTATTTAACTTATATGCAAAGTACATCATGAGAAATGCTGGACTGGATGAATCACAAGTTGGAATCAAGATTGCTGGGAGAAATATCAATAACCTCAGATATGCAGATGACACCACACTTATGGTAGAAAGAAGAACTAAAGAGCCTCTTGATGAAAGTGAAAGAGAAGAGTGAAAAAGTTGGCTTAAAACTCAACATTCAGAAAACTAAGATCATGGTATCCAGTCCCATCACTTCATGGCAAATAGATGGGGAAACAATGGAAACAGTGAGAGACTTTATTTTTTTGGGCTCCAAAATCACTGCAGATGATGACTGCAGCCATGAAATTAAAAGACACTTGCTCCTTGGAAGAAAAGTTATGACCAACCTAGACAGCATATTAAAAAGCAGAGACATTACTTTGCCAACAAAGGTCCATCTAGTCAAAGCTATGGTTTTTCCAGTAGTCATGTATGGATGTGAGAGTTGGACTATAAAGAAAGATTGAGCACCGAAGAATTGATGCTTTTGAACTGTGGTGTTGGAGAAGACTCTTGAGAGTCCCTTGGACTGCAAGGAGATCCAATCAGTCCATCCTAAAGGAATCAGTCCTGAATATTCATTGGAAGGACTGATGCTGAAGCTGAAACTCCAATACTTTGGCCACCTGATGTGAAGAACTGACTCATTTGAAAAGACCCTGATGCTGGGAAAGATTGAAGGCAGGAGGAGAAGGGGACGACAGAGGATGAGATGGTTGGATGGCATCACCAACTCTATGGACATGAGTTTGAGTAAGCTCCGGGAGTTGGTGATGGACAGGGAAGCCTGGTGTGCTGCAGTCCATAGGGTCGCAAAGAGTCAGACACCACTGAGCAACTAAACTGAACTGAACTGAGGAGTCCTGCCAGAAAGAGCAATCTTTGGCCTTTGTTTCAGGATGTCCCATTGTCTCTGGGATAATGTCACTGACTCCATTCTAGTCCAACAGATAGCTCCAGTGTGGCATGATGGTTAAGAGCACAGGCTAGCAGGAGAACAAGGTGGTGGAGAAAGAGGTGGATGTGTAGTACATCTATCTCCACGGACACATCAGGAATACACCTTCAGACACAGAAGTGCATGCAGAACACCAGCTGAGAGCGGACAGGAGTACCTGACCAGAGAAAAGAATATATAGAACCATGCAAAAGTCAGTAGGACAAAGGAACTGGGGGGAAAACCAGGAGTGTTAGTAGGACTGAACCTGCCCTCAGTGGGTGGGGGAACTGAAGCAGGGGTCTGATCCCCACATCGGGGCAACTGTCTGAGTCAGAGGAGAAACATTTAAGGCTGAGAGTGAAGCAGCTGATCTGTGGCAGCCTAAATGGAATGAGAATAAGAGCACAGGCTATGGAACTGGACCATGTGGCTTTGCATACTGTACCCATGAATTACTAACAAAGCAAATGAGTGTGAGTATGAACTACATTTACAGGGTTGTTGAAAGGATGAGATACATGACATGTGAAAAATGTCCATCCCACAGAATTAACTCCAAAAGGGGCAACTGTGGTTGTTACACAGATGAGCTGTGTTTTTCTGTTTTTATTTCAACTTTATGTTTTACATGTCCAGGTCCCAATGTCCTCAGTAAGCACTAAGGAAGGCTTCCCCAGCTGCTAGAACAAAAGCTCAGTTGCCTCATCGAGTCAAGTCTTCATGGATGTGACTGACAAGGTCTCTTCCTTCTAGAGGCACAACATAACAACATGGAGTGCTGGGCTTGGAGTCAAGACCTCAAGTTTCAGCCCTCCATCTTACTAGGAACGGTGATCGAGGCTAATTCACTCTATCTCTACACTAGAAAGTCAAGGTCCTGGAGGGAAGTGACCATATCTAACTGTTCATCCAGCTCCAGCTCAATTGACTTGAACCTAGTAGGGCTTCGACAATGATTCGTTAAATCAATGAAAAACATGACTATGTCTGAGGTTTAATTTTCCTGTGTGTTCAAAGGGATAATACCAGTAGCTCTGTCTCAAGTTTGTTTGGAAACTGGGCAGTGACTCTCACAGTATAGTATCCTTTCCTTCCATTTCACCCATTGAACAATGCCTGCCTTGGCTTCCTCTGCCTGGTCTCTCATGATTCCCTTCCTCCATTTCCTACTGGTTAGTACCTATTCATCCATGAATTCTCAGCTCAAAAGGTCCTTTCTCTGACTCTTCATAATGCTCCTGCTATTAGAGCCCTTCCCATATGTCCTTCACGGAACTCTAATTATACTTGCCTGATGATTTCATTCTTCCCATTAGATTGTAAACACCACCAGGGCAGGGCCTCATATCTTCCATGCACACCACTATACTTCCTCTTCTTCGGTCAATTGTTAATCTACAGGAACAGCTTATTAAATAGTTGTTGGATGAATGCATGAAGAGATGATTAAATGAACAAATGAGAAGCAGTAATAATAATCCTTTCTCCCAGACCCTTTTCTAGAACCTTCACATTGTTAGTTTAAGACTATTTCCATTGAGTGGATCGGTCCATTGCAATGCCCTTAGGAAGATCACTTTGCAAGCCCTACTATGTAATTGGAAAATATACTATAACAAATTCTTAGATACGGAAACTGAGAAAGCCATCACACAACCTCTGTGGACACCCATCTACCTCCCCACCGTCAGAATAAGCTTTCTTGTCCTTGGACCCGCACCATTTCTTCTGTTCTAGCATTCATTCAAGCCCCCTGACTCTCATTTTTCCAGCTTGCTTGGAACATGGTTGAGTCCTCAACTGTTCTGATCCTCTAAGGCCTGTCTTCAGCAGGTCTTCATCTCAGGCTGATGGCGGGCTTTTAGCACATTGTTTGGCTTAGCGAAAATGGTGAGAAGGGAAAGAGGAAGAGAAAGGGAAGGAGTCAGCTCTGCTTCCTTCCCAAGGCAGGGCCATTTTTCCTTCTTCCCTATCCTTCTGCCTGCTCATAGTAATGGTGGTGGGGAGGAAACAAATTTCTCCTGCAAATACAGAAGTCATGAGCTAGCTCTCTGTAGAGTATGTTCCCACTGAACTTCTACAACCTTCCAGGGATTTCACTATTATTATTGTTCCTATGTTCCAAATGGAGAAGGCCTATGACCAATCATTCTTGTGGCAGCAGTCCCATGAAGGCCACCATTCTTCAGATGTCTTGGTCCACAAAAAATCCTGTGTTATATAAATGTGATGCATGGCACTGTCATTGTTTTTGCTGTCCACCATGGGCATTAAAGTCATTAACCCAACTAATATTTTCTGAGCATCAGCTCTATTCTCATCATTTGGGAATACAGCACAAACACAGAACCACAGGAATGAGAGCAAGGGCGGAAAGCCAGAGACACATTACTGTATAGCAAGTACTTTAATAGGGAAAATTATGGATGTGGGGGGCTAGAGAACATGGCTCAATAATCCAGGATGGGGGAACAGGTAGAAAGAAAACACTTTCTTTGCTGGAGTACAGAGGAGAATGGACACATCAAAATAGGCCAACATAAAGATTTTACAGTCTTTCACTTGCAAAATATTCATTTGATCAGTAGACATCTATCACATACCTACTCTCTGTCAAGCATAGTGCTATACACTGGGGATACAAACTGAAACAAGGCGAACACGGTCCCTGCCTTTAGATGGGAATTTCGACCAGATGGTCTCAAAGGTGCCTCCCAGCAAGAATGTTTGTTTTTCCTCCCAAAACTACAAAAGCCCTTTGATTTGATGCCGCCATGACAAATCCCAAGGGTAACAACAGGCAGTCTCTCCAAGATTAGAAGGGCATCTCCTTAGAACCATACAAAAGGAAAACCCATAGAATCTCCCTGGTGACAGAGAAGACAATACCTGTGGCTTTCACAACATATCCGGCAGCCCAGCTCTCTTGAATAGGCCCATTAAGGAAATGACAAAAGAATTCCAAGCAGCAGGCATGGAGAACTCCAAGAAAAATCATTCTCATTCATATGCCAGGGAAAAGAGTTATTATGGTGGTATCCTTGTTCATAATTGTATATCAAGGCTAGAATAGAGAAGAGTCTGCCATGGTGCTAAAAAATTGGGCTTTGGGGGCTCAGAGTGGAGGAAGAGACTGAATATTAGTATGGATTGGTAATCCACTCATTTTTCACATGATGGAAACAGGTAATCCAACCTCTATCTTTGGAACTTATTTTGTGAATACATAGATATTTCAGCACAGTGAGGGTCTGAGATTAGTCTACAACTTGTTCAATCTACAAATATTTCTGTAGTGCCTGTTATGTGTCAAGCACTGTGCCTAGTGGCATATAAGACACTAATAGGCCTTACCTCCTAATACCATTAGGACACATGAATTTCCAGGGGCCACAAACATTCAGTCCATCAAAAAGAAGATATGTGATGTCAGACTCTTATTTTCCCATTTAGAGTGTCAGTTCTTTTAAGACATAGATTCATATCCAATAATGTAGGAGTAAAGAATATAGACTGTGAATTCATATGAAAACTGAGTTTCAATCTCAGTTTTACCACTGATGAACTATGTAGCCTTGGGCATGTTACTTAACCTCTCTGAACCTTATAAAATGAGCAGGACGACAATTTGGAGTGGTACAGATACACTGCCTATCCAAAAGCAAATAATGCATGCGAGTATTTTATATATATATATATATATTTACACACACATATACATGGATCACATGTAGCAGAGAATAAGCAGGGATCGATGACATGGAGGACAAGAGCTGCAGGAAGTCAGCAGAGTGAGGAGCACTATAAACAGCAGGTGTAAGAGAAAGCTTCATGGAAGAAATAGAGCTGAAGAATGCTTCAGAAGAAGTAAAGCAGAGGACAGAGAGCATTTTGGACCAGGGAACAACCTAAGCTAATAAAAAGGCCTAGGCATAGGAAACCCACAATAAATGACTGGGTTGGGTGTGGGGTGAGGATGCTAGGAATAGCTTCTGTTTCATAATATTAGTTATTACCTTTCATTTTCATATGAAAATGGTTTATTGGTTTGGGCTTCCCTGGTAGCTCAGCTAGTAAAGAATCCGCCTGCAATGCAGGAGACCTTGGTTTGATTCCTGGGTCAGGAAGATCCCCTGGAGAAGGGATAGGCTACCCACTCCAGTGTTCTTGGGCTTCCCTGGTGGCTCAGTTGATAAAGAATCCTCCTGCAATGTGGGAGACCTGGATTCGATCCCTGGGTTGGGAAGATCCCCAGGAGAAAGGAAAGGCAACCCACTCCAGTATTCTGGCCTGGAGAATTCCATGGACTGTATAGAACATGAGGTCGCAAAATGTTGGACACGACTGAGCGACTTTCACTTTTGTTTTCCAAAACAGTTCCATATTCTGAAATGCACTGGGGCCCAAGGGGTATAGAGAGAAGACTCAGGTCCTATACTATATTCCCTACATATTTAGATAATTATTCTAAGGAAAATTTTTCAAATGGTGTGAATATTCCAGGAATATTTCATAAGAAAAAAGGGTCTGTGAAAATCAAAGTGAATATCATATAATTATAAATTGCAGCTATGGCCGAGACTGTATTATAACAGTGACAATCTAAGTGGTGCCAATGACTGTCACATCATGGCAAAATAAAAGACTATCAGTTCAAAATAATTTCACAATTTGTATGGAAATACAAAAAAACCTCGAATAGCCAAAGCAATCTTGACAAAGAAGAATGGAATTGGAGGAATCAACCTGCCTGACTTCAGACTATACTACAAAGCCACAGTCATCAAGACAGTATGGTACTGGCACAAAGACAGAAATATAGATCAATGGAACAAAATAGAAAGCCCAGAGATAAATACACGAACCTATGGACACCTTATCTTTGACAAAGGAGGTAAGGATATACAATGGAAAAAAGACAACCTCTTTAACAAGTGGTGCTGGGAAAACTGGTCAACCACTTGTAAAAGAATGAAACTAGAACACTTTCTAACACTATACACAAAAATAAACTCAAAATGGATTAAAGATCTAAATGTAAGACCAGAAACTATAAAACTCCTAGAGAAGAACATAGGCAAAACACTCTCTGACATAAATCACAGCAGGATCCTCTATGACCCACCTCCCAGAATATTGGAAATAAAAGCAAAAATAAACAAATGGGACCTAATGAAACTTAAAAGCTTTTGCACAACAAAGGAAACTATAAGCAAGGTGAAAAGACAGCCTTCAGAATGGGAGAAAATAATAGCAAATGAAGAAACAGACAAAGGATTAATCTCAAAAATATACAAGCAACTCCTGCAGCTCAATTCCAGAAAAATAAATGACCCAATCAAAAAATGGGCCAAAGATCTAAACAGACATTTCTCCAAAGAAGACATACAAACACATGAAAAGATGCTCAACATCACTCATTATTAGAGAAATGCAAATCAAAACCACAATGAGGTACCATTACATGCCAGTCAGGATGGCTGCTATCCAAAAGTCTACAAGCAATAAATGCTGGAGAAGGTGTGGAGAAAAGGGAACCCTCTTGCACTGTTGGTGGGAATGCAAACTAGTACAGCCGCTATGGAGAACAGTGTGGAGATTCCTTAAAAAACTGGAAATAGAACTGCCATTATGACCCAGCAATCCCACTCCTGGGCATACACACTGACGAAACTATATCTGAAAGAGACACGTGCACCCCAATGTTCATCGCAGCACTGTTTATAATAGCCAGGACATGGAAGCAACCCAGATGCCCATCAGCAGACGAATGGATAAGGAAGCTATGGTACATATACACAATGGAATATTACTCAGCCATTAAAAAGAATTCATTTGAATCAGTTCTAATGAGATGGATGAAACTGGAGCCCATTATACAGAGTGAAGTAAGCCAGAAAGATAAAGACCAATACAGTATACTAATGCATATATATGGAATTTAGAAAGATGGTAACAATAACCCTATATGCAAAACAGAAAAAGAGACACAGATGTACAGAACAGACTTTTGGACTCTGTGGGAGAAGGTGAGGGTGGGATGTTCTGAGAGAACAGCACTGAAACATGTATATTATCAAGGGTGAAACAGATCACCAGCCCAGGTTGGATGCATGAGACAAGTGCTCAGGGCTGGTGCACTGGGAAGACCCAGAGGGATGGGATGGAGAGGGAGGCGGAAGGGGGGATCGGGATGGGGAACACATGTAAATCCATGGCTGATTCATGTCAATGTATGGCAAAAACCACTACAATTAAAAAAAAAAAAAAAGACTATCAGTTCAATCCACCAGGAAGGCTGGTGAGCCACTGACTGTGACAATGATCTGGTCAGTTTAGCCTGAATTGTGTCTTTCACTTCCTCAAGCAAAGGCAGCAATGCCTCTTGTTTAGTCTCCACCACAATCGGGGTGAATATGTGTTTGAAGTTGGCTTCCTTGCTGTCCCGTTACCCTCTAAATTTTATTTAGTGTAGCAAAGAAACATCTTAGTAATTTTATATATTTGATTGGAAGAGTCTTCTTCCAGGTCCTTCTGACTAATCTTCAGACTCAATATTTCACTAGAAAAAAGAGCAAGAAGGAAAACTACATCTGGGCTTCTGTAGCCTATTTATGAGTCCCATGTTCACAACAGAGAGTCAAAGAGGTATTTGATTATGAAGACCTGGTTGTTATTAATAAGGATGTAGTGACAGTTTCACAAATAATTAGAATCTAACTCCCTTTAGCAAGAGAAATGAGTAAAGTACATGTTATGACATACTACCTACAGCCTGTTTACTTTGGTAACTCTCTAGTGCACCAAGTCCTGTTATTTACAGAAACTCACTCCAATATTCCTGGGAATTTGTAAAGCCATACTATATAAATGTGCAGTCAGTGTCTTCTAAATGTACTCTCTATTGATGGTTCACATTTTAAAGCTCAGCTTTCAATTGGAATTACTGTGGTCTTGGTGGTTTTGAATTTACTGAATACTTTCAGTTGCTTTTTCTTTATCGGAAATCCGAGTTCTTCCTGCCAACATGACCCCATAAGTATTTTATTGCGTCTGTACAGTATTCAGAAATAGCACTGGAGAAATTTAATCTAGCAATTCTATGAGGGCTACAAACAATAAATAACTCAAGGGAATAGAATGCAAATGTCATATTCAGAAAAAAAGTAAACAAAAGGGTGATATTCATTTGCAAAGTTCCTGATGCCTTACTGAAATGTTCTGGTCAATCCAATTTATTTTATATTCATGAAATGTAAATTAAAATTTAAAAAGCCCTAACTACCACTACCACCCAAGTATACTCCATTCCAAGCACCTTTCTATCAGGAATGACACGTGCTAAATCAATATGAAACCAGTAATGGAAGGTACCCAGGAAGGGAAAGTAAGCACTAACAAATTTCCTTTTTAGATAATGCTGTATTGTCATAAGCTGGTGGTCAGAGCTGATCAGATTATGTTAAATGAAATCTACGATCCCCATCCCACCTCACACTGCTGAAGGGTAATTGGAAAGGACTTTTCATTCTTTCCTGCCTATAGTTTCTACCATGTGCTGAGTCACTTCTGTTTGACTCTTTGCAACCCTACAGACAGTAGCCTGCCAGGCTCCTCTGTCCATGAGATTCTCCAAGCAAGAATACTGGAGTGGGTTGCCATGTCCTCCTCCAGGGGATCTTTTAACACAGATATATTTAAATTAACTTACTTCTGCCTTTTAAAGTTTCACATGCCCATTGAGGGAAATTGGGAAAAACATAAAGAAGAAAACAACTACACAAAAATCAGTCAATTAGAGATTGTTAACATCTTGGCATTTTCCCCCTCCAGTTCTTTTTTCTACATGTTGTTAATTCTCCCCATACGATTACAGTTAAAACTTTGATATCTCAGTCTACAATGGGCACTATCCATGTTGTTAAAATTTATCATATGATTGAAATTTAAATGACCATGTAATATGCTATCAAACTATTTTCTAATGTTAAACTTTTAGGTTTTTCTCCATTTCTGTTGTAATGAATAAGAAGACATGATTTGTAAACAAAATGCCACAAATAACAGTAAAATAACTTTGTCTTTGTTCTAGATGTAGGATTACAACTTGAAAGGATATGTGCATTTTAAGGCTTTGGATACATCTGGTCAAAGTGATTTCTAGAAAGATCATTTGGATGTACAATTCCAACGGCAATATACTTGAATGCCAGTCTTGACATAATTTTCTTCAAAGATCCGTACTACCAGTAAAATACAGATAAATGAAGAAATCATCTTTTGCCAATATGATAAATATAAAATGGATATTTTATTAATTTGAGTTTCCTTGATTACTAGAAAAGGAACTTCTCATAGGTTATTGACTCTTTGTAGACTGTATTTTGTAACTTGACTTTTTAAGGCCTTTGAGACCAGATTCCTGTTTAAAAACAATGAGATTCTAATTATTTTCAAAGTAGAATAAGGATTCTTTCTATTTCCCTGGAGGTAGTGGTTTAGTCACCAAGTATCTGACCCCATGGACTGTAGCCTGGCTCCTCTGTCCATGGGATTTTCCAGGCAAGAATACTGGAGTGGGTTGCCATTTCCTTCTCTAGGGGATCTTTCCGACCCAGGGATTGAACCCGGGTCTCCTGCATTGCAGGCAGATTCTTTACTGACTTAGCTACCAGGGAAGCCCCTTCAGTCTTCCTAAATTTACCCTCAATACCTCTTTCTGTTGTCCAAACTTACTTCCAGTTGTGATTTCCTCAGTGGGGATAGCTGACTTTCTAGATGACTTTATATGTCAATTAGTTTAGCCCTCAGCCTCTTCTTGTTTTCCCAGGTCTTGGGTGGGGTAGAGAATGTGTTTAATAAGTACTCCTGGCAATTCTGACACAGATGATATAGAAACTATGCTTTGAGAAGTGCTACTTTAGCCACTTCTCTGAAATCTCTCATAACTTTAGAAATTCTATAAAACTTGCCTGTACCCCCTCACCAGTTTCCGCTTCAGAGTCTCCCGGTAGGGACAACTCTATGGCATTAGTGCCTGTATACTTCCCAGTGGAGCAGGACGTCCCACTCAATGCAGGGTGTTTCACAACACTGGCACCTACCCACGAAATGGCAGACGGCCTCAAAACACTCCCACCACTTTGCCAAATGAATATGGCTCCTGGGCAGGAAACATGGCCAGAGCCACTTTGGCTCAGATTCTTAGGGTACGTCTGACCACTGCTGAGATTCCAGAAGCTGTGCGTGCATCTGTGTTTAGTCCAATATCATGTTTGTTTCTTTTTAACAGCCCTGGATCTACTTGTCACCACTCAGAGAAGATGAAGCCACCTAGCACACAGATAAGATGTTAGAAGTAAAACCGAAAAGATCCAGGAAACAAATAGCACAGGACTATCTCTCTTGGACTCTGTGGATCAGTATTCTTTTCAGTCACAATGGAAGAAATAGCTAGGTGCTGGAAAGCTAAACCATGATGGCTCATATGCCTCTCAGGTGATAATGCGGCCCTATACTCTTTGCCAACGCCAACATCCCAAGTCCAGGCAGACTCTGATTTTAGGCAATCAGGTGACTGATGGTGTTGCATGCTAAGGTGAGTGTGGAGTATGCTCCCTTGGATTGCCCACCACTGAAGAGCAGAGATGGGCAGAGTGAGATGGTGGGTACACATTTGGAAGTGAAAGGGTCATTTGTGTGGAACTGCACTACTATTTTGGCCAGTGTGAGTTTCAGTGAGCCCTGGGCTTTTTCTTTCTTCCTCCTGGCAGTGGAACCACAGTGAGGGAGAGCTCACCGTGAATATAGCTATGTAAGCAGTTGGTAAGCTATTAGCAACTTGAAAGCATCTATTTCTGTCTCAGTCTACAGAATGTAATGGTCCAGCTAACATGATCGTCAGCTTCTTGGATCCCTTCTATTATGTGTCCTAAGTGACTTGCAGGAAACAGACTGAAGAAGTGATTCTTTTAGGGATACCCTCTAGTTAATTTCATCATGAAAATCCAAGCCCAGGAACCACTCAAAACATAAAGCAAAAAAAAACTTAGGAGTGGAGCCAAGAGTGAGCCCGCAGAGCCATATTGCCCAGGTGGATGATGGGGCAGGCACCAGTGCTGTGGGGATGGGCAATTCTGTTCTCTGATGGATGGATGTAGCATCCAGGAAGACTGCAAGATCACTTTTGTAAGTTCCAAAAACAAAGAGCACAGAGAAATCACAATTCAGTAATTCTCTCAGCAGCAACAGCATCAGGATGTTCATACATGCCTAATGGTAGTAAGGACAATGCATGAGTCCCTCTCTCAGGACTTCTTCCAGGACACTCAATGGTCATGTGACCTCTAGGCAACATGAAACACAGATAAAAACCGTTCCTTCGAGCTCCCAAGGCTGTAATTCATCTTGTCCCTTCAAGGAGCCCAGTAAGTACACATTTCCACAGTCTGAAGGGAACACAGAAGTCCCCATTCAGCTCTGTATGGATGCTCCAGACTTCTCCTGGGTCCCCCAAATGTGAAAACTTATTTTGGAAGTGTTAGTGGCTCTGTCACAGAATTTCCCTTTAGAAGAACTGTTAGGATAAAAAGCTCCCAGGGTCCCTGCTTCAACCCCGGCAATCAAGACTGTGGGGCCTGATCCCTACCCAGAAGCCCAGCCAGGGGAGGGATGAACGTCTGCCTGCCAGGCTCTCCTCCAACTGCTCTGGGGTCTCCATGGAGGCTACTCTAGGCACCTGATCTTGGGGAAGACACACCCTTTGTCAGCTCCTCTTCATCGGCTAGTCTACTGAGTTCGGTTAACAACCCGGGTGGAGCTTCGGGCCTGTGGGTTTCACATTCTACATTCTCGGTCTTGAAAAGGCTCTTTGGGTCTCACCTGTTGCCTCCAGGCTGCTGGCTGCTGAATTTCTACCCCTAGCCTGACTTCTCATCTAAGCCCATTTCGGTATCATCCGCCGGGAATCTCATCTGTACTGGGCTATACTGCTGGTACCTCAAAAGACATCTAAAGCCAAAATCTTCCAAATCACAGACCAAGAAGCTAAAAGGGAGAGAGCAGAGCCTCCCTTGTCTTACTTCCCAGCTTCAGTCTTCACGTTCTCCCAATTTCTCAACGCAGTGCTCTTGAACCAATCAGATGTGGTTTCAGTTCACATACTGGCTCGGTTTGCTCTGGTGATGTGGTCAGCCATTCTATGCCTTCTTTTTCAGCTTCACTGAGATACCATTGACAAATAATATTGTGTAAATTTAAGATGTCCAATGTGATGATTTCAAGCACATACATATTGTGAAATGACTGCCAAAATAAGAATGTTAACGTCTCTATGACTGCCAGTTACCCTTTTTTGCATGACTGACAAGAACATTTGACATCTACTCTCTAACCAACATTCAAATATACCATTAGATATGGTTAATTACAGTCACCATGCTCTATTCTACACCTGCTTAAAGGGAATCTCCTTCGCTATAAACTAGGGTTGATAACAGGACCTATTTTCCATAGTGGCTATAAAGATGAATTGAGAAAATTTAGTTAAAATACTTGCTTAGCTCAAGAGCTCCTCCTGAAATGGTAGCTGTTACCATCATTCTGCTAATGTTTTCAATGTTTATCTACATTACCTCAGGCGAACTATTTCAAATCTTGTTTCATTGTCCTTCATTCACATTCATTCATCCAAACAACAGGTATTTATTGTGTATTTATTACATGCCTGGAACTGTGTGGGCAGTGAAGATAAAGCAGTGAATAAGAGAGACACAGTTCCCATCGTAAGCAAGCTTACAGATTAGCGGGCGAAGACCAACTTTGAAAAATACAACTCTGATCAAAATTATGATAGGGGAAGTAAACAACAGTAGCTCAGCAAACAGTAAATGGGTCCTAAATCGTTTATGACTAGGCTTTTACACTGTCCTGCAACTGGTCTCCTATTTCTAGCCTCTCACATTGCTTATCCAGCTAGCACATGGCCACTAAATTTATCTTCCGAGAACACGGCTTTCTTTACATAAGTCTTCTCCATAACCTTTCTAAGGTAGCTCACTTTTTACATGATATGGCCAAACTCCTCAGGCTGGCCTTCAGGAGGCGCTTATGTGCAGATGCACAGGTTTTGGACCTAATTAGACACATGGAGTTAAAATTTGGGCTCGGCTCTGCCACTCACTAGACAGGTAAACTTCAGCATGACACCTAGCTCCTGTAAGCCTCAGTGACCTTAAGAATTCACCCTGCCTGGAATGCCTCCCTCAACCCTTTCTCTGCCATCTCTGTCTGAACGACTCCTACAATATCCCTCCAACAGCGTTTCATTAGCAGATGGGATGGAAGAACAATGAGATACTATCAACGATAGTAAGCATCTAAAAATATGATCTAATCAAAAGCTGTGAGGGGTGGTGGAGGGGTTTAAACAGACTCTTATAAGTCTTGCTTGGCAAGTGAACATGGATCCCAGGCTTGGAATGGTTCCTTCTCCACTGATCACGAACTACAACGAACAATTATGTGAGCAGGTGCTAAGGCCACATGACATAAGGCACAGTTGTTAAGAAATCTAGAAGGGAAACTCAGGAGCGAAGCAGCAGAACAAGTCACAGTAGATGCCACATCTCTGTCTGTTGTTCAGTTGCTAAGTCATGTCCGACTCTTTGCAACCCCATGGACTGCAGCACGCCAGGCTTCCCTGTCCTTCACCATCTCCCAGAGTTTGCTCAAACTCATGTCCATTGAGTTGGTGATGCCATCCAACCATCTCATCCTCTGTCTGTTGGGTCAGCACTATTTCCACTGTCCCGCTTCCAGAAGACTTTCAGGAGAACAACTGAGGCTGGGCACACTTGCTGATTAACCTGGATATGAACCCAGAGAGCTCACCCCACGAAACCACTTGGGTGGATGGGTTTCCACCCTTTCCTCACATCCAGGGCCCGTGAGGTCAGCCAGAGCAGCTTGCAACTTGAATGCACTTGAGGGCCAGGGCACTGCTTCAAATTGAGATCTGAACCAGGATCCTTCCCTCTGTCATAAAGAAACCCAAGAACCCTGGGTTCTCTTTTTTCTTGATGAGGCCAAACATTCATAGGACTCTTTCAAACATCCGCAGGATCAGGGAACACCCTCTCAGGCTTTCAATAGGCCTGCTGACAAATTGTTCCACATGTACAAAGCTCAGTCACACCATCAGCTGCCTCTGAAGTGAAATCCCACTCGCCAGAATAAATGCTACAGGACCTTTCTCCAGCTACAAGAGGCATATTTGCGCTGCTGTGCAAAAATGCTTCTAACGTTAACTGTAACAGCACAAATGAAGATTTCCTAGCGGAGAGGAGACAGAGGCGCCATAAGGGAGGGAGTCCAAGTCCTGGTTTATTCTACTGCACACCTTTTAACAACCTAAATTCTGTTGTTTGTTTAGGGGCACGTAGGACCTGATTAGTTCACATCTCCATCATCAGCAACTCTCACGGGTCAAACCTTAGAGGATTTGGTCCATAAATATTTCTTGAAGATGCACTAGGGGTGCACACTGGCACTTTATTAAACACCAAGTATATAGTGTGCGTGCTAAGTCACTTCAGTCCTATCTGACTCTTTGCAACCCTATGGACTGTAGCCTGCCAGGCTCCTCTGTCCATGGGGATTCTCCAGGCAGAAATACTGAAGTGAGTTTCCATTCCCTTCTCCAGGGGATAGTCCCAACCCAGGGATTAAATCAGAGTCTGTTATATCTCCTTCATGGGCAGGTGGCTTCTTTATCACTAGCACCACCTGGGAAGTATCTAGTAGTGCTCAGTACACATGGGGTGAACTATAGTCATGATTTCATAATACTTCCTAACCTTGAAGCACGCAGCACCCACCTCATACCTTGCTTCTTTGAGGGAGAAACACAGGACTTAGGTCACCTTCAGCCAACACGTCAGATCACTCTCATTTTCTCTGTGTTCTACTCCTGTTTCAAAGCATTCATAGATTTTTTTTCAATAGAAGGTTGAAAATGTACTGAGAGATAATGATATGCCCCAAGTTTGTTGGGGAGGAGGAGACTCAGAATAAAAAAGAGAATCCTTTCCCATTTTCATAAAATATCAGAGCAATTTTATAGATAGAAAGTAGAGAAGCTGTCTTCCAGATGCAGAGAGCAGTCTGTGAGAGAAATAATTGAGCGAATCTCTTTGGTGACTTCCCACTGGTGCTCTTCTCTTCACCCCTGCTTTCTCGCTAATGTCCACTTTGAGGGGTCAGGAGGAGACTGAGCCACTGAAAAGCCTGGAACATTTCCCTCTCACTGAGCAGAGATCTTTCTGGCGTTTGCCTTAATGCTGGTGTGTTCAGCTTCCCTCCCCACACCGTAACAACTCCAAAAGTCAGGTCCACTGAACCAAGACTCAGAGGCAACACTCTCGTTTATTCTAAGATTCTCCTGGATAACTAATAAATGAGCAACTATTTCCTTGGGTTCCAAAATCACTGCAAATGGTGACTGCAGCCATGAAATTAAAAGACACTTGCTCCTTGCAAGAAAAGCTATGACAAACCTAGACAGCATATTAAAAAGCAGAGGCATTACTTTGCCAACAAAGGTCTGTCAAAACTGCAGTTTTTCCAGTAGTCATGTATGGATGTGAGACTTGGACTATAAAGAAGCTGAGCACCAAAGAATTGATGCTTTTGAACTGTGGTGTTGGAGAAGACTCTTGAGAGTCCCTTGGACTGCAAGAAGATCCAACCAGTCCATCCTAAAGGAGATCAGCCCTGGGTGTTCACTGGAAGGACTGATGCTGAAGCTGAAACTCCAATACTTTGGCCACCTGATGCGAAGAGCTGACTCACTGGAAAAGACCTTGATGCTGGGAAAGACTGAAGGTGGGAGGAGAAGGGGATGACAGAGGATGAGATGGTTGGATGGCATCACCGACTTGATGGACATGAGTTTGAGCAAGCTCCGGGAGTTGGTGATGGACAGGGAAGCCTGGTGTGCTACAGTCCATGGGGTCACAAAGAGTCAGACACTACTGAGCAACTGAACTGAACTGAGCTGTCCAAGCCCTAGGAAATTGCCTGCAATTAGAAGCATGAAACAGAGAGTGAGGCCAGCTCCATTAAGTGAGGTCACTCACTCTCTGCAAGAATTTGGGAAATAACACAATTATGCATATGTAGGAATGTGTCAGTTTCCTCATGTGTGGGTCTATGTGCATGTGCCGTGGGTTTATCATCATGGAAGGGCTGAAGTTTCAGAGAAAGAAAAGAGGAGAAGAGAAAAAGAATAAGAACTTAGACTGTACACGGTCACAGGTCTCATCAGGCCTGGGAAGTCAGCAAGGTTCTTTTTGCTCATAGGAGTCAGAACCATTTTGATTATACATCTGTCAACATTTCAGGACCCCCAGTGGATGCCCAGCTTCATTCAAAATTCCACAAGCTAATCAATACTACTGTCCAAAGCTCCACTCAGGGTTCCACGGAGGAACCATATCCTAACTCCTTCCTAACATGTCCTTATACAATATCACCATTTTAGCCACTCCCCTTAGCCATTTAAAAACTTGAACCCTAGATACTCATCCCTGCCCCTCTCTTCCTCCTGCCAATCTTCACCATCTAGTAACTCAGTATAAAACCTGGGTTTCCTCTTTTTCCCACATCTTGAATTCTAACCCATCACCAGGTCCAATGGATTGTGCCTCAAAAATTGATCCCCAATTCAATTACTCTCACCATCCACACCCAACCATCTCAGGCCAAGCTACCATCGCACACCTCTACTCCTACAGCAGGGTCCTGATTTATCTCCAAGCTTGCCCTTTTCCACTGAATTCTTCATATAATCTTTGGAGAAATCTCTTAGAAACCAAAATCTGATAGTGCTGTTGCTCTGCTTAAAGCATTTCTTCTCATGTTGTTTACAAGAAAATGCAACTCCCTCAGGATGCCTTGCCAGGCCCTAGGTGACGTGGCTCATGCCCACCTTCCTGGCTTTATCTCCTCTGACTCTCCCCTGGCTTCAAGGCTCTTTTCTGCCCTTTGGACCTGATCCACTAGTTCCTGCCTTGGCAGTTTTGCACCTCCTCTGCCCTCTACCTGGAACACTCTTCACCTCTTTGCTTGCCCAGTCATTGCTCATTATTCAGGTCTCTCTTACCTGACTTAAAAAAAAAAAAGAAAAAACATCTAAAGAAACTCTCACCCAGCTTCCTCTCTCCCTGTTCACTCTGTCTTTTATATGATAGTAGCTCTATATCAGGTTACATGTTGGTGGCGTGTCTCTTCACTTTGGCTTCTGCACTGCCGAACTCCCAGCGCATCGTCTAGCACATAATCAGGGCGACTGTGCGGAAAGGCAGGCCAGATTTGCTTCTCATTTTACTTGTGAAGTTGGTAATTTCTCTTTCTTCCCGAGTTTCAGGATTCAGCATCTGCATGGATATTGTTGATTAAATCATGACACAGAAGGCAGAACTGTTGGCTGGAATCTTAGTGGGGCCTGCTCATTCCACCACAGGCTTGAAGCCTGCTGGCTATTCTGCCCATCCCCTTGTTTTATGTCACCAGGAAAGCTGCGTGGGAGAGTGGCAAGCTCGGCGTGCTGGAGGCAGAGTTGCCTGCAGAAGGGGCCAGGGCGGAGGGGACATGTTCCCTTTATGCCCAAGGCTTTTCCCTCATCAGAAGACATCAATATGCCCATCTCCAAGAGTCCTAGGGGCTTGGTAACCTCCGAGCCTTTGACTACACAGTAATTCCTCTCTCCTTTCTGTGCCTTGTGCCAATGGCAAACTCTTAAAGACCCTGCAAAGCCCAATACGAGCCTAGCTGCCTCTGAAATATTTCCCTGGCTGCCACTCCTTCCTCTGGCTCCAACCATATCTTGAGGATGTAAACTAATGACAGGGAGATGCGATTGATGGCTTCTCTCTTAAAGTGTAAGCTCCAGGAGGTTACTGGCTGGGATTTTTGCATTTCCATAGGGGAATGGGTTCATTGATTCATTTAATGACTTTCACAAGTTATTTACTGAGGAAAAAAAAAAATCAATGGTCAGTGTTTGTCCTCTTAAAACACACACCACCAGCAGGGAGAGTGATCTCCTGGCTGAATTCCTTACTCCGGAAGAATTTCCTATTAGTTTGAGGGTGTCAGGAATCATGAAAATAAAATTTTGAATCCCTTGCAGATACACACAGATCTGAAAATCTGGTGAACGGGAAGCTTTCTGAGAAAAGAAATCCAGACCACAGCACACACAGAGAAACAGATGAAACTGATGAAGACAAGGTTAACAGACATGAAACGTGAAGTGAGGAATACCAACCAAAGTAAGAAGGGGGAGAGGGAATATTTTAAGATATATGACAATCATTTCCAATAATTGCAGAAAAAGACATGAATCCTCAAATTTAAAAAACACGCTTAGTTACAGGAAGGCTAAATAAAAACAAATCTTACCCTACATATGCTTAGTGAAACTGTAGGGGTGGAAGAAAAATAAAAAATATTTTAAGCGACTAAAGAAAAACAAAAGATTGCCTACAAAAGAAAGACAATCAGATTGACACCACTTTTCCACAGCAATAAATGGAGAAGTGTTCTGAAAGTGCTATACTTCGCATTGGGGCAAAGACACATCTACCCAGCTAACCCATGATGAAAGAATAAAACAAAAATTTCAACATCTTCAGAGAAAAACTGAGTTTTTTGCTTTAGTACAAGGATATTCTATAGTTTGAAAACGAGGCAACTGAATCTAAATGAAAGGAGTAGAACGTAAGAATGAAATGGCAAGCAAAAAAGTTGCTAATGAATCTAAATCAACACTAACGAAATAATAAAGGAAAATAATAGCTAATGGAGGAAGTGTGAAAATAAGGTGGTTCTAAATACAACTAGACAGTAATTTAGTACATGGTAATTGGGAGATCAAAGATAAAGCACTTTAGGTTCTTTACAATTCTTGGGAGAAAGTGAATAGTTTAAGATTTTTAAGATAACCCTGAGTCTCTTAACATTCAATGAAAAAGCAATAAAATATCAGAAACCAACACTAACGGAGGTTTGAGCTTGGTTCCAAGTGTTCATTCTACTACAGACTCTAAAATCTAGGGAGTTGGCCCAAAAGTTCGTTTGGGTTTTTTGGCAAGATAGTACATGAAAAACCAAACGAACTTTTGGGCCAGTTCAGTACTTTCCCTGATGTCTGGACACCATCCAACTATCTCAGCCTGCCAAGCTGCAGATATAAGGATGTTAGATATTTTTGCCAGGCTGCTAGAGCAGGGCACTAGACAGTCATTATTTTGATAGCTTTACCAAGGGGTAAATGGGGTACCTGTCGTGTACTATACACACAAATGTTCTTAAGGTGGCCAATCTGCTGGAAAGCCAATGCAGCGTTTCCCTTTATTGTGAGGAACCCCATCTCAGGCTTGGCTGGTCTCTCCTTGTTCTCTGAAGGAGACCATACCTCCTTTTCTAACAGAATTCCATCACTCTGGCAACTTTTCCTTTTCACAGATACTATCACAATATCATTGTAACTAATCATTTCGACCTTTTATCCATTTACATCTTCTTTCTAAAAAATTTTTATATTTATTTTAATTGGAGGATAATTACTTTATAATATTGTGATGGTTTTTGCCATACATCAACATGAATTGGCCATAGGCAACCACTAGGGAGAACAGTATGGAGACTCCTTAAAAAAAAAAAAAACTATATGCAAAACAGAAAAAGAGACTCAGATGTATAGAACAGACTTTTGGACTCTGTGGGAGAAGGTGAGGGTGGGATGTTTCAAGAGAACAGCATTGAAACATGTATATTATCTAGGGTGAAACAGATCACCAGCCCAGGTTGGATGCATGAGACAAGTGCTCGGGCTGGTGCACTGGGAAGACCCAGAGGGATCGGGTAGAGAGGGAGGTGGGAGGGGGGATTGGGATGGGGAATACATGTAAATCCATGGCTGATTCATGTCAATGTATGACAAGACCCACTGCGGTATTGTCAAAGTGATTAGCCTCCAACTAATAAAAATAAATGAAAAAAAAAAAGAAGATGAAAAAAAAAAAAAACAACCAGGAATAAAACTACTGTACAACATAGCAATCCCACTACTGGGCATAAACCCTGAGGAAACCAGGATTGAAAAAGACACATGTACCTCAGTATTCACTGCAGCTCTGTTTTAATAGCTAGGACAAGGAGGCAACCTAGATGTCCATCAGTAGATGAATGGATAAGGAAGTTGTGGTACATATACACAATGAATATTACTCAGCCATGAAAAAGAATGCATTTGAGTCAGTTCTAATGAGGTGGATGAACATACAGCCTATTAACCATTTACTTTATATGTTTTTAAGAAAATGGAAAAAAAAATAAGTGAGAGCTCTGATTCTTCCCCATCTTTCTGTCAGTTCGAAAACAAGCAGGAAGGTGAAGACTAGGAAATCAAGGAGATGAAAACCCTGCCTAAGAAATAGCTTGGTAGAAATATTTAAATACCATAAATACATCTATACAAGGAAATCTTTTTGAAATCTATTAAAGAATTCTGCATGTATTTGATAATGGCCTCTGTATTTAAAGCAAAACACAAATTGCATGCAGCATTACCTAAAAGCTTAAGTAAAACCATAAAACATTTGATAGCTGTCTCTGAGGGACCCATCACCACATTTGATTAAAAATTCGTGGTTTCAAAAAACACACTGACTTTCATATCAAATAAATCAATGGACAAAATATGTTGGGTCTGACAGGGAAAAAAACAGTAGTTTTTGATGAGAAATACTTGAGTCCGGAGATCTGGGTTAGGCAGAGTCAAAATTTCATGATCTGTTATACTAAGAAAAGGGTTTAAATGAAGTTTAATCTCAGAGAAACTGAGATCCACTATGGTTTCTAGGAATGGTGAAAAAAGAGAAAAAAAGATCTAGAAACCAGCGGAAGAGTTGCCATTCCCAACCAGTTTAAAAGCATCTTAACAATTAAAAACAAAGGAATAAAAATACTAGTTACCAAGCACAGAATGACTATCCCTTGCATACAAGCTTCTAAGACATCAATAAAACTGGCTCTCCAGATTCCATTACTGAATATGCCAACAGTCAGATTTGATATACTGCAGGAAAATGTTATTGTAGAACAGAAGACAAGAAAACTGACAAGTCTATAAAAAATTTAAATGGCAAAATGAGTAGGGACCAATAAAAGTCGACTCTTTCAGCTGAAAAGCAATCAACCTAGTCTAGAGAAGCCATTTCTACTGGTGAGGCTGTTTCAAGGGTTAGAACCCAGCCCCTGGGAGCCTTAGAGGAGCCATTTGCAGGTCAGTCTGAGAATTTTCCTCAAGTAGTTAAAGTACTTATTTTCACAGGGTTTGTAGCTTCGTTTCATAAAATGGAAATCTTTCCCAGCATCAGGGTATTTTTGAATGAGTCGGCTCTTTGCATAAGGCAGCCAAGTTATTGGAGTTTCCAGCATCTGTCCTTCCAATAAATATTCAGGGTTGATTTCCTTTAGGATTGACTAGTTTGATCTCCTTGCTGTCCAAGGGACTCTCAAGAGTCTTCTCCAGCACCACAGTTCAAAAGCATCAATTCTTTGGCGTTCAGCTTTCTTTATGGTCTCTCCACATACATGTGGCTAGTACCTGGAAGGTTCTCTACCTGGTGTCAGGCAGTGGGAAAACAGAGGCATTTAATATAAGCTATATGATTCAGTGGTTCTTGATCTTAGGTATATAAGAAATAGCTTCAGCCCTAAGCCCAGAAATTCTGATTTACGTGGCCCGCTGTAGAGTCTGGACATTTTTAATGTTAACAAACCCTTCCAGGTGATTCTATTATACAGCCAAGGTGTGAACTCCTAATCTAGTTGGGAGCAGAGACATGTATATCCCAAGAGAACAAATCACATGGGCAACTTTTCTCCCTTGACAATTGATGACTCGAGCTGACGGCATAAATTGAAAAGTGAAACTTGGATGAAAAATAGATCGTTCTCTAACGTGTCAGAAATCCAAGTGCCAGGAGTCTGTACTCCTATTAGGGATTTACTCATTCACTACAAATCAATATGAAATATTGAAGAATATTACTACTTTGAAATCTCAGTGAATTCCTAATAGACCTAAGTACAAGTATGACTCACCTAGAAGGAAAGAAATTAGAATGGCTCAGGAAATCTGTTAGAGGAGTTTGAACATTAAAAAGGAACATAGGTCCAGATGGGGTTGGGTGGCCCAGATTTTCCATAAACCCTGGGATTCTTGGGATAGGGGTGGTGACTGAACACAGAATCCACAAAGTCAATAGTGTTAAAGCTTGCCTTGGAAACAAGAAGGGATCCCTTGAATCTTCCATAGAAACACAGAGTCTCTCACTCACTCAAATGGAGGCCTCCTCAAAGAGGAATTAATAGGACTCTTTAATTGGCTGATTATAATAAAAATATGATAGAGACTTGAGTTTTCATAGACACAAGATAATGATGTGACAATGGAATACACCAGGTGCTATGATGTGGATAAGTCATGCTCAGGAGGAAAATGACACTCTAGGCACACCCTGAGTCAGTGCCTTGATGGTACCTGGAAGCCTCCAGAAGGAAATGAGCCTCTGTAGGGTCCTTGAGGACTGTGGGGTACACAAAGAAATATACCCTAGCCTTGGGGAGCCCAGTAGGCTGCTGGTCCTTGATGTGGTGTTTTGGTCTGACATTTTTGTTGCATTTTCTTTGGGGAGGGTACAAGAAAATTGCAATTTCACTTTAAAAAGCTGATGATAAAAGTAACTAAGAGGCCCTAACTCGCTCTGGCTTTGTAAAATCCTTTGTCAATAAACAGTGTTTTCCTAGCCACATGTCTTCAGCAAGTGAAACTCAACAAATGGGGCATGTCAGAATGGCAGTTCATTTTTACTTCCAAATTGTCAAGAAAAGGAACTCCAACTATCTGTATGGTATGGCTTCACTACTGAGCCATCACTGTGACAAAGAATGCTCTGCTACTTTTGGTTTGTGATGACAAATTCTAGGATCTCATAGGTTTAGTACATGCAAATAACACATCCACCTCATGAAGTCATTTTCGTGAAGCAACTGCTTGATCGAGCTGGTAAGAATCACAGAAAGAAGCTCCAACTAACTCAATTGAAAAGATTATCAAGTAAATGCTCAGTCTGGTATGTCTGAAAAGACGGCCCCCAGGCTGGAGGTCAAATCTCGGTTCTGCCATTTATTAGCATGGGTGACCTCAGGGTCACAGAAGCAAGTCACCTGTTAACCCCTAAAGTCTAGTTTTCCTTCACTGCAAAATGGGGTTAAGGACAGCATGGAGAACGCAGAACTGCTGAGAACATTCAGGGAGTTCATCACAGCCTTCAAGACATCAACTGCTGTTGTTGTTGTCCTTGCAGGAATTGGTCTGCTCCTTGCCTGGTTCATACTAGGTTCATACATCCCCGCAATACACTGGTTTATTTCATGTCTGTTTCCTGGTGTTCTGCCATTGGCCAAGCCCTGTTTGAGGCCCTGGGGACACAGCAGTGAAAAAACCCAACTCCAAGTTCTCTTGGACCTTACGTTCTATCGGATAAGACAGATAATGGCAAAAGGAATAAACAGAGCATAATAAAGGAATTAACAGAGGAATAAACAGCATAATGTCAGGTAGTGATGTGTGCAGAGAAGAACAATAACACAGGCTAAAAGGGAGCGTCAGTGTCAGGGCCTGCTTGAGATCAGAGTTCCAGGGAGACCTCAGCGAGGGTGACACCAGAGCAGAGACCCAAGGTTTCAATCTTCCCAGTGACTAGGGCGCCTTATTTTGTCTGTCAGTTCTATCACCCAGGTATTCGGTGGAGCAGACTCCCTCGGCCCCCTGTCCCCGTCTCCTGTTGGAAGCACTCATGTGTGGCCTGCCCAGGGACAAGCGATGACACTCATGGCATTGCAAGGAGGCAGGGAAGAAAGGCTTGTTTGCAGCCCAGCTACAAAAACTCGAATGTTCAGGTTCACCAGATTGTTATTCCGGTCCATCCCTAAAGGGTAAGCTGCTACCTTCACCCTCCCTTCTTCTAAAAATAGCTGGCTACTTCAGTAAGGCGCTGTGTAACAAAGACACTGCCTGGCTCCGATCCACATCTTCCTGTTATTCAAGTCTGCCAGGACAGGAGTGACTGCCTGCCTCCCCAAGGAATCGTGGGCAGACGGCCAGCTGCACAGGATTCGGATGCTGCTGTTAGGAAAAGCCTTGGGGGAGCTTCTCAGCTGAACTCAGGGGGCATGAGAGGAGTGGGGGAGGGGGTGGATTCTCCTACACTCTCTCAGGGCACAGAATGACTCCACGTCACTTTCATGAAAGCAGATCGACTGGAAGGGCATTCTGACCTGTCTCAGGCCCCCTGAGTCACATCTCCCCCAGCTCCTCCTCCCCCTCCTCTGACAGCCTGGATAACAAGATTGTGGGTTGGTAAGAGAACGGAGCTTTAAAGTGCAGGCTGCAGCTGGAGTTCTAGTCATTCAGCCTTGGCACAGTGCACAGAAGCTGAGTCAAAATGCCCCGTGGCTCAGGCATTGCATTCCTAAAGGGAACAGGACTGTGGGAAGCATCTCGTGCGACCTCTTCATTTTCGGCTCCAATTCCAGCTGGGGTGAACACAGGCTGAGTGGGCCTGGTTCTGGCAAGGGCCACGCCAGGGAGAGCACTCTGGGTAGGGTGGGGGTGGTAGTGAGGGGCTCGGGGGGGTCCCCTGAAAGTCTAGCACCAAGGTGGCTTCCTGGGAACTTCCCTGGTGGTCCAGTGGTCAAAGCTCTATGTTCCCAATGCAGGGGGCCTGAGTTTGATCCTTGGTCAGGGAACTAGATCCTGCACATGGCAACAAGGATCTCAGTACGGTCAAATAAATTAAAAAACAAAACAACTCTTGGCTTCCTATTGTGGGCCATCCTGATGATCTGATGTCATTATTACACCTGTTTTCTAAATGAGCCACATACATCTGGGGGAGCATGGGCAGCTTTCCTTAGCTTTGAGAAATAAAAATGTAACTTTTATTGATCATATATCAAATAACGATAGTGATTAGAAAGGTGGCCTGCTATGCCAGCGACAGCATTGAGTGTGAGCTTAGAAGCCCTGGGTTTTACCGTGTCTCTAGGTAAATGGAAGAAAATGAGCTGAGAGAAGACAGAAAGGAAGGAAATACACCAAAATGGTCAGAGTGGAGTTGTCTGCACAGGCGGTCTCTTCCTTCTTTATCATTTTCCCTACTTTTCAAATTTTATCTAATAAGCATGACAAATCAGAACACTGACGTCACAGAAGGTAAAAGATCAGTGTTAGAATCTCATTCTTATGATTTGTGTCACTTTGGAGCCAGGTACAGTCTCTCCTTTAGGTCCTTTGCTTTCCCATTTGTGAAGAGAGGCAGGGGCAGGAGGAGGAGACAGTAGTTCTAACATTCAGTGCTGCAAACACATTTATTTTTTAATACTAGTACATTCAGACACTTTGAAGAGCTGGGACATGATCACTATTTCAAGTCACCCTGACCAAAGTTGTCTTGTGCTGTGGAGCGAATCCTCTCTGCAGGGTAATGACACTCAGCCCGAGAGCGAGCAGGTGTGAGCATTTTTCTGCCTTTGCTTGTGAGTCACAGTCATCCTGATCTTGATCTTGAAGTGTGGGATTAATAACAAACTATTCATAACGTCTGTCTTCAGCTGAAGCCATTTCTTTATTTCAGATCCTGCTTTTGAGTGTTCCTCAGAAACATAGATAACAAAGCACATCAATTATCTCATTTAATCCTGAAAACCACCCTGGTAAATAGGAACAGTATTGTTATTAATTATGCCCTGCTTATGGATGATGGAAGCAGGCTCCGAGAAACACATAGAGAGGACCAACACCTGAACCCCTGTCTGCTCAGCGATGTTAAATACCATTCTAGGAATTTTATCCCCCCAAAAAAGTGGTCAAGGGTTTGCTGGGGATTGGGCTTCATCACTGAGCTTCTAGTTGTCTCTATCCGGTTTTCTCTGTGACTCAGGACGATCACATCCTCTAACAAGAAGGATTCTGCTGTTGTGGTTGTGCTGTTTCCCCGGTCCCCAGGCCATGAAGAGAACAAGTGGCACTGCAAAAGCCTCTACCATCCCTCCCACCAGGAACTCGAGGCTCAGGAGTGGGTGTGGAAGATGCTGGCAACGTCCTCAAGTAGAGCAGGTGGTAATTATGCTGTGATCAGTGCTCCTCCCATTTCAGAATTCCTCCAAGCCTGGGGAGAGGTGAAGATGACAGTAGGCCCCACGGAAAGCCCCTGGGGGTAACACTGAGCGACACACTTCCCAACCTTGTTTTATGGTTCCCGTTCAACTCAGTCTCCAAGTAGAGCTGATCCAATGTCTACAACGCAGGGCGTGAACATGGGCTTGTGATGGACACGGGCAACCTCCGCAAGGGGGTGGTTTCTCAGTGTTGTGCTACCATGATGTTTCTATCCCAAGAGCCAACAGCAGGGCTATGTGTGCAATGGGAGCAATGGGTGTGAGCAGCTCTACAACTGGCTCACTAGGTGACACCGGACAAGTCTTTGGGTCTCTTGTACTCCATTTTCTGCATCAATAAAATGAACATAATAAGTCGATCTTATAGTATGTTTATGAAGACTAAAGTAGGACATTTTCCCGAAGTGTAGAGAAACTCAATATTTTCTAGGTATGTTCATAGGTGTTTGGTGGGTGTGTACGTGACTCAGGGTGTACCTGAGCACAGTGTGCCATGATCTCACAATTTGGGGAAATATTAGGTTAAATAAAGCTAAGGCATTATATTTATAGCTCTTACACCACCAACTTCCCAACTTATCATGGAGTCTAGAAGCTGCTCAGAAGCCCCATGGACAGTTCAGAGCAGGCCAACAGTGTCAGTCTGGCCCAAGGGAGCCACTCTGGACCACCAGCTTTTCCAGAGGATGTAACACCAAGACTCAGCTATGACTCCCAGGTCCTCTGTCCGTTCCCTAAGGGATATCACCGGTTAGGGAAGGCCAGGGTTGAGGAGGCCAGTTCAAGCACTAAGACTGGTCCCAAGCTTGTGCCCAAGGCTACCAGTCACGAAAAGGTTGGTAACCTTTGACCACCCACAGAAATCCATAAGACTGGCTGGCAATACATGCCCCAGACAAAGACTGGAGTCCATGTGAGAAAACATTAAGGAAGCGAAATCTAGCGGTGACATTGCTACCTCAGTGGGATTGGGGTCACGGTCCAAGGCAGATAGGACAAAGCCAGGAAGATTAAAAAGTTCAAGTAGAGGCAAAGTATCAGAGCAAAGCAAGATGGGAGAATTAGCTGAAAGAATCCTCAAATGAGGAAGCCACTGCCAATTCTATAGGAATGGTCTTTCTTTCTGCCAAATGGCGAACACTTCACAGAGTACCTAACCACGTAAAGCCAAGTGAATAGCTAAGATGTGAAGGAGACATAATAGGTTGTAAAACAGAAGCAGGGACCCTATGGAAATGCAGATAAGCATCTACCATCCTTCTTTAAAAACTTGGCCTCTGCATGCGGGACTCAGGAAGTTTATTTACCGACCATTTACAATGTACCAGCTGCAACAGGGACACTGTGCCAGTTACATTTATTGATTGCCTAGGATAACGCTGGCAAGGAAGTAGCAGGACAGGGATTGAAATTCGGGTCAATTGATTCCAAAACCCAGGTTTCTTCATTGACCCATAAGAGAGGCAGGTTGCTTGTCTTTCCTAAGCCTCTCAGCCTCTTTCAGTAACATGTTTCAGTGCTGGATCCTAAGCAGGATCCCACGGTTGGCCTCCAGGCCTAAAGGGATACAGCTATTTGGTCCTGTGTTCCCATAGCTAACAAGCCCTGGCATCCTAGGCCTGTTATATATAAAAGGAGGGTTGCAATGTCTGGGTGTCTATAAAATCCCTGACAGATTAAATAGTAAAAAGAACCGCCAGGAACTTCCATGGGCGGTCCACTGGTTAAGAATCTGCCTTCCACCACAGGGGATGCAGGTTTGATCCCTGGTCATGGGACTAAGATCCCACATGCTGCGGGGAAACTAATCTCATGGCACAACTAGAGAGAAACTCAGGCACTGCAATGAAGAGCCCATGTGCCACAATTAAAACCCGAGGCAGCCAAAAATAAATGAATTGATTAAAAAAAAAAAAGAACCCCAGCTTTTGCCAAGAAAGGGTAAATTACTCTCTTTCCAGGACAATCTGAAAAATCTTTCAGTGAGTTTTTCACAACAATTTCAAACATATCTTGCCTGTGCTACCATCAGGTCATTGTTTTATCTCTTTCCTTTAGTGGCAATGTCTTTCTCTGGTTGAATCCTGCATGTTTTTCAAAGGCCATCTAAAATCATATTTCCCCCTATGAAGTATTTGCTCATTTTTCTAACACCCTGGGACCTCACATTACTCTGAATCTCCACGGTAAATATTTTATTTGGTATCACAGTCAGTTAACAATTTACCTCTATCCTAAACTTCCCAATCATTACCATGAACTAGTTAAAGCAGGAGCTTCATATTCCTCACATCCGCAGGCCTTAGAACAGTCTGAATAAGAAACAGCCAGAAAAAGACTCCTGTCCCTGCAAGGTACCCAGGAGTCATTTCACAACTTGAATGGATACATATGTGCCCAACACAGATCCTCACAGCTCCTCCCCTTCCTGGGAAAAGGAAGAAAAAAAAATGAACCTCCCAGGTCCTTGAGCAAACAGCTCCTTCCTCTCCTAGAGATTGATCTTCATGTATATTCCCGAAGTGACAGGACAACATTTTAAAACAATGTCTGGAGCCCACATAAAAAACAA
Organism: Odocoileus virginianus; assembly: GCF_023699985.2. Lineage (NCBI taxonomy): Eukaryota > Metazoa > Chordata > Mammalia > Artiodactyla > Cervidae > Odocoileus > Odocoileus virginianus. The sequence goes on along the minus strand of NW_027224318.1, from coordinate 2,571,399 downwards.
TAGTAACCCAGGCAGGAGGCAGTGATCAAGTGATCAAGGCAGTGATTGAGACCATCCCCAAGAAAAAGAAAAGCAAGAAGGCAAAATGGTTGTCTGAGGAGGCCTTACAAAAAAAAAAAAAAAATAGCTGAGAAAAGAGACACAAAAGGAATAGGAGAAAAGGAAAGATATACCCATTTGAATGCAGAGTTCCAAAGAACAGCAAGGAGAGATAAGAAAGCCTTCCTCAGTGATCAGTGCAAAGAAATAGAGGAAAACAATAGAATGGGAAAGACTAGAGATCTCTTCAAGAAAATTAGAGATACCAAGGGAACATTTCATGCAAAGATGGGCACAATAAAGGGCAGAAATGGTATGGACCTAACAGAAGCAGAAGATATTAAGAAGAGGTGGCAAGAATACACAGAAGAACTATACAAAAAAGATCTTCATGACCTGGATAACCACGATGGTGTGATCACTCACCTAGAGCCAGACACCCTGGAATGCAAAGTCAAGTGGGCTTCAGGAAGCATCATTACAAACAAAGCTAGTGGAGGTGATGGAATTCCAGCTGAGCTATTTCAAATCCTAAAAGATGATTCTGTTAAAGTGCTGCACTCAATATGCCAACAAATCTGGAAAACTCAGCAGTGACCACAGGACTGGAAAAGGTCAGTTTTCATTCCAATCCCAAAAAAGGGCAATGCCAAAGAATGCTCAAACTACCGCACAATTGCACTCATCTCACACTCTAGCAAAGTAATGCTCAAAATTCTCCAAGTCAGGCTTCAACAGTACTTGAACTGTGAATTTCCAGATGTTCAAGCTGGATTTAGAAAAGACAGAGGAACCAGAGATCAAATTGCCAACATCTGCTGGATCACAGAAAAAGCAAGAGAGTTCCAGAAAAACATCTACTTCTGCTTTATTGACTACACCAAAGCCTTTGACTGTGTGGATCACAACAAACTGTGGAAAATTCTGAAAGAGATGGGAATACCAGACCACCTGACCTGCCTCCTGAGAAATCTGTATGCAGGTCAAGAAGCAACAGTTAGAACTGGACATGGAACAACAGACTGGTTCCAAATAGGGAAAGGAGTACATCAAGGCTGTATATTGTCACCCTGCTTATTTAACTTATATGCAGAGTACACTTATGCAAAATGCCAGGCTGGATGAAGCACAAGCTGGAATCAAGATTGCAGGGAGAAATATCAATAACCTCAGATATGCAGATGACACCACCCTTATGGCAGAAAGCAAAGAAGAACTAAAGAACCTCTTGATGAAAGTGAAAGAGGAGAGTGAAAAAGTTGGCTTAAAACTCAGCATTCAGAAAACTAAGATCATGGCATCTGGTCCCATCACTTCATGGCAAATAGATGGAGAAACAATGGAAACAGTGACAGACTTTATTTTCTTGGGCTCCAAAATCACTGCAGATGGTGATTGCAGCCATGAAATTAAAAGATGCTTGCTCCTTGGAAGAAAAGCTATGGCCAACCTAGACAGCATATTAAAAAGCAGAGACATTATTTTGCTGACAAAAGTCTGTCTAGTCAAAGCTATGGTTTTTCCAGTAGTCATGTATGGATGTGAGAGATGGACTATAAAGAAAGCTGAGGGCTGAAGAATTGATGCTTTTGAACTGTGGTGTCGGAGAAGACTCTTGAGAGTTCCTTGGACTACAAGGACTACAAGGAGATCAAACCGGTCAATCCTAAAGGAAATCAGTCCTGAACATTCATTGGAAGGACTGATGCTGAAGCTGAAACTCCGATACTTTGGTCCACTGATTCATTTGAAAAGGCCCTGATGCTGGGAACGATTGAAGGCAGGAGGAGAAGGGGACGACAGAGGATGAGATGGTTGAATGGCATCACCGACTCGATGGACATGAGTTTGAGCAAGCTCCAGGAGTTGGTGATGGACAGGGAAGCCTGGTGTGCTGCAGTCCATGGGGTCACAAAGAGTCAGACACGACTAAGCGACTGAACTGAACTGAACTGAAGCCAGGCAATTCAGTCCTGAAATCTGTAACTCCTTTGAAATCACTCTATTTTAAATTATAATTGAGATTGATTAATGCAAGGCTGACAAACGGATAGTTTCATCCCAGATCTGTCTTTCCCTTCCTCTGCTGAGTATATGTGCTTTATTGACACTATCATGTTTCCATGGCAGTTTACATTTTGAACTTTTCACGGTCCTTTTCCTTTTGCATCCAGCATGCTAAACAGGAGTGGTTAGGTCCACATAGAAGACAGGGAGAGACTCAAGCACCATGATGTTAAAGGTCATCCTTCAAATCAGAGGCAGATTTGAGAACAGAACACTGACTTCGGAGACTTGGACTCTGTAGGCATATTAATCAACAAGCCTGCTGTCCATACAAAGGAAAGGAAGAAAAATGTCACTGAATTAGAGTTAGAAGACTCTTCTATCAGCATACTATTATTTAATCAATTTAGAGTAAGGGATTGACACAAACTGACCAAAAGGAACAGATTAAAGATCACAGACACCCAGACCCCACCCAACATGCACTGTCTCAAAATCTTGGCAATACTGCCCTGGAATCTGCCTTAACAGGATTCCAGGTGATGCTGTTTTGCAGCTATAGTTACATTTCATGGGTTTATGCTACTAGAAAGGTGTCAAATTTGAAGTCTCACACCCAGACTCCGTCTGGCCTTCCACTGAAGTCCCTATTTAAAATGGCAGTGGGGGTTGGGGGAGTGTGGGGCTAGTTGTCACACTGCATCCAGGGAAGATGAACTCTTCACATAGGCCTGTACAAGTCCCTGGAAGAGACAGTCCAGACTGTTTGGGTGAGCCCTATGTTTGGCCCTGACGTTCCCTCAGAATGTGCTTTTCACTCCTCTATTATTCTGGTATGAAGAGAAAGGAAACCCCTGGCAAAGACAACTCATTCCAACCCAGGTTATGATTCTAAAGCAATAAAGAGCAAACACTGTTAAAGTAACCAAAAAACATCATTCCCTTTCAGGGACAGGTCTTTGTTCTCATTTCCTTCTTATGTGCCTGGGCAGGAAAAGCCTCTACCATTTAGAAACCCCCAAAATAGTTGGGGCACTGTTAGACCTGTGAAAATATGATGAATTGAACTATTCCAAATTATAGCCATAAACAGGGCAGGAAAGAAAAAGAAAACAAACAATGAGAAAACAACCATCACATTGTGCAACTAGCATTTTAAATCATCCTTAAAAAAATAATCTGACTTGACCGGTTTTGTCTATCCTTAATGACTGGAATAAATCAACAGCTTGTTTGGGGGTTTTGGTGGAAAGATAAAACAGGAATAAAGCACTTAATGGAAACAACATGCCTCCACCCCAGGATTCAATCCACACCAACCCCTGTGGGAAGGCTCTCCCTGCCCTCCTGTTAGCATGATTTGTACTGTGCTTGAACCAGGTGAACTAATGCCTCATTAATGAGTGCAAGGCACCCGCTGAGATAATTCCTCCTGTTCCGGGCCTTAAAAATAAAGAAAATACAAAAAGCCTTGGAAAATTTACATATGCCTTTGACAAACTTCATTCACTGATTACAAGTCAATCATCAGTTCTCTCCGTGACCCTAATCTTAGGGCTCCTCAGGAGACACCTGCCCACCGGCACCTCCGATGGCTTCCCCTAGGCAGCAAGCAGCTGATGACCAAGAAACTACTCAGACCCAGGCAAAGGGGCCTTGAACCCGAGGGTTCGCCCCACTTCTGCCCTCTGAGCAGCCACTCTTTCACACAAAAACCCTTCCAGTCCTTTCAGCCCCACCTCATTTCCTTGAATCCTCCTTCTACCATGATTTTGCAGCTAAACCACACTGCAATATAGGCTGACTTCCTGGCCTCTGCCTCTTCCTTTTCCCATTCCCAGAGAATACAGCCTCATCCCTCAACCTGCCTTCCTTCTCGGTTCCCTAGAAGCAGAGCATCCATGGCTCAGAATACAATTTCTAATTTATCTCTGCCCTTTTTCTTGAAAACCTATCTGCCTGACAGCACGCTGACAGCTTCGAAACCCACTAATGGTTTCCAAAGCTTTTGTCAAGTCAAGACCTTGCTACTGTTTCTGTGCTTCTCTTGGACCCTTCTTGCCTTACAAACAGAAAAATAAAAGAAAGAAGGAAAACATTATTTTTCTTATTTGGACCAAAAAAAAAAAAATAACCCAACACAACTCATGCTTAGCTGGAGAGAGTGTGGGGGCAAACTCCTTGGGGAAGAAAGGGCAAACTGCTCCAAGTAAGGGCTTAGTTCATCTTCTTAAAAAAATGCTTTCAGGCGTCATAGCAGATGCCACACTCTCTGCATCCCACCCATGTTCCCTTGGCACTTCCAGTTCCTAGACACATGAAGGGCTTTCTACTGGGAGAATCTGCAATTCTGCCTGCCAGAGGCCAGAGGAACTTGCTCATCCTGGGCATGAGGGAGGCTAGGGAGTTAGGAAGTTCCAGGGAGCTGACTCAATGGACATGAGTTTGAGCAAACTCTGGGAGACAGTGAAGGACAGGGAAGCCTGGCATGCTGCAGTCCATGGGGTCACAAAGAGTCAGACACAACTTAGTGACTGAACAACAATAAGTGAGCTGATGTTTCCAGGAGTGGTCCCTTAACAGACACGGGTCCATGAATAAATGCTCCACTTTCTTCAAGTCTAAGGAATGTTCTGCCCAACTCTGTGACTTGACCCCAGTTGCCCATATTGGAAACTTACTAAATCATGTACTGTGTATATATTGGCCTACAGTGCTTGCTTCCCCCTTCCATCTATCAAGGTGCTTCCTGGAAGCACCTCGGAAATAAATCACCTGAACTCAAGTCTTAACTCAGGGTCTACTTCCGGAAGAAGTGAGTTAAGACCTCTATCATTCTCATCCCCAGTCCCCACTTCTCCCCAAGCACTGCTGCCACGGCTACACGGCAGTCTCTGAGGGAAAGCCAACAGGTCTGGGCACAGCAGCCTTCCTGCCCTGAAGTGAAAGGTAGCACTCTTTCCAAGGACTGTTTGGATGTGCAGTTTACATCCACAGGAGCAGGAGTTGGGATGCTTGCTGGCCCTGACTCAGCCCTGGAGGAGGGGCCTAGGACATTTCTAAGGCATCTCGAGGATGTTGCTATCTATGATGAGGAGGGATGCTTGGGGAGCTGGCCAAGATGCTCACTGAAAGGTGTCATCTTCAGCTACTACTCAGAATCATGAATTAGGAGTTATAGAAGACTTCTTGCTTAATCCACCTGAAGGGCCACTCTAGAAGATTCCCAAACCAGGGACTATAATTCTTGGCTCTGGTCTGGAGAACTAGCCATCCCTGGGACTGATCCCAGTCATTCAACAGGGCACTCCTGTGTCTCTCAGGACAAATTTCTTTGGGCACCTTCATGATTCCACGGGGAGAGGCTGCCTGTACTATAATGCAGTTATAACATGCCCTCTTGCCGCCAGCTCACTCACTCATCCCTGTGAAGCTGTGACCAGTCTATTTAACAAGTTTGGAGGAAGGAAGAACTGGGCATATTTAGCTCAGTTCCCTCTTTCCCTTTGCAATCTGCTGGCTTAAAGAAACAGATGTTCTGGTCTGCTTGGCCATGGACCTACGTTGAGATCTCTAAACAGCTTTATCACAAATCAAGGTGAATCATCTAACTTTCCATCTACCTCGCTACTGTGCCTCATCTTTATTGATTATCTTCTACTGTTGGAAGGAATCTACAGATGAGGACTTCCAGATCTTCAAGGGTTTAAATTGATGAGTTCACGGCCATCTCTTCATCACTCTCATCAGTTTCCACCCAAGCTTCAGGGAGGTACAGATATTCATTACTTCCCATGTGAATCTTGGAAAACTACTTAAACCTTCAATACCTCTATCATAAGATGGCACTAAGAATTAGATAGGAAGTGAAGTGCCTTTCAAAACACTTGGCATGTAGTATGCATAGAACAAATGAGAGATAAGGTAATATGCTGGCTGTCCTGGTTTCTCCTATTTCTTTCTGGTTCTAACACCATCACTAATCACACTTTGCCATTTCATAGCAAGTACTGCTATAGTAACATTTTTGTCCTCGATCATAAGAAGCTGCAAAGTGAACAGCAAGCAGCTCTGTGATGTTTGGGTCATGTTTCCTCAATTGGTCCTGCTGGTGTTGCACAAAGGGTGCCTCCAGGGCTTTGAGAGGCCTAATGATCACAGAGCAACATCTGCTCTATAATCCCCAGTGAGTCAATTGGAAGACAGCAGGAGATGACTTGAAAATCTCATGCCAGGACTGGGATGGCCAATTCCTAACAGATTGGCCAAACTGACAATTCTAAGTCTGCAGTGGCCAAACCGTTCACACAACGCATCTGAACAGACTCCTGACATATTTCACCAAATGACTGAAGTTGGCAAGGGAGATGAACACATTTGAAATCTCTGATCTGGGGAAACTGGATGACTGAGGAAACACCCTTCATAAATAAGGTGGTGAAATTTGCAGGGGCGTTTTGATTACGATGCAAAAGAAGGATCTACATTCTGATAGAGCACCATCAGAAGAGGGCAGCAGTAAGTCAGAAAAGGGCTGTACTCAGCTAATCACATTGATCATCAACTCCCACCTCTGATGTGCTCAGAGATGTCATGAATAGAAATATTAATATGAGGCAGGCAGAAGACATTCACTCCTATTTGACAAACTGATTGCTTTCAGAAAGTTGCTTCAACCAGGAGAATGATCATATGACTGCGGGCTGTTCAGGCCTCACATCAATATCCAACCAAGTGGTCGTCATATTTCAGTGGGACCAATCTAAGTAGAAACAGGAGAAACTTAACAGCAAGTCTCTAAAGTCTCTCTTTGTGTAGATGGACTCGCTGAACACTTCAAAGGAGAAGAAATGTGCTTAAGTTCAATACCAGAGTCATGACCACAGACAACATGACCTGGCTGATGGACCAAAGCTCTTTTTACAAACCAGACTATCTCTTTATTACAAAAAAAAAATAAGGTGGGAGGAAGAGTGAAAGAGGGGAGGAGGGGAAAGGGAAACATGAAAGATTCTTTTTAAAGCTGATGTATGTATGATGTTGTAGTGGCCACAAAGATCACTATGAATTAGGTAAGATTAAAGAGAAAATTTACAAGGAGCAGCATTATCCTGAATAAAGAAGCGGCTGAGGACTCAGGTAAATGCCTGTTGACCTGTGTGCCTCTCCTACCCTTCATTTAACTTGGTGAACAGCCAGTCTAACCTAAGGGAATGTCCTTTTCTCTAACCTACCACACATTCGAAATGATAGTTCGCTTTTGGACAACTGCTTACAGTTCAGTATAGATATGAAACTGTTCACCCTGTTTCATGCTTTCCCCAAGTTTGCTCTTTATTTTCCCTTTTCCTCTTCAGTTGCCTGGCCATGGCAGATTTTGTTCCAGGCAGCATCCAGGAGTGTCTATTTTGGCTGCAACAGGTTACTCTGACAGAAGATTAGGCTTTCAGCTCTAATTAAAAAGAGCCTTCTCGCTTCCTGAAGGCAGTTGGAGCCTGGGAGCAGCAGGGGCTGCCGGAAAAGAGGCCCTATTTTCTCCTCAGTTGCCCGTGGAACAATTTTCAGGAGCTACACTGAGTCCAAAAGGAAAGTACATGATGATTTTCTCTGAAAAAAAGGAACAGCCAGGAATTGTTTCAGAGCCGGCTAGCCCATCTCCCTTGGAATGAACACATATCTGTGTTTCCATATCTGATGGGGGAGAGGAGTGAGACCACCAGAGAGTTTAATCATCTTGGAGCAAAAAGCTTTCCTGAACAGTTGACACACTTCTCTGCTTCCTTAAATAGAGGAGGAAGAACAATGTAAGACTCTCTACCTACTGTGCTCTCATGGAACTTCCTTGTAGCTCTTGGTTCTTGACTTTGAGGCTTAGTCACACCTGCTCTTCAGGGAACTGGCCCTTGACTTTCCTTCACTCTGTTTGGCTGAACCTATCCCTTTCACTACCAAGCCCCTCCTCCCACACCTTGAGTATGAAACCCCACATTGTAGCCTGTGACCCCTGGACCGTATTCTCTACTCGAAGTGTCAGCCCACAGAGCCCTGGGCAGTCGGCGTTCCCCATGAGGAAGGGAGCTCTGGATAACAAGAGAATTTCCTCTGCACCACGCACACTGGGTCACTGTGATTTAGGAGGTCTGATGTCAGCTTATTCTCCACGGATCTCCCACATTCCATCAAGGTCTGTTAGGTAAGATTAAAGAGAAAATTTAAAAGGATAAATTTTAAAAAATTTATCAAGGTCACTAGTCACTCACCACAGGTTCAAACCCTGCAAGGAGAGATACAACTGTTAAACAGACTGGTAACCCTCTCTTATCTCATGGAGCCAAAGCCACGTGGGGGACCTGGGGTGTAAACATGCAGGTACACTGCAGTGTGAAAAGCGCTACAATGAGGGGAGAACAGGGTAATGTGATATTTGGGAAAACAGACTTGTAAATCGTCAATGAAATCCTCTCAGAGGCATAGATGTGAAGTTGGGTCCTGAAGGATGAATAGGAGTGAATGAGTCATGGGCAGAAAGTACAATGAACTGAGATGACCAGAAAATCACCATTATTTGCTGCTATGAGACTAACAACTGTCTCTAGAATTTCCCTGACTCAATCCAACATACTGGTGTGCAAAATATTTCAAAATCAGATCAGCAGGAATGGTAGTACTGGGTATAAATTAAGAGCAAAGAGACTGTTTGAGTCTCTATGAAGCCTTAACTATGAATAAACTGTAAACTGATTTCTTATTCAAGACCACAAAACACACTAAACATAAAGGGAAAGAATGATGAATGTGACTACATGCAAAATTTAAATGTAGCATAAAAAAAGACATCATAAACAAATTAACCCAATAGGTCACAAGCTGGAAAACATGTGCAATATATTTCACCAACAAAAGGATTAAAATCAACAATAAATGAAGAACTGCAACAGATCAGTAAGGGCCAAAAAGATCATTAGAAAAAAATAAGCAAATGATAGGAATTTCAAGGAAAAGATCTAATGGTTAAGAAACATATAAAAAGATGTTCTACACCAATGTCATCTTGAAAATGTAAATTAATGAGAAGGAAAAGGGACAGCTTCTCAGAAAATACTTTGGCAGTTGGCAGTGTCTTCCCAAACTAAAAATGTACCACACCATGAGGGCCAGCAATGGCACCCTCAGGCATTTATCCCAAAGAAAAGAAGACATATTTTCAAAAAAAACTATAAATTATACAAATGTTCTTCGATGGGTAATTGGTTAAACCATGGTCCACCCATACCATACAGCATGCTACATGCAACAACTTACAATAATTAGGATAATGGAAAAGAGGTAGTAGCCAGAGATTAGGAAGGGTGAGAGGAGATGGGTCTGGATAATCAGGGACATCTTGTGTACAGTGGGGTATGTTAACTGTGGTGGTGGTTACACATGCTGTATACATGATGAAACTCCATAGAAAAACACACACAAGTGTACATACAACAGGAGAAATCTGAATAGGCTCTAAGAACTGTCAGTGGTTTTGACATTGCACTATAGTTGGGTAATATGTTAACACTGGAAGAAGCTGGGGCAGGGTGCTCTGGTGAATCTACCATTATTTCAAAATAAATTTTTTAAAAAAATTAAAAGTATCAGTAGACCTGGGGCAAAGTATTAACTTTTGTTTGATCTTTTTGGCAGGCATTGAAGAGGAGGTAATATTATTTTCTATCCCAATAGTCTTTGTTGGAATTCTTTTGTGATCATAATAATAACAGTAACAGAAAAAACACAGGTTAAAGAGCAAACAGGTTAGTTACCAGAGATTCAGGAGAGGGGATGGATGTGGCCATAGAGGGACACTGGGAGGTCTTGTGGAAAGTGACAAAAGCATTTTTGTTGTTGCATGCATGCTCAGTCTTCTCTGACTCTTTGTGACCCCATGGACTGTAGCCCGCCAGGCTCCTCTGTCCATGGAATTTCTCAGGCAAGCAAACTGGAATGGGTAGTCATTCCCGTCTCCAGGGGATCTTCCTGACCTAGAGGATCGGACCTTGGTCTCCTGTGTTGGCAGGCAGATTCTTTACCACTTGAATCACCTGGGGAGCCCGGCTAAAGCATAACTCATTTCAAATCACATATCTATTGCATACTAGCTGTGCAATCATGAGAAAATTGCTTAGCTCTCAGAATATCAGTTTCCTCTTTTATAAAGTCAGCACAATAATCCCTGCCTTATACAGACTTCTTTTTGTAAAATTAATTAAAATAATGGCTACAACGTGCCTGGCTTAGTACGAATGTGATTAATGGCTGGTATGAAATGATCATAATGATGATGATAAGGGTGTTCCTTTTTTCTAGCACCTCAGCTGAAATTAATTGGACAAGTCACCACAAAGTAAGCCAAAGATGATTCGATTTAACCTAGGGAGGCTTTCTTACATGGATAAGTTTACTGTTCAAGGTCTTCTTGACTTGAGTAACACCAAATCATAGTGTCCTTTAGACAATTCCATAAAATGTTATAACAGAAAAGGTACACGAGGATACCCGATGTGCTACCAAGTCTGCCCAAGTTTTAGGACTACTGGTCAATATTTTAACCACAGAGAAAGGTAGAACTTGAGGAGGTGGTGAGAAGAGCTGCTGCAAAAATGCTCAAGCTCTTTTTGGTCTTCTCTCGTCTCTCTTTCGTAGCCATCGACAAAGGTTTCAACAGTCCTTGGCAAGGTTCCATGACCTCAGTGCAACTCTACCCGACTATGTGTAAAAGAACTGGCACTGATTTTAATGATAAAAAGATAAAACCCTACTTCATAGGGTTATTTTAAGGATTCAATGAAATAATCTCAGTTAAAATAATTAGTATGGTGCCAGATCTATATTCAATGCCACCCAACCCCATTAAGTATTACTTATATCAGAAAGAAACTACTGATGCAATTAAGGGGTCATAAAAAAGTGAAATGGGTTAGAACCTGCAGCCACAGATCATTCCTACCAGGCACAATCTATGCACTGTGAACTCCTAAAGTACTTGTTTTTACTGTGAACCCAAGTGATGATGCTATGGACATTTATCAAGTTCTTTGCAAACTTATTACTTCATGTGGTATTAATTCTAACTCCAAAGTGGCCCTGCTTTTGAGTAACAATGTTGATGGGATATGTATTTATAAGAAATGCTATTACCAAGTTCCTTAGGATGAGTCTTAACAGTGCTTCTTTTTGTCTCTATTACTACTAGTTCCCTTGGTATTTCTGACTTCCAGCCATAAAGACCCCTTGAAACAATGGTTTCTCCATTAGACTTTATGCCTAAGCCTAAGAAAGATAGCTTGTGATTTATAAGAAGAAAGTCAATATTTATGGGACAACTTGATTGCAGCAGTGCACACAGGCATGTAAACAGACTTGACCATGTTTCAGGGCTTTTTCTATCTAGTCTGATAATTCTACTTGTTGTGATGTAATTTTTCCACAAAAAGTATTTGAATGCATGTTACACTAGGCCTACACTATTTTAGGAACTGTACGGAGATCCAAAAATTATGAGGCTGAGTCCATGCTTCAAAGGAACTAAAAATTGGGGAGATAAAATTGACATACATGAAACAGTCAGTGAAATCAGCCATCTAGGTTCTCCTCATGGAATTAAAAAAAAGATACAAAACTTCTACACAACTATGCTTCATCTTGGTCTACAGGTCAGGGTGTCAATAGCTAATACTGCTGCTGGCTATGTACCCACATAAACCTCAAGAAGAAATCACTTCTCATTTCTGGAAATGTTTATATGTTAAATTAGGGGTTTGTAACTGAATCCTCAGTGGATGTAATGTTTATTCTCAATGTTTGAGGTCCACCATCCAACTATCAAACAGGCTCCCAGTGGTAGAAATTGAATGTTCCCATAAATCCCTCTTTTCTATAGTATAAAGCTTGAATCTCAAATCAAGACGGACCCAATGGTCCTAATTACTGAATGGGGCAAGGCATTATGGGTGACTGCAGGGTGGTCTACATGGGACTCTGCAGGTCTCCATCTGTGGTAATTCTCTTCTCATGCTACACTTCCTTACTAGAGGCGGTCATCAGTTTCCAAGGCTTTCACAATCACCTTCAGGGGGCAGGGGATAATCTCCAAAACTATAAATCTTCAGGACTTAACTTGACGTGCAGCTCTAGACCTGCCTTCCAGATGTCTACTGGGTAGCATCACTCCAAACTAGATTTCCTCAAGAATTCCCAATTCTATCTGAAGCACCAACATTGTTTCAGTCAGTTAATTCCTGTCTGTTGATTCCACAGACATAACATTTGATTTGCATATCACCCTATTTCCCCACACTGAATCTGTCCACAAGTCCTGACAGTGTAGCCCCCAGATGTCTGTATCTGCCCACGTACGATTGCCTCTGTCACTTTCATAGCTCATTCTTGTATCTTCTCTTCCCCAGAATGCACCAGTAATGGCCTTAAAAGGACCCTCTGCTTCATCTCTTCCCTTTCATCCAGTCACTGTCCACAATGGGAGCAGAATCTTCTTTCTAGACTGTAAATCCATACAAGCATGGCATCTATGTATGCTGAATTGAGATGAATTCAAGTGCATTATCCAATCTCCTAAAATGGCAGTTTCCTTATTCAAAACATGTGCACATTAATGACTTAAGGATGCTTTCAGAGCCAGAGAACAAACAGGATTTCATTGTATTTGACAAGCATACTGTCCCAAGATTTAGAAAGAAGAATATACTTCTATAATATTCACATACTATTACATCACCAGCATGTTGGAATCATGATGAGCTTCATAATATTCAATTTATTAATGTTATGAGTTCATATTTTATGGGGCTCCCCTGTGGAAACCAAGCAAAATTCTGAGAGTAAGGTGCTTACGCCCAGATAGGGTGCACTGCTGGGTCATCTAGAGCAACGAGGAAGCAATCACTAAATTAAGCCCTGGTGAATGTGAGAGGGTAATTTATGTCTTAAACCTGAGCCATTTATTCCCAGTTCTGCAAACTTCCTATCAAATAGAATATATTTAACTATATGATCAAAACAGAAGGCTGATTCACTGGCTTTTCTAGGTTGGATTTCCTCCTACAGCCTTGAAGGTACCATCTTGTATAAGCCACACTGAAGGACACAGTGCCAGCCAGGCAAGCCACCCTGCCAGGTGACTGAATAACTGCAAGACTGCACTGTCTTTGCTGTTGCCCATTTTTTCCCTCTGACCTCATGTCAGACAGAGGGAGATTCCAAGACTACTCCTTTTGCCTACATCATGCCTGCTCCTAAAAGATACCAGTGACGCTTGGCTACCTTTCACCTCCCATCTGTCTCCTGTGTCACAAAGCTCTAGCCACGTGGACCTTCTGGAGAGTTCTAAAACCAACAGTGAGCCCTTTCCTGTCTCTGGGACTATGCATTGGGTTGGGCAAAAAGTTTGTTCAGGTTTTTCCATACAATCGAATAAACTTTTTGGCCAACCCAACATTCGCTCTCTCCTCTACCTGGAATGTTCTTCCTCTAGATAAGCACATATCTGGCTATTTCTCATTCAGATGTCAATGTAAGTGTCACTTCCTTTATGGAGAGTACCCACCCTCAACACCACTTTAGGTGCTCCTTAGGCAATTACAGAGGCCTTCTGTCTTTAGTGGCATCATTATTTCTGCACTGCTGAACTGATCAAGGCAGAAAAGGAAAATTTTAATACAAGAATTTATGACCTTTTGCTGATGAAAAGTTCCTTTTGATTTTCCTGAAGCTGTAGGAGGTACAGGAGAGAAAGGGTATTAGTCAGTCCTCTTTTGATAGCAAATGGCAGATGCCTCAGTCAAATGAGCTTTAGTAACAATAGGGATTTATTGGCTCACAAATGGGAGGTCAAAGGTTATGTGCTGGCTGTAGGCGTGACAAGATCTGAGGGTTTGGACAATGGGAACAGTGCTTGGCCTCTCCATCTCTTAGCTTTGCTTTTCTGTGTGTTGCCTTCATTTTCAGGCATGATTTGCTCACATTTGAAAAAGATGATCACAGAACACTAGGCTCTGGGCTTGGGACACAGTTGTGAATAGTAAGAAAGGCAAGGATCTTGCTGTCTGGAAGGCATGACTTGGTGAACGATGAACTGTCTGGGCATCAAGACTTTCCCAACATGTCACAGCAGTAACAAGGGCAACTGTGAAGAACCAAGGACATATAGGTGTGCAAGTAAATAAATAAACAGAGTCATTTCAGATAGTGACAACGGGACCTCTCTGGTGGTCCAGGGCTAAGATGCTCTACTCCTAATGCAAAGCGCATGGGTTCCATCCCCAGTCAAGGAGCAAAATCTCTCCCTGGTTACAAAAACCAAGAGTCTGCATGGCGCAGCAAAGATAGACAATCTCGAGTGCCACAACTAAGATCCGGTGCAGCCAAACAAATAAATCAATAATTTTTTTTAAAAAAGGATAGTGAAAATGTCATTTAATCCACCTTCAGGACACCTTGTCACAGATTCCCAGAGATTTTAATTCTAGCCAGTCTTTACTGAGCACCTATTCTGTGACAGCCTGTGCCAACAAGCTGGGAGCAGACCAAGGTCTGTTCCATCCTACTAGGTGAACTCTCAGGTGGTTGAGGTGGATGGGGGAAATCAAGAGAGAGTACGGGTAAAACAGTTCCTGTACGAAGTGATGAGGGGCAGAGACAGAGTATCAGAAGTGATGGACAGGAAGAGATTACTCATCAAAGAATTGGGGCAAATGCTGCTCCCGAGAGCTACAGGGAGATGGAGGAGAAGCAGTTCTCAATAAGAACAGTAGGGGAGGGAGTGATGAGCTTGATATGGGACATATTTATTTGAAGGATATATGGAAAGCAGTTACCAGTATCATTTCTGCTCCTTTTTGCTGAGGGCCTATATACACCAAAAAGTATACTTCACATACATTATTCCACTTAATTACATATCTAGTGACTCTTAGTCCCATCTTTTACATGTGGCACATAGGAACATCAGGGAGGTTATGGAACTCATGCAAGGTCACACAGCAAGTTCGTGACACAGCAGGCCTTTGACTTTCTACCCCTATCTGACCCATTCTATCTTATGCCCCTGCCTTATTACAAACTATATTTTTAAAAATGGCAGCCACAAAGATCTTACGGACTCATCTCCCCATTAAAATATTTCCAGCTGAAGAAAGGAGCAAGGGGAATGACTAAACCCCATGTTGATTTATTTTGGAAGACTTTTCACAAGACTCTTTAAGGAGCTCTCTGACAGTGCTAATTTTAACCAAGTCATTGTAGAGCAACCTTGGATTTCTCCATGAAGGCAAAGTACAAATACAAGTGGATGACTCAGCACAAAACAGCTGTGGTTCTCCAAGCAGCCCATTACTGGCACCATAAAATGGATGAGTAACAGCCCTGAGACTCAATCAAGATTCTGAACTCGCTCAGAAATGCCCTCACATTTCCCAGGCCCACACCTGCACATACTGAGGCAGTGGCACTACTTCCCAAAGAGTTTACCCCCAGTGAATCTTCTTCCTATAACCCTCCTTGTTCGTGCATTGAAGGCAGGCCTGAGTTGGGCCATGGGACATGTCCTGCAAATGATAAGTGGCAGTAAGCATCTGTTTGCTGAGAACACAGATCACAGTGGTAGGCAGTCAAGGAGGGGCAGAAACTGCAATAACAGTAGGAGCAGCAGCCACGGAAATCTGGTTTCAACATCTGGATGAGGTCTTTGACTTAAAGAGCTCTGAGATGCTGGCCAGCATTACTGTCACCATGACAGAGCTGCTTAAGGCACTCTAAATCCAAATATCCCCCATGATGTTTTGTCCTGTCTCTCCTGCTGATCTCACTACCCGCCACCCAAGGAATGGGGTAGGGTGTTTCTTCAGACTTCCATCTGGAGTCCAGAGCCCAGGCGATGCGGAATGTTCGCCCTGCTTTTGTGAATATCCACTTCAATGTCATGCTGCCAATCACATAATCAGGTTTTCATTCCAGAAATATATAATGATCTCCTACTGAGGGCAAGATACCGTTTAGGCTCCAGCGATATAGCAGGACCAAAACAGACAAAGATTCTTGCTTTTGCAAAAGTGAGGGGGTGGGGCAGACAACAAACAATCAGAATAACAAATTAAGTTACTGTTACTGTTAGTTGCTAAATTGAATCTGATGCTTTTACAGTATGATAAAAAATATAGTGTAATTTGATGAAAATGGGGGAATGTGGGCAGACTAAGGGGAAGTAGGAGTGCCAGAGATGTGGTTTAAAATAAATAATAAATGTCATAAATTAAATAGGGTGGTCAATGTAGGCCTCATTGATGAGGTAAGAGATAAGCAAAGACTTAAACAAGATGAAGGATTTGGTCCAGTGGGTATCTGAGAAAGATTCATGCTACACTAAAGGAACAGCCAGTGTAAAGGTGCTGAGGTGGGAGCATGACTCATGTATTTGAAGAGCAGCAAGGAGGCCAGAGAAGAGTGAGCCTTGCTCAGTCAGCCTCTTTGAAAGCCAACGTAATTGCTTTAGGCCCAGAGTAAAAACCTTTTACCAGCTTCCTCCCCCAAAACATTTGAAGGAACTACCAGAATGGAAGATTCAATGCTATGTTCATAGGTACATCCCCACTAAGAAAATATTGCCAATTCAAAAACTATTTGCTAATGGATGACTGGAAAGAATGAATACAAAAATCTGACTTTTATGATTACAACCCAATCACCCTGTCACCTCTTGACTTCTTACTTCATCTTAGACCTGGGGATCCTCAGACCTATTCCACAGGGTCCAGGGTTTAACCTATTGATGCTTCCACTGAAATAACAGGCAATCTCCTTTGCAGTCACCTGTGCTTTGCTGAATGGAGTAGACCATACTGTATTTTTAACAACTTGCTCTCCCTAACACAATATGCTTAAGTTCCAAAGCATTTAACAGCATCCTTGCTCACTAGCCCTTCATTCTCAATCCTACCTCTCCACCACTTTCTCCTACAGAGGCTTAAATTAATTTCCTTTTGACATCCCCACAGACCTGGAGCAAATTACATATCATCCTAATGGATCTTACCACCTTCCCTGTTGGCGGCAGTTTATTCAACAAACATGCGTGTTGTGCCTGATACGTATTGAGAACCATTAAAGAAGTTAATGTCAAGGGTGAGGCCCTGGATGAGCTTTCCAGCTCTCCAATATGGAATACAAGCCATACGATTGCTTAGTGCCAGAGAGGATAGGCTTGTTAACATCTCTTATGTAACTGCCCATGCAAGTATATGTATTAGTACACTCTTTCTAGCAAACCCTTTGGAACTCTGTAACAAGACCCTTCACATCCTTTCCCCTAGTAATCTCAATTTTGGAAAGCTGGGGTAAGAGAGATAGTGAAGTGCTTACACACAAAGATATTATTTGCATTGTTATTTGGGAAGGTGAGAGGCTGACAATTAAATTTGCCCAAATAAGTGGATATTTAAGTGTGTATTTATACAACTATTAGAGAAGGCAATGGCACCCCACTCCAGTACTCTTGCCTGGAAAATCCCATGGACAGAGGAGCCTGGTAGGCTGCAGTCCATGGGGTCACTAAGAGTCGGACACGACTGAGCAACTTCACTTTCACTTTTCACTTTCATGCACTGGAGAAGGAAATGGCAACCCACTCCAGTGTTCTTGCCTGGACCAGGCAAGAACACTGGAATGGGTTGTACCAATGTTACTGAGTCATAAAAAGAATGAAATAATGCCATTTGCAGCAACATGGATGGACCTAGAGATTGTCATACTGAGTGAAGTAAGTCAGACAAAGAACAACAAATATATGATATCAATTATATGTGGAATCTAAAAAATGGTACAAATGAACCCATTTGCAAAACAGGTTACCAGGGGGAAGAGGGGTGCTTATAAACTGGGAGACTGTGATAGACATAGACACACTACTATATATAAAATGTGTGCTGTGCTTAGTCGCTCAGTCATGTCCAACTCTTTGCAACCCCATGGACTGTAGCCCGCCAGGCTCCTCTGTCCACGGGGATTCTCCAGGCAAGAATACTGGAGTGGGTTGCCATGCCCTCCTCCAGGGGATCTTCCTAGTTAGGGATGGTCTCCCACTTTGCAGCCGGATTCTTTACCATCTGAGCCACCAGGAAGCCCATTTATATCTATATATAAAATAGATAACTAATAAGAACCTGCTCTATAGCACAGGGAACTCTATTCAATACTCTATAATGACCTATATGGGAATAGAATCTAAAAAAAAAAGAGTGTATGTGGGCTGAATGCCTTCACTATTCACCTGAAACTATCACAACACTTTTTGTTAGTTGGCAATTGTTGCTGTTATTCAGTTGAGCAGTTGTTTCTGACTCTTTGCGACCCCATGGACTGCAGCATGCCAGGCTTCCCTGTCCTTCACTGTCTCCCGGAGCTTGCTCAAACTCATGTCCATCGAGTTAGTGATGCCATCCAACCATCTTGTCCTCTGTCATCCCTTCTCCTCCTGCCTTCAATCCTTCCCAGCATCAGGGTCTTTTCAAAGGAGTCGAATCTTCGCAATCAAAGTATTGAAGCTTCAGCTTCAGCATCAGTCCTTCCAATGAACATCCAGGGTTGAATTCCTTTGGGATTGACTGGTTTAATCTCCTTGCTGTCCAAGCGACTCTCAAGAGTCTTCTCATTTCAATGTATGACAAAAACCACTGCAATGTTGTAAGGTGATTAGCCTCCAACTAATGAAAATAAATGGAAAAAAAAAGAGTCTTCTCTAGTACCACAGTTTTGTGTTTTTTTTAAAGAGTCTATGTGTATGTATAACTGACTCACTTTGCTGTATAGCAGAAACAAACACGACATTGTAAATCAACTCTACTCCAATAAAAACATTAAGAAAAAAAAAGAAATGCATGATAGCTGAGCTTACAAAATTCCTTACTTATTAGAATCCCTTTGGGGTGAAGTGAAATAAAATTTTGATCAACTTTATTCTTCAAAAAGAAAAAAAATAACCTCTAGGTTCCACATTTTTCTAATTTTATTTTAAATAATACACAACATGTACAAAATACTGGAAAGAATGCAACAAAATGCCAACTTGATCTTCTTCGGGTGATTGGTGTGACAGTTTGTGTACTTTCCTGAAATCTCCCAGAAGATGCAAAGACTCTAATTTCTATATTAAATTTTAATAAATGGTTACTTTAGAACTGCTTAAAAGTAAATAAATAATTCAAATATTTAAAGTTTGGTAATAGGTATTATTAAAAAATGGACCCCATCTAGGTGGGGTGGTGGGATCCTTCAAGAAAAGGGACATGTGTATTACACACATATATTGCATTCATCTAAGGTAGAGGAGATTTTTGAATCTCTCCCATTTCTGCCTTTGAAGGACACAGTCTTCTTTTGGGAAGGTGTTTAACACTGGACTCTCAGGAAGTCAGGCCAGACCCAAGAGTGCCCTCAACTCCCAGGATTCTCCTGACCCCCAGAGGGCAGTTCACTCCCCAAGAGAGAGAGAAATCACCAAAGCTCCTCTCACAGAGGAATCTGAAACAGCTTCAAAATCAAAAACCCATATGCTGGGAATCAATCTCAGAAAATTCTTATTCCAGTCCCCCAAGTCCCCATCCAGGGCTTTTCTCACCTGTTTCTCCAGGAGTTGGGAAGTCAGACTATACCTCAGTACCAACGAGACCCCAAGACTTTCCTCTTCCTTACCTAAATGCTCTCCTAAAACACAGGCCCACCTACTGAACTTTCTGGTCTACATTCGCACCACTTCCTACCATGGTGCACCTGGCTCTCAGTGATATCCGGATCCCCACTGTTTACTAAATACACCATATTTGGGTCAAATATTAATCCTCTGCATGCGCCCTTCTCCTTTCTCCAAACAACACCTGTCTGTACCTGAAATAACAGTCATTTCTCCTGCACTCTTCTCAAAGCCATATGACTTACCCCATGAGGCACAGCTGATTGGATTGGAATGTACAACATGGCAATGAAACACAGGAATTCTGGTCAGTCTCTGTTGGATCCTTGAACTTGGAATAGAAAGTAGATTTAAAGTTGAGGCTGATATAACCGTAAGTGCATGAGAGTAGAAGAAGATAACAGAACTTCTGTGTGTGGGGGGGGGGGGGGGAGAGGGGGGAGGAGAGAAGAGATGAACTTGAAACAGTGTTAAAAGCCACAGTCAGTGTCTATTTGACCCAAGATGATGAGACAAGTAATCTGAGTTCTTGACCTTCCTGTTCTTGAATCCCGCCACATGATCCAGGTCAGATTGCACTCACAGACTCCACCAGTCTGATTGCCTCTTTTATTCAGGCATTCAAATGGATTCTCAACTTACTCACAGCACTTTGCACATTTGTAATAGCCCAGCCAGTAAAATACAACTAAAATAATTGTCTTCAGACTACAGGTTAAGCTTCATGAAAGCCTAGCCGATGCCTGGCTTATTCTTCACTTTGCCCCTGGTAGCCACCAAGTAAGAGGCCCTCAGCAACTACTTGCCTTTCTTGGGCAATTTCATGACTCGATGATCTCCCAGTTTTTCTTAGTCAAGTTCAAGCTCCATTTTGCCAGGGGCCCTTCCCTGGCTCCCTGAATTCACAGTGATGAACTACTTACTTTTCCTAAACTACTCTGCACCAACTGTGGTCCCCGTTATTCACCGTGATCCTCAGTCACATGCGGTCATGAACTCTTATTTCCCTACCATAGCTGTGTGTGCATACATGTGTGTTGTGCACATGCGTCTGACAGTCCCTACCACTGGTCAGAGCATGGACTAAATAAATATTTGCCTAACAAATGCAGCATGTATTCTAAATTTGCCTTTTTCTGTCTCTGACCCAGTCTTTGGCAGGAAACTAATAGTCTTCAAAGTCACGGCTTCAAGCCAGCAGGATACTGGGTGCTTAGTAGCAAGTGGCCTGAAAGAGTTAATGAGTCTGAGAGAATATAGTTTGGTTACTTGCAGGCCAACATATTTGTCAAGGGCCCAGTGAAACATGTGTTGTGCTACAGTGTCTGATTTTTTTTTTCACGTTGCTTTTGTGCCATAATCATGTTTCTATATGAAAGCTGCTTGAATTCAACTAAGAACTACTGTGTTCATTTACATAGAGAAAGCAAAATTTAGATTGTAGGGTTTGGTTGATTTTAACGTTTACTGAAACAAGGTCGACGGATAGTAAAATGCATATAGAATGGAAAACGTGATCTATTGCTTCCTGAATGGGGCAAATTTCCCCCCTCAAAAGACTGCTCTAAATCCATAGAAAATGAAGGAACGAAGATAAATGAAAAAAAAAAATTCTACTTAGGAGAACAGATCTGAAAGTCTTTTCATTTTTTTTTTCTCTTTAAAATCAAAAATAGTCATGAGCCAAGCGTCATTTTTCTTCATGAACCTAAGAACCTACACTAAAACTCGACAGGCTTTCACTTGCTAAGTCACCCTCCCCATGCATTTATCTCAGCAGCTTCGTAGAGATGATAGCAAATAGGGCCAGGCTGCTTGTGTACTGCAGCTGTTTACTGAAAGCCTGTGGCATGGACTACACACAGCTTAAACCACAACTCGACCAAATGGATTTATAATTGAAGCTGAAAAGTCAAGGGCTGCGAAGATACCCCAAATCTCCCCCAACTGCTCTGGCCTGAGACACTTGATGTCTCCCTAGCAACTTGGGTCACCGAGGTACACACATATCCTCCATGGAGTAATTGCTTGTCTGCAGGACTCACCGAAAATGAAAAGAAAGGACAGTTGAAATGAGGGGGAAAAACCATCTAAGATCGATTCTCTTCTGAAATAAATTTCTTAGGAATTATAAGTCAAGAAGTAAGTTCTCTTTTTTTTCATTTATGTTTATTAGTTGGAGACTAATTACTTTACAATATTGTAGTGGTTTTTGTCATACATTGACATGAATCAGCCATGGATTTACATGTATTCCCCATCCCGGTCCCCCCTCCCACCTCCCTCTCCACCCGATCCCTCTGGGTCTTCCCAGTGCACCAGGTCCAAGCACTTGTCTCATGCATCCAACCTGGGCTGGTGATCTGTTTCACCCTAGTAATATACATGTTTTGATGCTGTTCTCTTGAAACATCCCACCCTCGCCTTCTCCCAGAGTCCAAAAGTCTGCCTTAATCAGAATTCCAGTCATGTTCCCCTCCCCCCAAGGCCAATCTTTGGGACTATGGGCTCCTTAAGTACCCACAATGCTTAGCAATAGTGAGTATATGTTGGGGAAGATACTAGAAGAAATAGCTGAGCATTGGATACAGCCCATTTGCTCCGCCACACTTAGTTCCTGACTGATAGCAAAGGGTTCTTTTTTTAATAATTCTGAATTTCCCCTAACCAGGCTGCAGACATGTCTACAGCTGGGAGTACAGACTGACAAGGTTGCTTCTAGTTACAGATATTCATGGGGTAACCTTCTAGTGAACACCGTCCAGGACAGCACAGATCCCTTTGCTGTAGTGCAGATGTTTTTGTGAAAACCTAACCCACCAGGGAGCTGAGAGTCGAAGCAGAATCCTTTGTCAAGAATCAAAACAATGAACCAACACCTCTAACCTGAACCAGGCAAATCCACTCATTAAAAATAGAACATGTCACATTGTCTACTTTCAGGGTTAACTTTTCCTCCAAACCTGAAAACATTCTCTGTGGCCAAACAACTGGCCTCCAACAGACCTAATGTCACAGCATCTGAATAGAGTCATGAGCTTCTGTAAATCAATTCACAGAAGCATGCATGTTTCCAATTTTACCCAAGGATATAGAGAAGGGAGAATTTACTGTTTTCCAAAAACTCACATGTGCTCTCCTCATTCCCTTCTCTAGGGGATATTCCCAACCCAGGGATCGAACTCGGGTCTCCCGCATTGCAGGTGGATTCTTTACCAGCTGAGCCACCAGGCAAGCCAAGATGACCCTAAATGTATAGAGGTGTAGTAAGAGTGTGACAAAGGATAATTCGCAGCATACAGAAAGAGGTTTGTGGGTTCAAATAAAAACAAACAAGCATATGAATAGAAAAGAATGACTGGACCTCAGTTAATAAAAAATGTAGCTCATATTTTCCCATGTCCATTTCCTAAGAGTGTAGGTTAAAAGTCAAGTGTTAGTCATTAAGTCGTGTCTGACTCTTTGCGACCCTATGGACTGTAGGCCGCCAGGCTCCTCTGTCCATGGAGTTTTCCAGGCAAGAATACTAGAGTGGGTTGCCATTCCCTTCTTCAGGGGATCTTCCCGACCCAGGGATCGAACCCAGGCTCCCACATTGCAGGCAGATTCTTTACCAACTGAGCCATCAGGGAAGCCCTAGGGTGTGGGTAGCCACAGAGAATGAAAAACCAGCAGCAAATTAACCCTATCATTAGAAAGGTCACTCCTCCTTCCAACTTTGGGTAGCTCACCCCTCCTGAAGGCAGGCTCTAGCTACTTCCTGTTTCTGAGATTGGTTCTAACAGTAAATCTGTCACCTTCAATGGTGCCTTTTAAACCTGAATATCGCTGCAAAGTGGTACCAGGTGCAAAGTCAGAAGAGCTTAGTACCTTTTACAGTAAAACAAGCCCACTAATCCCATCCTTCCATCCCAGATCAGTTTATGGTGCCATTAAAAGCAATTCCTGAAATAAACTCAAAAATAACCCCAGCAGAAAATGGGGGGGGGGGTGTTGTCTAAAAGGAGGGTAATGGGATTGATTGTTATAAGTTTTGAGTCTATTTGCTTCTTGATTGTTTTGAAATTGCAGCACAGTGTCCAACAATCAACCAGAGTCCTTGGAGTCTGGTTCTGTGGCACGCATCCCAGCTATAAAGGCCTTGGTTTGCAGAGGCTGAGCCATCTTCTCTATCCTGGAAGCAACAGGTATTTAGTGGCTGGATTGTGGTGGAAGGATTCAGGAGAGAAATCTGGGGCCACCTTTGCCACTTAAGGCAAATATGACCTTTCCAGGTCTCCCTAATTCACCGATAAAATGAGAGGTCTCCAAGGCGCTTCTAGCTTGAAATGTCTTGCCATCTACACCATTCTGACCAGGAGCATCCTAGTTCTTAAGAAACTAAATTTCTTGGAGAGTCACAGGGGAAGACCTGGAGAAGATTCTTCAAGATAGTTCTTAATACGAACCCCCAGTGGCTGCTTTGTGGGTTAAAGGTAAGTTCCCTAGGGCTCAGTTCTGCAGCATGGCCTGGGAGCTCAGCCAGTCAGGGGGAGAGAGAGAGAAAACATGGCCTGCCACCCTTCCAGTGAGGGGCTCCCCTCAGTCCCTTTGTGCTCGGTCACTGTGAAGAGGGCAAGGTTCCCTTCCAAGTCTTACTCTTGGAAGTTCCCGGAGTGAGTAACTTGGGAGGGCTCTCCCTCTGGTTGAGTGATGTGTTAATCTTCAGGCCAAATGGCAAAATGTGTGGCCTCTTAGCAATGGCTTCCTCATTGGCCTCCAGACTTGAGACCACGCTCTCTTCACACCATCCTGCGCATGGCTAGTGGATAAATATCCATCCCTGAAATATTTTCACCTTCTCAAAGTCCTGCTCAAGTCTAGTACTGGCTTCCAAATGCCTGGAGGACGAGGCTCCTGTGTCTGTCTTCCCCATCACTCTGTGAGGTGGCTGAGGGCACTGGCCAAGCCATAACGTCTTGAGATTCACCACCTAAACCATCAACCACCATTCACGGCAACTGAACACAGGAAGTTGGAATAAGTGATGAGCCTGTTGACCTAAGGGGTGGATTACAGCTAATTTTCCTTTTCTCTGTTTTGCTAATCACTATTTCAGTAATCAACACATTTCGTTTTGCTTTCCTAAATGAAAAAGCAAAACAAAACAGATTGTCTTCTTAGAATTCAAGGTAACGTCTTTTGCTTTTCACTTTCAACTCAAGAGCTAAATCTACATACCAGCCATACACAAGGCAGTACACATACATCGTGCTAGCCCTGGAGGGGCTTCTAGACCGTTCAAGGATGTAGCAAATAAAGAAGCAATGATGCCACAGGAAAAATGTGGCAATAGCTTTAAGAGTGGTCCCAGCAAAATGCCAGAGGAGTTCAGAGGAGAGGAGGGAGTAGGCCCATAGCCACAGAAGAAGATGCCTTCTCCTCAAAAGCTGATGAGGATGAAGGACCTAGGTCATTCTTCCCCCAAATTAACACACCTCAAAAGATGCTTGGTTTGATTGTGGGCAAGTATGAATGAATTGCAGGCATGATAAAAACTGCTTTTCAATGCTGCCTAATTATTCTGCATCATAGTAACAATTTGGCATCCTATCTAACATGTCAGAAAACCTTGATGGGAATTTGTTATTTTATTTCAGAAGTGCTCTGCTCACTGAGCATGGCTCTCCACTCACGACTTTGAAAATAAGCTGGATGAAATGTGCTCTAGGCTGCAAATAATGTATTTGCAATTGGGTGGCTTAGTAAGTTGGAAATCACAACACACCATCCCACGGGAAGAAATGGTAGGTGTACAAACTAGTCCATCATAAATCTTATTCAACTCACCCTTAACATCACACAAATGTGCCCAACTCTTTGACCTTTGATCCAAATGGTCATTCTGGAAGTTAAGCAAAACATATGTTGCTATCCACACGTTCCAGATGAGGAAAGAATCAAAGAAGGTTAAATGCTTTGCCAAAAGTCCAGCAGTAAGTAAGGAGAGGAACTTGGGTGGGGGGGAATACTATGCCTTTTACTGAAGCTAGTCCAGTTACAGTATAACTGGTGACAAATCATTCCTTCTCTTTTACTCTTGCCCTGGACTAGAACATACCCAAGACTTCAGGACGAGATACAAGAGAGGAAGAGGGGAAAAGGGCAGCTCTCCAGTCTGGCAGAAACGAGTGGTCCTTCTGCCCTACAGCACCCGAACTGAAGGTTCCAGAGTCACTACTCTTTCCTGGAAGCTTGGTGGGTGACCCCACACACACCACCACCACCAAGGGCTTAGAGCCTATGGAAGTCAAGGTTTGCCTGCTCTGGGCTACAAGTACAAACAGGAACTGAAATCACATCAAACATTCACAGAAAGCTGCAAAGTGGAGCATTTGAGGATTTGGGGATGCAACTTGGGCAAAAATTCTCTTTCACCCAGCTTCCCACTACTTCATGGGAGCGTGCCCTAGCACCCTGCATCATCCCTCATTGCCCACGTGGCACTTTTCAACAGAGACGGTACATGGGAGGATAAATTAGCTTCTCACAACTTGAAAAGAATCACGGGCCAAGTTCAAACTATGTTTCTCTTATTAGCCTTCTTCCAAACCTGCCAAATCATCTAAGGCTAAGAGTGCCCGAGTTTTGGGGCAGGGAGACTAATGGGTGAGAAATAAAAACAATGTAGGTGGCTTTAGTTCTTTCTGAGATTCTGCTGATAAAAAAAGAACATACAGTACAATTGCCTTTTGTTAGTTATAGTTCTGAGTTTCATCACATGTATACATTTGCAGACCTATCATCACTATCTATCACTCCAAACACTCCAACCTCGTGCTACCCCTTCTAAGTCACACCTGTCCCCCTACTCCTAACTCTTCACAACTGCTTTGTTCTATATCACCATAGTTTTGGCTTTTTAATAATGTCACATAATTGAGATGAATGGAGCCAAGTGGTGTGTGCATCTTCTGGATCTGTAGTAGGTACACTTGCAGTCCCTGCCTGGGCTGAGAGTTTAAGAAATACTTGCAAAGACAGTCTTTCCACTGATTCAGCTGAGTGCCGAAGAACTGATGCTTTCGAACTGTGGTGCTGGAGAAGACTCTTGAGAGTCCCTTGGACTGCAAGGAGATCAAACCAGTCCATCCTAAAGGAAATCAGTCCTGAATATTCATCAGAAGGACTGATGCTGAAGCTGAAGCTCCAATACTTTGGCCACCTGTGCTTCACAGTTAGCCCTAATTCAGTCTTGTGTTGTAGAGAGACTAGCCCAACACACTTGGTGGAAAGCATGAAGAGTGGGGAAGGAAATATGCCAGTCAATTGCACAAAACATTAAAGCACCAAGAGTAATGAGATGGTGGGGCAGGGTATACAGAGATGGGCAAGAGGAGAAAGTCCAGAAACAAGCTCTAAGGAACCCTACCATTTAAGGATCAGTTATAGGAGGACAAGCCTGTAAGGGAGGCGTAGAAAAAGTATCCATTGAGGAAGGAGAAAGAGGAGAAGGCAAAATTAAATAAACCAAAAATAGAGAATAGTCGATGGTGGATGTGATTAAGCGATCAAATGAGATGACAAAAGAGAAGACCATTTTATTGGGCAACACAGGAGGTCACTGGCGAACTGGACAATAATAGTCTCAATGGAGGAAGGACTAGAAGGGGACAAGGAGAGAATGGGGAAAGAGCAAGTGTGGGTGGCAGTACAGACACCTTCGTGGAAACGTAATCTCCTTGCCAAATCTTTTTAGTAGTTCACTTCCTGCCCACTACTTAAAAAGGCCTTTCTCCTAGCCAGATCACAGCAGCTCAAGGATGCAAATAACAGGCGTCCAGAAAAGGGAGGTTAGGTGGCAAGCTCTTAGCCTAAGCACTGTTGGCTTCCACAGCCCCAGAGAGGCAGGACTTCTCTGCCCGTGCTGCCCTCTGTCCACGGCTGAGAGCCTGGCACAATCTTGCCCACTCCACTCCATCCATTATTAATGAAATCACTGCAATCAAAAAAGAGTTGGGGAGAATTTGGAAGGCATCGAGTAGGAATGCAACAAAACACTTTGGGATTCAATGAAGATTTTTTTTTTAAATTTTTTTATTTTTTATTTATTTTTTTCATTTATTTTTATTAGTTGGAGACTAGTTACTTTACAATATTGTAGTGTTTTTTGTCATACATTGACATGAATCAGCCATGGATTTACATGTATTCCCCATCCCGATCCCCCCTCCCACCTCCCTCTCTACCTGATCCCTCAATGAGGAATTTTTAAATGAAACATCCAAATACACATTTCTCCCCAAGAGATGCTCTGATTTGAGGCTGAGCTTGATGTACTTCAGGGCTTCCCTGATAGCTCAGTTGGTAAAAAATCCACCTGCAATGCAGGAGACCCCAGTTCAATTCCTGGGTTGGGAAGATCCCCTGGAGAAGAGATAGGCTACCCACTCCACTATTCTTGGGCTTCCCTTGTGGCTCAGCTGGTAAAGAATCCGCATGCAATGTGGGAGACCTGGGTTCCAGCCCTGTGTTGGGCTTTTCTCCTGGAGAAAAGAAAGGCTATCGACTCCAATATCTGGCCTAGAGAATTCCATGGACTGTATAGTCCATAGGGTCACAAAGAGTCAGACACAACTGAGCGATTTTCATGTTGATGTACTTCCAAGAAACTGTCTAATTATAAATTAGGTCCTACTCCTAGATACTTAGGTAAGTTTCTCATGCAGAACATAATGCAGTCTTTTCTGCCCTGCTCCTCCTCCTGTGGGCTAGGGTTCAGAGCAAGGGAAATGCCAGAGACTCTGATGATAAGCCTGTCCACCAGGCACTGAGAGGCATTTGCTGAGGTTTCCCAAACCATGGGCAGGCAGGGGATGGGGGTGGGGTGGGGTGGGGGGGAGTGGCTTAAGTATAATTTTCATTATACTTTGCTTTTAAAGGAGAAGAAAGGCTGGTATTAAAGTTAACGTTGCTCAGCTCTGTCCAACTCTTTGCGACCCTATGAACTATACAGTCAATGGAATTCTCCAGGCCAGAATACTGGAGTGGGTAGCCTTTCCCTTCTCCAGGGTATCTTCCCAACCCAGGGATCAAACCCAGGTCTCCTGCATCGCAGGCAGATTCTTTACCAGCTGAGCCACAAGGGAAGCCCAATTTAGAGTATTTCCTAAAACAAAACCCAAAAGTCTGATGAAGATTTGCATGCTTGGTTGAGAGAGTGCCAGGAAATAATGAATCTGGACCTAGCTTGGCCTCCTGTTGAGATTGCCAAAGCTGGTAAGGATCAAACCTGCACGCCCTGCATTGAAAGGTGAAGTCTCAGCCACTGGACGCCCCCCGGGGAAGTCCCTCAGGTCTTTAACCAGCAGTCCCTTAATACCAATGCCTGAAACTAAGGAGCACCAGACCGAGCTTCAATCTGCATCCTGTAGCCATCTCTCAGGACTCTTCTCTGAGTAACTCACTGGCCCAAAGAATGAGGTCTCCTCACCAATGGCACATCCAAAACAGTAGTCTCCAAGCCCAGTCAGTCCTTTCCCTGCCAAACCTTGCAATTCTCATCTACCTTTCATTGACCAGCTGCTTCATTATGTGCCTGGCATGGGGAGAAAGGGCTTTACGAAGAATATCTCATTTCACCCACGAAACAACCCTTAGAAGTTGGTATTATTATTCTCTGCATTTCTTAGACAAGCCAACTGAGGCTGTGAAGATAAGCCATCTGCCCCAGGGTATATATGTAGTAAATATTCAAGCTAAGACTCCAGCACGCCCCACACCTGCACCTCCTCCTCAGGAGCAAAATGCCTGCCAGAGTCCATAAGTAGTTTCAGACTCAACAGTCAATAAGCCAGAGTCAGTAAGTAGTCAACAAGGAGGTAAATAAGTTTCCACCTCCACTGAGAAGCATGCCCCACAAAGGACACACACACACCTCCACATACCACTTTGTCAGAGAAAGGGAGATTTTGGAGGCAACCTAGGAGCCTTGACCCTAGGTCAGCTGTGAATCAGCCACAGTTCTCGGTCCAAAACACCTAGTCATTTGTGCAATGAGATAATGTCCTCTTCGGTCTTTTCCCCTGGCTTCCTCAGGAAAGCCAGTATGAAGAAATAGTCCTTTTCATTTGCCTGTTTCAGAGCTAATTCTTCCAATCCATAGAAAGAACTGTCTCAGCATTGTACCTCACAAGACAAATGTCTGGATAGTTAATTATCAATCTATTCTTAACTGGTCTCAATGGTATTTTCCATCTCCTTAGTTCACAATGGGGGAAAAAGAAAAAGAAAAAAACCACACTACTGCAAGAAAAACAAAACTGGGTAAAATTTCTCATTATACAGCTTCCTTGTACATGGTGCTCTTCAAGTATTTTGTTTGCTTGTTTTGCTTTTCAAACATACAACTTTTCATCTTCAAGATTGCTCCAGGTCATTTACAAGATGAAAAATTTTTATTTGAGTCTGACAAACAGTTTCTGCAAACATGAGACCAGCCAAGATTCTACATAGCTCATGAAATTTATATCAACTTGACCTAAAAGTCCAGTGCGGGGGAGGTAAATCTCACCTATTCTCTCACATTGACTCTAAACCCTTTGTAATAATCACACTACGGGATTTTGTGGGGTTTTTTGTTTTTTGTTTTTTTGCATCCCTGCAGTCATGAGAGGGGACAGTTGATCAAACGCTAGGCCACCTGGGCCTCTCTGGGGCATCAAAATGAGCTCCGGAGCTGTGCATGAGCATGTTATTGGCTCACCTCCAAATTCTGTGGCCAGTGAGCGATGAGGGACTACAGATGCCTCCTGTGTCCCCGGGTGGAATGTGTAGTAGGGCCTGGCCAGCTCTTTTTGTGTAGGTTGTGCATAGCTCCCCCTACACGTGGGAACATAAGCCATACCATTAAGGCTCTGCCTCAACATTTCACTAAACTAAGAGAGTATGAACTTACCAAATACAGCTTCCAATGAAAATCACATAAAGTACGCACTGCTGAAGCTTTATTATCTGACCTAGCGGGCAGTCGGTATATGTCCAAAATAGCCTGGTTAACTATAAGGTATACGAACAGTCGCAGAGCCATTGGAGTAAAAGAAACAAAAAGTCAAACACCTAAGTGGATCTTCATTATGGCTCAAACTAGAAGTGCAAGCATGCTAAGTTGCTTCAGTTGTGTCCGACTCTTTGCGACCCCATGGACTGTAGCTCACCAGGCTCCTCTGTCCATGGAATTCTCCAGGCAAGAATACTGGAGTGGGTAGCCATTCCCTTCTCCAGGGGATCTTTCCCAACCCAGGGATTGAACCCACTTCTCTTATGTCTCCTGAATTGGCAGATGGGTTCTTTACCACTAGTGAGACCTCAGAAGCTCCATCATGGGGTATTTGTATTCAAATTCTAATTGTTTTAGCAAAGACCATCACTGAAAAGGGGAGGAAGACAGGAGAGAGAACTTCACTACTGAGAATAACTCTGATCCTTCTAAGCCCTCCGGGACAGAGTCCACAGGACTGACACATACTGACTGCCTAAATGAACCTTTCAAGAGCAACAGTGCCTGAGATAGTCTATAGGGAGATGCCTGAGGTCATTCATAGAAAGGAGGCTGGATTTTTATTTTTCCCATCTTCTAGGTTTTAGACACATTACGGGGAATACATTTACCTCATTTCATTCAGTACACACAGAGCCCCATGAGGTAAGCATCACGGTGCCCATTCCACTGATTCAGCAAACAAATACTTGTGGAATGCCCACATGAGCCAGACACAGACGTTCAGAGTAATAAGGAACTGACCTATGGTCACACAGCCACTAAGTGGCAGAGCTAGGCACTGAATCCATGTAAATTTGACACCGAACTTTACACATTTTCCATAAAACTATACTCCCATTCCAGCTTCTGTGGTACCCTCTGTTATCCAAAATCTCTGTACTCAACACTGCCATCCTCAAAATTAATCAAAGCTAATTTGCGTTTTCTCCTCCCTATCAAGCCCCTTTCAACAAAGAATAGGAAGCAATGCTAATTAAGCTCTTAGACTGAAAGCACTTGAAAACTGAGGCTGTGGAGAAAGAGGATGGAGACTGAGGGACAGGAGTTCTGGGGCTCCTTGCCATTAAGGCATGTGTGACCTCAGGCCAATAACTCTTGTTATTAAATTTTAGTCTTCTCATCTGTCTCATTGGAGAAAAACATGAATGGTTCTTCACAAGGATTATAAGGTCATGATGGGTGCCTATAAAGTACGTTCAGCATTTCATTAAGCCTAAGGGAAATGGCTTAAACCTAAGCCCAGATAACCAATGATGGTGTGATCACTCACCTAGAACCAGACATCCTGGAGTGCAAAGTCAAGTGGGGCTTAGGAAGCATTATGACAAACAAAGATAGTGGATGCTGTGAAAGTGCTGCCCTCAATGTGCCAGCAAATTTGGAAAGCTCAGCAGTGGCCACAGGACTGGAAAAGGTCAGCTTTCATTCCAATCCCAAAGAAAGGCAATGACAAAGAATGCTCAAACTACCACACAATTGCACTCATCTCACATGCTAGCAAAGTAATGCTCAAAATTCTCCAAGACAGGCTTCAACAGTATGTGAACTGAGAACTTCCAGATGTACAAACTGGATTTAGAAAAGGCAGAGGAACCAGAGATCAAATTGCCAACATCTGCTGGATCATAGAAAAAGCAAGGGAATTCCAGAAAAACATCTACTTCTGCTTCATTGACTATGCTAAAGCCTTTGACTGTGTGGATCACAACAAACTGGAAAATTCTTAAAGAGATGGGAATACCAGACCACCTTACCTGCCTCCTGAGAAACCTGTATGCAGGTCAAGAAGCAACAGTTAGAACTGGACATGGAACAATGGACTGGTTCCAAATTGGGAAAGGAGTACATCAAGGCTGTATATTGTCACCCTGCTTATTTAACTTATATGCAGAGTACATCATGTGAAATGCTGGACTGGATGAAGCACAGCTGGAATCAAGATTGCTGGAAGAAATATCAGTAACCTCAGATATGCAGATGACACCCCCCTTATGGCAGAAAGTGAAGAGGAACTAAAGAGCCTCTTGATGAAAGTGAAAGAGGAGGGGGAGGAGCCAAGATGGCGGAGGAATAGGATGGGGAGACCACTTTCTCCCCTACAAATTCATCGAAAGAACAATTGAACGCTGAGCAAACTTCACAAAACAACTTCTGATCGCTAGCAGAGGACATCAGGCACCCAGAAAAGCAGCCCATTGTCTTCGAAGGGAGGTAGGCCAAAATATAAAAAATGAAAACGGAGACAAAAGAGCTACTGACGGAGACCCGTCCCGGGAAGGGAGTCTTAATAGAGGAAGTTTCCAATCACCAGGAAACCCTCGCACTGGCGGGTCTGGGGGAAGTTTTCGAATCTCGGAGGGCAACCTAACTGGGAGGAAAAATTAAATAAGGCCCACAGATTACGTGCCTAAAAGCAACTCCCAGCAGAAAAGTACCCCAGACGCCCGCACCCGCCACCAACAAGTGGGGGCGGAACGGAGAGGAGCGGGCGGCATTGCTTAGGGTAAGGACCAGCCCAAAGGCCCTGAGAGCAATCGGAGGGAGCTCTTTTAAACTGTGGGATAGCAAGGGAGAAAATTAACCAGCCCGAAGACACTGCCGTCGGTTCGCAAAACAAAGGGACTGAGAAACTCCAGAGAAGAGCCGGCCCTTCCCCGCTGGAGGTAGGAGGTAGGGGGAGAGGAAAGGGGCAAACTCAGCCCCAGAGAAGCCACCCCCTCCCACACGGCAAACAGGCCTCCGGTGTCTATCTAAAGACTTCCTGAGATTCTGGATGGTCGACATCTGCCGCCGGGCTCCTGAGAACAAACACAAGCTGCAGGCACCCGACCTGCGCACGCTGGGGCCGCGGAGGGAAAAGGCGCGCCGCATCCGGGGAGAGTGCGCCCAAGCCTCTGGCTGCCTGAACCGCTCAGGCCGGGGAAGGCACAAAACGCAGGCGCAACCGAATCCGCACTTTTGTGGAGTACCCGAAAACGGGAAGCACTAAAAGCGGGGCCGTCACAGAGGCAGGGGGAGCCTGGCAGTGTAGACGGGGAAAGCACACACACCCGTGAGGGGGAAAAAAGTGGGGGCCGGAACACGGTGGTGCTATCCACCAGAGGGGTATCAGTCTGCAGCGCCCGCTCCCCGAAGCGGACGAACTGAACTGGGAAAATAAATAAGAGATCATCTGCCCCTGGTAGGGGGAAATTAGACACGAAGAGATGGCAAACAGAAGCAAATAAAAAAGCGAACCGCTTCAGAAAGGAGGGTTGCAACAGATTAAAATCCAAAAGGGTAACCCCCGACTAACTGGAAGGGGCCCTATAGATTAGAGAAGTGTAAGCTGGAAAGAGGAGCTATTAAAAATTGAACTGAATACATGACCGAACAGCTCCAGAGAAATTCTAGATATAATTTTAATTTTTTTTAAATTAAAAAAAATTTTTTTTTTTTTTTTTAAAATTTTTTTTTTATTTTATTTTCTTTTAAAATTCCCTATTATCCCCATTATCTCAATTTCTTTTATTATTTTTACGATTTTTTTAAATTTGGGAAAAACAAAATTTTTTTTTTTTTTTTTTTCTTGTTTTTTTTCTGTTTCCCTTTTAAAATCCTTAATACTTCCTTTTTATTCCTTAATTTTCTTTTATTTCACTATAACCTTGGAAAAAAAAAGAGAGAAAGAAGCCCTATTTTTAAACCGAACTTTACATTATTTTAAATTTTTTGTGTGTGTTTTTGTTTTTAAAATATTGTTTTCAAAGAGTCTAACTCTTACTGCTAGGATTTTTAATCTTTGTTTTTCAGGGTGTGATATATATTTTGGACATTTAAGAATCCAATATTCAGTTCCCATTTCTATTGAGTGTGGTGATTACTCTCCCACTTTTGACTCTCTGTTTTCTACCTCAGAACAACCTCTATTTCCTCCTTTCCCCTTCTCTTCCCAATCCATTCTGTGAACCTTTGAGTGTGTCGGGGTACGGGAACACTTTGGGAACAGATATAACTGCGTAGACTGTATCTCATCTCCGCTTGAGTCCCCTGTTTCCTCCTCCCTGCTCTCACCTCTATCTCCTTCTCCTCCCTACTATATTCTTCACTGTAACTCTGTGAACCTCTCTGTGTTTTCTCTCACAGTGTGAGAATCTTTCCCCTTTATACCAGTAGAGAAGTTTTAATATCAGTGCTGGTATAGTTGGAGCAAGTCTTGAGGACTATTGGAAGAATAAACTGAAATCCAGAGGCAGGAGAGCTTAAGCCCCAAAAAGACCTGAGAAAACCACAAAACTTCCTGACTACACGGAACATTAAGGGAATAAACAGACCCATCCAAAAGACCTCCATACCTACACCAAACACCAACAACAACCAAGAGCCAATAAGCTTACACTACAAGAGCATACATGCAAAATTCTTTATGCAACACAGAACACGAAACCTCGAGTGTCAACATACAGGACATGCTCCAAGTCACACCCAAACCCTCCATAGAGACCCCCTCTCTCGGCCCCCCCCCCCCCCCCCCCCCCCCCCCACCCCCCCCCCCGCGCTCACCTCCTACCCCCCACTTCCTCCCCCCTCCTCCCCCTCGCACATCGAAATAACTCATTTAACCTGGAACACTCCATTGCACTCCAGAGAGAAGAAATACAATTCCACCACACTAGAACACTGACAAAAGTCTTCCCTACCCAGGAATACTTGACAAAACCCAATCATTCCAACCCCCACACACTGGGGTGAAACCTCCACAATGTATAAAGGAAACCACAGATCACACAGAAAGAGTACAGAAAGCCCAATTACAGGACACAGCAATCTAAAAACACAGGATGAAAAGGCAGAGAAATACACAACAGTTAAAGGAACATGAAAAATGCCCACCAAGTCAAACAAAAGAGGAGGAGATAGGGAATCTACCTGAAAAAGAATTTAGAATAATGATAATAAAAATGATCCAAAATCTTGAAAACAAAATGGAGTTACAAATAAATAGCCTGGAGACAAAGATTGAGAAGATGCAAGAAATGTTTAACAAGGACCTAGAAGAAATAAAAAAGAGTCATTTAAAAATGAATAATGCAATAAATGAGATCAAAAAAAACACTTATGGACGGGAAACCAAGAGTAGAATAACGGAGGACAGAAGATTTGGAGTAAGATGAGGATAGAAGATAGAATGGTGGAAATAAATGAAGCAGAGAGGGAAAAAAGGAAAAAAAAATTAAAAGAAATGAGGACAACCTCAGGGACCTCTGGGACAATGTTAAACTCCCCAACATTAGAATCATAGGGTCCCAGAGAAGAAGACAAAAAGAGAAAGATGAGAAGTTACTCGAGGAGATAATAGTTGAAAACTTCCCTAAAATGGGGAAGGAAATAGTCACCCAAGTCCAAGAAACCCAGAGAGTCCCAAACAGGATAAACCCAAGGCGAAACACCCCAAGACACATATTAATCAAATTAGCAAAGATCAAACACAAAGAACAAATATTAAAAGCAGCAAGGGAGAAACAACAAATAACACACAAAGGGATTCCCATAAGGATAACAGATGATCTATTAATAGAAACCCTTCAGGCCAGAAGGTAGTGGCAGGACATACTTAGAGTAATGAAAGAGAATAACCTACAACCTAGATTACTCTACCTAGTAAGGATCTCATTCAGATATGAAGGAGAACTCAAAAGCTTTACAGACAAGCAAAAGCTGAGAGAAATTTAGCACCACCAAACCAGCTCTTCAACAAATGCTAAAGGATCTTCTCTAGACAGGAAACACAGAAAGGTTGTATAAACGTGAACCCCAAATAACAAAGTAAATGGCAACGGGACCATACCTATCAATAATTACCTTAAATGTAAATGGGTTGAATGCCCCAACCAAAAGACAAAGGCTGGCTGAATGGATACAAAAACAAGACCCCTATATATGCTGTCTACAAGAGACCCACCTCAAAACAAGGGACACATACAGACTAAAAGTGAAGGGCTGGAAAAAAATATTTCACACAAATGGAGACCAAAAGAAAGCAGGAGTCACAGTACTCATACCAGATAAAATAGACTTTCAAATAAAGGCTGTGAAAAGAGACAAAGAAGGACACTACATAATGATCAAAGGATCAATCCAAGAAGATATAACAATTATAAATATATATGCACCCAACATAGGAGCACCGCAATATGTAAGGCAAACGCTAATGAGTATGAAAGAGGAAATTAATAGTAACACAATAATAGTAGGAGACTTTAATACCCCACTCACAACTATGGATAGATCAACTAAACAGAAAATGAACAAGGAAACACAAACTTTAAAGGACACAATGGACCAGCTAGACCTTATTGACATCTATAGGACGTTTCACCCCAAAACAATCAACTTCACCTTTTTCTCAAGTGCACACGGAACCTTCTCCAGAATAGATCACATCCTGGGCCATAAATCTAGTCTTGGTAAATTCAAAAAGATTGAAATCATTCCAGTCATCTTTTCTGACCACAGT
Source organism: Odocoileus virginianus (assembly GCF_023699985.2). Classification (NCBI taxonomy): domain Eukaryota; kingdom Metazoa; phylum Chordata; class Mammalia; order Artiodactyla; family Cervidae; genus Odocoileus; species Odocoileus virginianus. The sequence continues at coordinate 2,534,082 of NW_027224318.1, read as the reverse complement.
GCAGTAAGATTAGATCTCAATTACAGGAAAAAAATTATTAAAAATTCAAACATATGGAGGCTAAACAACACGCTTCTGAATAACCAACAAATCATAGAAGAAATCAAAAAAGAAATAAAAATATGCATAGAAATGAATGAAAATGAAAACACAACAACCCAAAACCTATGGGGACATTGTAAAAGCAGTGCTAAGGGGAAGATTCATAGCATTACAGGCCTACCTCAAGAAACAAGAAAAAAGTCAAATAAATAACCTAACTCTACACCTAAAGCAACTAGAGAAGGAAGAAATGAAGAACCCCAGGGTTAGTAGAAGGAAAGAAATCTTAAAAATTAGGGCAGAAATAAATGCAAAAGAAACTAAAGAGATCATAGCAAAAATCAACAAAGCTAAAAGCTGGTTTTTTGAAAAAATAAACAAAATTGACAAACCATTAGCAAGACTCATTAAGAAACAAAGGGAGAAGAACCAAATTAACAAATTAGAAATGAAAATGGAGAGATCACAACAGACAACACTGAAATACAAAGGATCATAAGAGACTACTACCAGCAGCTCTATGCCAATAAAATGGACAACTTGGAAGAAATGGACAAGTTCTTAGAGAAGTATAACTTTCCAAAACTGAACCAGGAAGAAATAGAAGATCTTAACAAACCCGTCACAAGCAAGGAAATCGAAACTGTAATCAGAAATCTTCCAGCAAACAAAAGTCCAGGACCAGATGGCTTCACAGCGGAATTCTACCAAAAATTTAGAGAAGAGCTAACACCTATCTTACTCAAACTCTTCCAGAAAATTGCAGAAGAAGGTAAACTTCCAAACTCATTCTATGAGGCCACCATCACCCTAATTCCAAAACCAGACAAAGATGCCACACACAAAAAAAGAAAACTACAGGCCAATATCACTGATGAACATAGATGCAAAAATCCTTAACAAAATTCTAGCAAACAGAATCCAACAACATATTAAAAAAATCATACACCATGACCAAGTGGGCTTTATCCCAGGAATGCAAGGATTCTTTAATATCTGCAAATCAATCAATGTGATACACCACATTAACAAATTGAAAGATAAAAACCATATGATTATCTCAATAGATGCAGAAAAAGCCTTTGACAAAATTCAGCATCCATTTATGATTAAAACTCTCCAGAAAGCAGGCAATAGAAGGAACATACCTCAACATAATAAAAGCTATATATGACAAACCCACAGCAAGCATCACCCTCAATGGTGAAAAATTGAAAGCATTTCCCCTGAAATCAGGAACAAGACAAGGGTGCCCACTCTCACCACTACTATTCAACATAGTTTTGGAAGTGTTGGCCACAGCAATCAGGGCAGAAAAAGAAGTAAAAGCAATCCAGATAGGAAAAGAAGAAGTGAAACTCTCTCTGTTTGCAGATGACATGATCCTCTACATAGAAAATCCTAAAGACTCTACCAGAAAACTACTAGAGCTAATCAACAAATATAGCAAAGTTGCAGGATATAAAATTAACACACAGAAATCTCTTACATTCCTTTACACTAACAATGAGAAAACAGAAAGAGAAATTAAGGAAACAATACCATTCACCACTGCAACAAAAAGAATAAAATACTTAGGAGTATATCTACCTAAAGAAACAAAAGACTTCTACATAGAAAACTATAAATCACTGATGAAAGAAATCAAAGAGGACACAAGCAGATGGAGAAATATACCGTGTTCATGGATTGGAAGAATCAATATTGTCAAAATGGCTATACTACCCAAAGCAATCTATAGATTCAGTGCAATCCCTATCAAACTACCAACGGTATTTTTCACAGAACTAGAACAAATAATTTCACAATTTGTATGGAAATACAAAAAACCTCGAATAGCCAAAGTAATCTTGAGAAAGAAGAATGGAACTGGAGGAATCAACCTGCTTGACTTCAGACTATACTACAAAGCCACAGTCATCAAGACAGTATGGGACTGGCACAAAGACAGAAATATAGATCAATGGAGCAGAATAGAAAGCCCAGAGATAAATCCACGAACCTATGGTCACCTTATCTTCGACAAAGGAGGCAAGGATATACAATGGAAAAAAGACAACCTCTTTAACAAGTGGTGCTGGGAAAACTGGTCAACCACCTGTAAAACAATGAAACTAGAACACTTTCTAACACCATACACAAAAATAAACTCAAAATGGATTAAAGATCTAAATGTAAGACCAGAAACTATAAAACTCCTAGAGGAGAACATAGGCAAAACACTCTCTGACATAAATCACAGCAGGATCCTCTATGACCCACATCCCAGAATATTAGAAACAAAAGCAAAAATAAACAAATGGGACCTAATGAAACTTAAAAGCTTTTGCACAACAAAGGAAACTATAAGCAAGGTGAAAAGACAGCCCTCAGATTGGGAGAAAATAATAGCAAATGAAGCAACAGACAAAGGATTAATCTCAAAAATATACAAGCAACTCCTCCAGCTCAACTCCAGAAAAATAAATGACCCAATCAAAAAATGGGCCAAAGAACTCAACAGACATTTCTCCAAGGAAGACATACAGATGGCTAAAAAACACATGAAAAGATGCTCAACATCACTCATTATCAGAGAAATGCAAATCAAAACCACAATGAGGTACCATTATACGCCAGTCAGGATGGCTGCTATCCAAAAGTCTACAAGCAATAAATGCTGGAGAGGGTGTGGAGAAAAGGGAACCCTCTTACACTGTTGGTGGGAATGCAAACTAGTACAGCCACTATGGAAAACAGTGTGGAGATTTCTTAAAAAACTGGAATTAGAACTGCCATATGACCCAGCAATCCCACTTCTGGGCATACACACCAAGGAAACCAGATCTGAAAGAGACACGTGCACCCCAGTGTTCATTGCAGCACTGTTTATAATAGCCAGGACATGGAAGCAACCTAGATGCCCATCAGCAGATGAATGGATAAGGAAGCTGTGGTACATATACACCATGGAATATTACTCAGCCATTAAAAAGAATTCATTTGAATCAGTTCTAATGAGATGGATGAAACTGGAGCCCATTATACAGAGTGAAGTAAGCCAGAAAGATAAAGACCATTACAGTATACTAACACATATATATGGAATTTAGAAAGATGGTAATGATAATCCTATATGCAAAACAGAAAAAGAGACACAGATGTATAGAACAGACTTTTGGACTCTGTGGGAGAAGGCGAGGGTGGGATGTTTCAAGAGAACAGCATCGAAACATGTATATTATCTAGGGTGAAACAGATCACCAGCCCAGGTTGGATGCATGAGACAAGTGCTCGGACCTGGTGCACTGGGAAGAGCCAAAGGGATCGGGTCGAGAGGGAGGTGGGAGGGGGGATCGGGATGGGGAATACATGTAAATCCATGGCTAATTCATGTCAATGTATGACAAAAACCACTACAATATTGTAAAGTAACTAGCCTCCAACTAATAAAAATAAATGAAAAAAAAAAAAAGTGAAAGAGGATAGCGAAAAAAGCTAGCTTAAAACTCAACAGGAAACAAAGATCATGGCATCTGGTCCCATCACTTCATGGGAAATAGATGGGGAAACAATGGAAACAGTGAGAGACTTTATTTTCTTGGGCTTCAAAATCACTGCAGATGGTGACTGCAGCCATGAAATTAAAAAAGATGCTTGCTCCTTGGAAGAAAAGCTATGACCAACCTAGACAGCATATTAAAAAGCAGAGACATTACTTTGCTGACAAAGTCTGTATTTAGTAGAATTTATTCAGTATTTATTTAGTAGGTCAGATATTTCAAAACATAGAAGTCACAGGGAAATTAATTAAAGATGCCCTTGGTGAGGAAAACTTTTGGAATCACTAAACTAGATCATCTCCAAGGGCCCTTCCAGCCTGAACATCCTCTAAAGCACTCCTGAGTAGCCAATAGATCACAGGCTACATCTTAGAGCCAGGCAGGCTAATTTCAGGATGAAAGATTAAAAAGCAGTTTCTGTGTTGCTGCTTCTCAAATATGCTTAGATATTAAATTTTTTAGTGACTGAAAAGTAGTGGCAATTTTCTCACTGGTATTATTCTATTTGGGAAAGGGGTAATCTAAAATTTGAAGAATAAACATTTCCCACCATTCCACTGCCACCATGGGATTAATAAAGCCATTTTAATTTTGAAAACCATCTGTCCCTTCTTTCCCCTTCTGGTCCTATGTACTGAATGTGTCTACTATTTATGCCATACACAGTCTTCCTTTTCCCGGTTTGGCCTCCCATGGAAGGTATTCGTCACTGATGCTCTAAGGATGCTCCTCCTGTTAAGTGGCAGGAGGGCTGAGATGAGGTATTAAGTGTACAGAGGCCGCCCACTCTGAGAAGTCAAGATTGCACCTGCAAGGAACAGCCCAGGAAAAGGTAGCTACCGTATTCAGAAATGCAGACACCAAGGATGGACAGGGAGCATCAGGGAAGGCTTGGACTTTCAGTCCTTCCATCTTTACATCCAAAGTGGCATTCTTCACTACTGCAAGAGGAGACATCTCTGGGACACGCACTGAGCCATCTGAATTAAAGTCCTGTTAAGTGATGAAGATGATTTGTGTAAGGACCACTCCTCTGCTCCCCTAGAAACTCGTGTGATGAGTAGCTCTCCACTAGCCTCTGCCAGCTCGTGTGATGAGGGTAAATCACAGGTCACGACAAAAGAGATAGATGGCTACAGATCATTCAGACAGTGGAGTCCCAAGGAAGCCAGTTCAGTTCAGGGTTCTTGCCAGCTTTATGCACAGAGGGGATTGTTCCTAGTAGAAAGGAACAGCCTACCCAGGGCTCTTCATTAGGATGCTTCTCAACACCACTTGCCAACAGAAGTGATTAACCCTTTATCCAGAAAGGATCCAGGAACTGAGACGTCTGTTGGTGAGTATGTTTCCAATTAAGCGATTACATAGGAACCAAACTAATATGTGGAATGCACTGTACAGATCTGGTGGAGTAGAGAGAGGTGAGGTCAGAAATGGTTTTATATCAAGAATAAGTAAAGAGAGCATCCTCTATGTGGGCAGAGTGAGTGTAGGTTACACCCAGAGAAGCTTGGTTGACATCATAAGATTCCCAGGCAACAACAGAAGACTATTACCTAACTGGATGATGCAGGTAAGATGACAATTCCACCTTCCAGGTGCATATTCCATTGCATTTATCTAAGATTACTATTTATTTTTTTCAATCGAGTTACTTAGGAATAGATTTCCCCCCCAGGTAAAGAGGAAGAGTCTTTAAAAGCAATGGTCAGGCACCAGATTCAATGACTTCAAATTCTGGCTCTGCCACTTACTCTTTGTGTAACCTTGGGAAAGTTACTTAAGAGTGCCAGTCCTCGGTTTCCCCATCTGTCAGGTGGGTATAATACCTCTCTTGCAGAGTTCTGGTGAAGATCAGATCCCAATGCAAAGGCAGCACCTGACGAATGGCTAATATTCTGTACATGGTGACTATTTGATATGAATTATTAGCAGCCAGAGCAATGGAAGGAAGACTGAAATATGGCCCGAATTTAGTAAATGTTTGGCTTCATAGAGCCTGGAGAGAAAAGAACCCCTGCATCTTGATTGGCATCCACTGGGCAATTGAAACTAATGAGCAATTATTTATGGTCCCAATTCTACTTATAAATTGTTCCAGGAGGATAAAGCGTTCAACAGTTGGAATTGAATGAACTCAGTGAGTTGGATTTCTACAGAGTAATTTAGCAAGAAAGTCAGGGGTGATCAAGAGACCTGGGAGTCTGTTCTGCTTCCATTTAACCTATTTGAATGACAATTTCCACATCTGGAAAGAAGATATAACAGTGTCTGCCTGATTACTTCAATGTATTTTTGTGAAAATCAAATGAGATATAGAAGATCCATATACACCGTAAAGAATTTCACAGTGGGAAGCATGGCTGTTATCACAGACATCATCATTTTTAACTGGTCCTCTAATCCTCTCAAATGTTTTCTATCTGTCACTTGAACTGCCAACACCCCCTTCCTCTGCAAAGATTTCATACTTAAGAACTGAACCATTTTTCTGGGTGGAAACAGTATCACAAAATATGTCATGATCACAGAAACTGTCTGGAGAACCGGGATGCTCCTGACTTTTCCTGTGTGATCTCTGACCACGTTCAGAGTGTGGGAACAAAACTGCATAGGGGACAATGCACAGCAACAGACCACTTTTTGGTCCTGCAAGCCCATGTGCTGTGAAGTGGAGCTGGATTGCAGAGGCCATAGGACAAATCTGAATCCCTTCATCACACCAGCATGACTGAAAGAGCTCCCTGCAACATCACCTCTCCTCAGTTCTTTTTTCCAACTTATTTTGAAAATTGTATTTGTTTAGTTAGTTTTATTTTTGCCTGTGCTGGGTCATCCTTGCTATGCATGGGGGCTTTCTCTACTTGCTGTAAGTGGGGGGCTACTCTTTGCTACAGCGTGAGAGTTTCTCACTGTGGTGGCTTCTCAATTCAGATCATGGGCTCAAGGGCACGTGGGCTCAATAGTTGTGACACACGGGCCTAGCTGCCATCTGGGAATCTTCCCAGAGTAGAGATTGAAGGGTCCTCTGCACCACCAGGGAAGTCCCTCCCCAACCCCACTTTATAATTAACCACTTTACTGTCACCATTTCCTAATTTTTCAGTTGTGCAATTTGCATGGCAAGCTTTAAAAAAATAAAACAAGCAAACAGCAAGTGAGAATGCACAGTCAAGTATGCATAGATGATCAATGGAAGGATAAATGATGAATGGAAACTTCTAGAAACTCTAGGTGTTTTTTTTTTTTTTCCCCACTTTGGTGCAAGAGGTTGAAATGGGAAAGAAGAAACTTGTTTTCCAATTCTAGATAAGGGATGCATGTAGAAAGGACATGGCTCTAAAATCAGACAGGTTTACGGTTAAATTCCCAAGTCTAGGACTTAGTAGTTGTGTGTCTTTGACCAAATCATTTTAGCCTCTCGGAATCTTAATTTCCACATCTGAGTGACTGTCAGGAGTAAATTAAAAATACTATTACAGTGCTTGGCACATGTAAGATGTTCACAAGTGCTAACTTCTGTCAATTATTTACCTCTCCTGGTGATGAAGACCTATAAATTGTGCTGGAGTAATTTCTGTATGTATAACGAACACCATGAATCTAAACATCTTGAATGCTTAAAAACGTGATATTTGGAGAAGAAAGACTACATAATAAACTCATCAAAAAATGATTTCAAATCATTTTGATCATGCTTTCTGTTCATCCAAAATTCAGATGTTTATATTCTAACCCTCTGTAAGCATGTGACTATATTTGGATATGAGGCCTTTAAAAAGGTAACGGAGATAAAATGAAATCATTAGAGTGATTGCCCTATGAGGCAATCATGGGCACTTATGGCTTCCCCAGTGGCTCAGTGGTAAAGAATCTGCTTGCAATGCAGGAGACCCAGGTTTGATCCCTGGGTCAGGAAGATCCCCTGGAGAAAGAAATGGCAACCCACTCCAGTATTCTTGCCTGGGAAATCCCATGGACAGGGAACCTGGCGGGCTACAGTCCATGGGGTCGTAAAGGGTTGGACATGGCTGAAGCGACTTAGCACACATGCACATAGTGAGGCCTTAATCCAGTATGACTGGCATCCTTATAAGAGAAAATTTGAACTCAGATATGTACTCACAAAGAGGAAAGACGACATGAGGACAGGTCATGGCCATCTATGAGGCAAGGAGAGAGCCCTCAAGATGAAATCAACCCTGCTGATGCCTTGATCTTGGGCTTCTAGCCCCCAGAACTGTGAGGGTAAAAAGGTCTGTTGTTCAAACCACTCATGGTATTTTTTTTATCAGCCTAGCATATTAATACAAGGGCTTACCAGACAGAGAGGGCAGGCATTTGGGATTATTAACTCTGTCACGCTAACTGGAGTACCAGTCAATACCCATATACACTTCAGTGCAGTCTTATAGAAAAGCTTTCAAAAAGGAGATTGGGACTAGAAGTAGGGGGATGATATTATTTTTGACGTTTTCAAAAAGCTTGGTGAGGGTGGTGACTGAGGGTGCGGACAGTCAAAAAGAATTGCGGACAAGGAGCACCTTTGAGTGCCCAACTTGGGCGTGGCAGTCAAGATTCCAGGAGTGAAACAACAGAGAAATCCTCTAGGGATGAGGCCTTTGGGAGAATGTCCTGGAGGAAGAGAGACCAGCTTGGCAGGAGCTTGATAAACATTTGGTTTTATCAAGTGTCATGACGTTCCAGTGCCTTCTACAGGAGCTGGACAATCAGAAGAGGGCTCTTCCTTGCTCCACATTTAGACACTGAGACAAAATCCACCCTGGATCTTACAACTCTGGCACATAAGAGCTAAAAGCAGACTTCCCCATTTGTCTTTTATAAGTCAGTCAACAAACTTACAGCAAGAACTCCCACTGTCGAAAACTGGACTCCTGACACGACTAGGAAAGGGAGACTCCTGGAAAACTGATTGTCTCTACCACTGGAGGGGACTGCATTTTTTCTGGTATGAGATGAAGTTGACTACATGCGTACCCATGCTCCCTCCAGCACTGGAACCAGGAATAAGAGAACTACTGCTCTTACTACAGAATTACTGCAATATGAGGCAGAAAGAGAGGGAGAACCATATGTAAGGACACAATAATCCTATTAGATAGACATTATTAATTCCAGTGGACAGATGAAGAAATTCTGTTAGTAGCTGGGCCATGATGAGAGCCAAGATTTTTCTGGCACAATGAAGATTGTGATCTTTATACTACAGCCCTGCTACAGAGGTCAAGAGTGGGAAATTACATCTAGTTGAAGAAATCTGGGAAGATGTCATATTTCAGCCTGACCTCGAAAAAGCCTAAGGGCTACCATGGCAAATTACCACAAACTAGGTAGGTTAAAACAACAGACATTTATTCTTTCACAGCTCTGGAAGGTGAAGTCCTAAATCAAGGTCCATTCTCCTTCTAAAGGCTCTAGGGAGTCATCTTTCCTGCCTCTTCCTATCCTCTGGTCGTTGCAACAATCCTTGGTTGGCCTTGGCTCTTAGCTCCATCACTTCAACCTCTGCCTTCAACTTCACATGGCTTTGTCCACATGGGTCTGTGACTCTGTGTTTCCAATAACTTTTATTCTTGATTTATATATTGTTTTGCTTTTTTTCCCTTTTATTTACTTTTTTGAGATTTTGACTTTTCAGTGACTTCTTAAAAGGATACCAGTCATTGAATTAGGGTCCACTCTATTCCAGTTTGACCTCATCTTCACTAATTGCATCTGCAGAGAACCTATTTTCAAATGAGATCACATTCTGAGGTTCCAGATGGACGTGCATTTTAGAGGAACATTACTTAGAATGGATGATACACATTTAGCAGACAGATAGGAGAGGAAAAGCTTCTCAAGTCTGGGGGAAGAAATAGCACAAGCAAAGGTGCAGAAACAGTAAAACATGGACGTTGTTTGGAGAATGGTAACTGGCTTGCTTTGGCAAGAAAAGAGGTAGAGCTATAGTGATAGGTTGAGACCAGCCTAAGACGGACCTACAGTGAGTCCCATGGGGAGGACATGAGCAGATGTCACTTCAAAGGCTTGATTAAAGTCTGTTGCCTTCAAGACACAGAAAGAATGCTCAGCCAATAGCCTTCTGTGTTTGGTGGGTGTGTGTTTTCATTCTGAAAGCAGCAGCAGTAGCAATAGCAGAGAGCAATGTATGTGCACAATCCTCTCCTCCCTCTCCCCACGACTACAGGAAGAAGTTGAAAGTATTAAAGGGGGAAATGTATGGAGCAAAAGCCACATTCTTCTCCATTACACAGGATCATTGGAATGTGTGTTTCCATCATTTCAACATGACAAATAGCCAGGGATGCTCCACTACAATTCAAGAATGCACTGTATCAGTGAGTGTTCTGCAAACGGCCTCACATATCAAATGGGTGTATTTTGGGCATATAATTCCAAAACACAGAGGAGAAATCCATTAAAAATATTGCTTTCCTCCTTTAGGATGTAATTCATTTGAGACTCAACAGTTTGCCTTTGTTTGACATTACATATAAAAGTAATAATACAAGTCATAAAAGAATGAGGCTAACCCATAAGTACCATTTTCAAGGGCCTACTATGCGCCATACTTTGTACTCACATTCTATGTAACACTCACAAAATATTTATGAGTACTTAAACTCTGTTTTACAGATGATAGAGGTGAGGTTCCTAGCAGTTCACAACAGTCAAGCGACAGGGCCAAGAATTCAAGTTCCATGTTTGTTTCATCTCCCTTCATCTCCCTTCTTTTTTCACTATACAACACTATCCTTAAAACCTTCTAAACATCTGCCTTTAACCACATTTAACCAGCACGCCACATTTCTAGAAAAGCATTGCATCTGCTCTTTCATATAATTTCAGTTTTCAATAAAATTGTCCTCTCTGCCAAGGAGTTGTATAATTGTATCTGTCATATCAGCACTGGGAGATTCTGTTATTCACATTAATCAAAAGTATAAAAATTATTTTAGACTTATATATAAATGACTCTGTTCATAGCTGTAGCTGGTTTCTTCTCGGTGGGTCATTTCTATGTTCAGTGATTCTGTTTGAAGTCTGGTGAGTGTGGAAAAAAAAAGGCAAATCTCTTATTGGACTCTAGCATTTAGAGCTAGTGGTGAGATAGATATAATATGAATGGAAATCATTCTATCTACAGCAAATACCTTTGGCTGAGGACTTACTATGTGGTGTGCCTTATGTTAAGAAGTGATCATCCAATTATTCACTGTTATATTTAAAATGATAACTAACAAGGACCTACTGTATAGTACAGGGAACTCTGCTCAATGTTATGTGGCAGCCTGGATGGGAGGGGAGTTTGGGGGAGAATGGATACATGTATATGTATGGCTGAGTCCCTTTGCTGTCCACCTGAAACTATCACAACATTGTTAATCAGCTATACTCCAATATAAAATAAAAAGTTAGGAGAAAAAGAAGTGATCATACAGTTATTCATTTGATAACTATCACTTCCTTGTAGGATAAGCAGGAGGTATTATTCCCTTTATATAAATGAAAAAACAACACACAGAAAGATCAAGTAACTTGCCCAAGGTAAGTATCACTGCTAGTAAGTATTAGAGCCAGGGTTTGAATTCGCATCTGTCAAACGTCAAAGCCATCAATACAGTGCCTCCCATCAGCTACTTCTGATAAAAAATGATCTGATGAAGTAATGCATCCACTATAAAAATAAGGTCAAAGAGAGGGTGCACGTTACAGTGATTGTAAAACAGAGGCTTTAGGAGATGTTACAGAAGATTATCTTCACAGACTTGGGGTTAACAAATATTTCTTAGGGCAGAGACAATATGAGCCATAAAAGAAAACAAATTGATAAATTAGACTTTATTTTATTAAAATATCCTATATATCAAAGAGTAGAAAAAGAATAATTGAGCCACAACCTGGGAAAAAATATTCATGAAACACTTATCTGATAAAGAACTTGTACCCAGAATATATAAAGAACTCCCATAACTCAATGGTCAAAAGATGAACAAGCCAATAAAATATAGGCCAGAGACTTCCCTGGTGGTCCAGTGGCTAAGATTCCATGCTCCCAATGCAGGGGGCCCAGGGCACAATACTTGAGACCCAGTGAATGAAAATAAGAATAAAAAGAAATAAACAGTAGAAATACATTTTTAAAAAAAAGCCAAGACTTTAACACATTTCACACAGAAAACACGTGAATGGTCAAACAGACATGAAGCAGTGCTCACCAGGCACACATCAGGGAAATACAAATTAAAACCATAATGATATCACAGCACACCCGCTAGAGTAGCTAAAGTTAAAAAGACTTCAAATATCCAAGTGCTGTCAAGGATATAAATTAACCACAGTTTTCATACATTGCTGGTGGCAATCTATTTGAAACTATGCTTGGAGTTTTCTTGAAATATTAAACGAACTCTTCCCATATCACCTAGGAAATGCTTATCCAGATAAATGCTGAAGAAAAATGAAAACATATTTACAAAAGACCTGAATACAAATGTTCAGGTAAAAATCTGTAAAACTAAAAACCGAAAACAACCCAAATGTCCATCAACAAGAGAATAATAAACTGTGCTACATTCATATATTGTGTGTGCATGCTAAGTCACTTCAGTCATGTCCGACTCTTTCTGACCCTATGGACTATAGCCACCAGGTTTCTCTGTCCATGGGATTCTCCAGGCAAGAATACTGGAGTGAGTTGCCATGCCCTCTTCCAGGGGATCTTCCTGACTCAGGGATGGAACCCACGTCTCTTAATGTCTCCTGCATTGGCAGGCAGGTTCTTTAATACTAGTGCCACTTGGGAAGCCCATTCATACATTGGTGGGCTACTTAGTAACTAGCAACATAGAGCTTAAAACCATCATGCTGAGTGAAAAAAAAAAAGGGCACAAGGGACTTCATAATGTATGATTACATTTATGCAAAATTCTAGAAAAGACAAAAGTAAACTATGATGAAAATAGAAACAGAATAGCCTTTGTCTCCAGAGTGGGTGAAGAAGTTACCTGGGAAATGACAAAGGGGAAGCTTCTAGGGTGATGTTTTATATCTTGATAGCATTGCGGATGGCACAATTGCAAACATTTGTTAATAAGTTTATAAAATTGTATATTAAATGTTGGTACATTCCATGGTATGTAAATTTAACCTAAGTTAAAGATGTATGTGCTTAAGAATTACTGAAATACATACTACTATATATAAAAGAGAGAATAAGGAACTACTGTATGGAACAGCAAACTATACTCAATATCTTGCAATCACTTATAATAGACAGAATATGAAATATTACATACATGGGAATCAGTTTGCTGAAACATGGAAAATCAGCTATACTTCAATATAAAATAAATAATGTTGACACACAAAAAAATTATTACTTAAATGTGAGCACTGATATCAGATTGTCTTGAGTTGATTCCAGGTCCCATTATGAAATTTATTCCACAAGTATTTACTCATTGAGCTCCTTTTACATGCCAGGCACTGTTCTCATTATTGGGGATACATTAGTGACCAAAACTGACAGAAATCACTACCCTCACAAAGTTGTTTAGGAAACTGTGCTAAGGGTAAAGAATAAATCACCGAAGGAATTTAAGAGAGGGAGGAAGGTGATCCAGTTTGCAATTTCAAAAGATCATGCTAATCCCCATTCACTAAATGAAGATGTGCTATCGGCTGCGTGGCCTTAGATAGGGGCTTCCCAGGTGGTGCCAGTGGTAAAGAATCTCCTGCCAATGCAGGAGACATAAGAGATGTAGGTTTGATCCCTGGGTTGGGGAGATCCCCTAGAGGAGGGCATGGCAACCCATCCCAGTATTCTTGCCTAGAGAATCCCATGGACAGAGGAGCCTGGCAGGCTACAGTCCACGGGGTCGCAAAGAGTCGACATGACTGAAATGACTCAGCATGCACGTATGCAGGTATCTAAACTTTATCTTTGTTTTAAAATTGGGAAAAAGAACTGCCTATAGCAAGGATTATCATAAGGATTATAGAAACACAGGTAGCAACTGACATTTAAAAATTGTCTAGTAGCTCTTATTATGACCAAACCTGAAATACTTCCACTCCATTACATGAATTGGTAAACTTCATTACTGCAGCTGGAGTCATAAAATAGAAAAATGCATCTTCAAAATTATCTGAGTGATCATTGGGGAAGCCATAAGATTCCTTGAAGTTCATTGTCTTCTAGAATCTGATCTCAAGTCATAAAAGCAGGAACAAAAAGAATTCACCATGGAGAAAAAAGTCTCATCTTTGAGGTCCTCTAGAAAAACTGTTGGAGAAGGCAGTGGCACCCCACTCCAGTACTCTTGCCTGGAAAATCCCATGGACGGAGGAACCTGGTAGGCTGCAGTCCATGGGGTCGCGAAGAGTTGGACACGACTGAGCAACTTCACTTTCACTTTTCACTTTCATGCACTGGAGAAGGAAATGGCAACCCACTCCAGTGTTCTTGCCTGGAGAATCCCAGGGATGGCGGAGCCTGGTGGGCTGCCGTCTATGGGGTCTCACAGAGTTGGACACGACTGAAGCAACTTAGCAGCAGCGCAGTAGCAGAGAAACTGAAAACACTCTTTGATGTTCTGTGTGAAAACCACCATGTGTGAGTGGAGGGCCTGATTACTGAGGAGACAGTTTAGTGAAGGTAAGAAGTTCTGAGACTGAAGGAAGTTGGGGAAGGGAAATCCTGTAGAACTCTCCAGAATCAGGGGTCCCCACACCTGACGACTCATCAGAATCACTGGGGGGAACCTGACGTATCATCTACATTTGTGCAGAGCACGCTGTGGATCCTCACTCAGACAGCCTGGGAGGGCCACCTAAGCATCTGTACTTTAGAAACAAAACAAAACAAAAAACCTCCAGATAATGATAATAGTCGCTCCTCACAATTGGGATACAGAGGATTGGTGGAGAATGTAACACCCAGAATATGAAGTCTGGGGACTTCCCTGGTGGTCCAGTGACTGAGACTCCCAAATGCAGGGGGCCTGGGTTCCATCCTTGGTCAGGGAACTAAATCCCACGTGCCACTGTGCTCAGTTTGTCTCTTATGCCTCAGAACTCTCTTCTTTTTTTTTTTTCCATTTATTTTTATTAGTTGGAGGCTAGTTACTTTACAACATTGCAGTGGTTTTTGCCATACATTGAAATGAATTAGCCATGGATTTACATGTATTCCCCATCCCGGTCCCCCCTCCCACCTCCCTCTCCACCCCATCCCTCTGGGTCTTCCCAGTGCACCAGGCCCGAGCACTTGTCTCATGCATCCAACCTGGGCTGGTGATCTGTTTCACCCTAGATATACATGTTTCAATGCTGTTCTCTTGAAACATCCCACCCTCGCCTTCTCCCACAGAGTCCACAAGTCTGTTCTATACATCTGAGTCTCTTTCTCTTTTTTTTGCATATAGGGTTATCGTTACCATCTTTCTAAATCCCATATATATGTGTTAGTATACTGTAATGGTCTTTATCTTTCTGGCTTACTTCACTCTGTATAATGGGCTCCAGTTTCACCCATCTCATTAGAACTGATTCAAATGAATTCTTTTAATGGCTGAGTAATATTCCATGGTGTATATGTACCACAGCTTCCTCATCCATTCATCTGCTGATGGGCATCTAGGTTGCTTCCATGTCCTGGCTATTATAAACAGTGCTGCGATGAACATTGGGGTGCATGTGTCTCTTTCGGATCTGGTTTCCTCAGTGTGTATGCCTAGAAGTGGTATTGCTGGGTCATATGGCAGATCTATTTCCAGCTTTTTAAGGAATCTCCACACTGTTTTCTATAGTGGCTGTACCAACTTACATTCCCACCAACAGTGTTGGCCACAACAATCAGGGCAGAAAAAGAAGTAAAAGGAATCCAGATAGGAAAAGAAGAAGTGAAACTCTCTCTGTTTGCAGATGACATGATCCTCTACATAGAAAACCCTAAAGACTCTACCAGAAAATTACTAGAGCTAATCAATGAATACAGTAAAGTTGCAGGATATAAAATTAACACACAGAAATCTCTTGCATTCCTATACACTAACAATGAGAAAACAGAAAGAGAAATTAAGGAAACAATACCATTCACCACTGCAACAAAAAGAATAAAATACTACACTACATACTACTATACTACTATACTACAAAGCCACAGTCATCAAGACAGTATGGCACTGGCACAAAGAAAGAAATATAGATCAATGGAACAAAATAGAAAGCCCAGAGATAAACCCATGTACCTATAGACACCTTATCTTCGACAAAGGAGGCAAGGATATACAATGGAAAAAAGACAACCTCTTTAACAAGTGGTGCTGGGAAAACTGGTCAACCACCTGTAAAAGAATGAAACTTAAAAAAAAGAGAACTCTCTTCTAATGTAGATATTATGTTCTGCATCTTGATAGATGAAGGAGTGGAGGCCCAACAAAGTGAACTTGGCCAACGCCACATGGACAGTAAGTGGCAGCGTCATGATTCAAACTCTTACCTGACTGGATCCAAAGTCTGTGTTCTTAACCACTCCACCATGCCACTCTCCTGGCTGGGAATACCTTCCACTAGTCCTTAGTCCCCTAGACAGGCTGAAGTGATGTGTAAAGGATCTCTGGCCTGGCAGATGGGCTATCTTTGCCTTCAATGTAGCACAGAGAAATTCCACCCAAAGAAATATGGATCAGAAAGACTGGAGACCAGCTCGTCCCTTACCCCAGCAATGGTGTCTGTGAATTTCCTGCTTGCCTTCTTGAGATTGTCATTTCTCTCTCTTGACTTATGTATCCAGAAGCAGCTGTCCTCACCGTGGACCAATGCACAGCAGAGGAGACCCGGACAGACTCGGCATGGCTTGCCCATTGTCAGGTCCACAAGTCTACAGACTGCAGCTGGGGCTCAGTTGGCTTTCCTGACAGTGACAAAGTAGCTTGGAAGACTGGGGAGGAGACCGGCCCAAGAATAGCCTGGATTGTCCAGCTGGTGGCCCGAAGCCAAGCAGGCACTGTGCCAGGGCCACAGCTGGCTGCTGCTTCCTTACGAATTATGGCAGAGCGTTTGTGGAAAGCCAACAGGATGGCACTTTGTGGAGGGCAACCAGGATACTTCTGACTGTGCTGTGTATTCTAATAACATACGAGCTGTAAAATGGATGCAGGTCACAAAGGCAAGAGAACAAGCAGAAATGAGACAGAATGAAGACGGCTTTGATGGCCAATCACATGCAAGTCATTTGTGTATTTCCATTTCCTCTGACTTCAACAGTGATGATTATATGTGAGTTTAAACCATGGTATGTGCAAGTTCTCTGCAACACTAATGTGGTATGGATGGTGGGAGTTTTGCAATCACAAGAAAAGTGAGGGAAGACCAAGGCTCTGTTCTGCAGGCCTAAGCTCTACCTCTGAGAGAATGTATGACTTTCTGTTAAATCATTTTGACTCTCTCTGAATCAATATTCCCATGTGAAGGAATGAAGGGACTGAACTAGAACACTGGGATTCAAATTGCGTTCCTCAGAACCCCCTCAGGAAGCACTCTGAGGGGAGATACAGGTGAGAATTACTCAGGCTCTACCTTCCCTTTAGTGCCTTCAACCAGAGGGCTCCGTGGTTAAAATAATCTTGAAAACCAGTGAACTCAATGATATGCAGGGCTGACCCTGCAGAAACTCTATGGTCTCCACGTGCTATGAGGCAGCATCCATGGACAGGCTATGCCCTTGAGACATCTCTTAACTGGATGCTGAATTATACACATTCATACACAAGTGCACTTCTCTGGGGGAAAGGGTTAATAGTTTGCATCAGATTCTCAAAGGTATGCATGAGCCCTGCTAATAGAACTGTAGAATGTTTAGAAGACTCCACACCATAGAAATCCATTGCACTATGAATCTGGATTGGGTATAAATGAGGACATTAGGATACATCTAAAAAGAAAGAAGAAATCAAAAGGAAAAGAAAGCAAGAGATCAGTTTTCATCTAATCTAGCCCATCAGAATTAGAGAAATCATCACAATAGAGTCTCTCCATAGACGAGACTGAGAGCATTGTCCAAGCTTATTAAAACCCATTACAGTGAGGAGAAACAATTCATACTTCCATAAGACACTCTCAAAATGCACAACTGATTTCCTGGCATTCAGAAAGGCTTGGCAGAACTGCTGGGAACTATGTAGTGGAAAGGCGGATAAAGAATGAGCAAGCACAGAAACAGATTTACTTCGGACTTCCACATCAGACTGATGTCCAACTCAAGACCAAGAACATAGATGGGAGTTAAAAGTACAGCTGCAGAAACACAAACTCCATTTGACTTCTTTGGCACATAGTAGTCACTCAATAAATACTTGCTGATGAGTTTAGAGACTCTCCCCAACCAATAACTGGTAGGAATATTAAACACTTAGTCCCCCAAAGTCCTTTTTCATATGACATGAGATCCCTACTCTAACTTTCTAGGCACCTGCCAAGACTCCACTCCGGGACAGGCCTTCTGACCACTCCTTTGCTGGATGACTCTCAGCATGGCTGTGGTTGCAGACTGGAGTGTGGCAGTTTGGAGAACAAATTACCTGGGGACGAGCCCATGAGTGTCCCGGGACATTTGCCATAGAGATTATGGTTCCTTTGACACTGGTTACCCAACCCTCATGGAACTACCTTCGTGGGGTGATGTGCCTGGGCGACTCTCATGGCTTGGCCTAGCTCATGCCTGGGGCTTTCTCTGTGTCCCCACCTCACCACAGCAGCCCACACCTACACAAACTCTTTTGGTACTTGACTTACACTACCTTGGGTTGCTGGATTTACCTGCTCTGCAGTTATCTGACCTCTCTTGTAACATTGCATACCATATGAGAATAAAGAGAAAACAAATCAAAAAGAATCTTCATAGTTGGTGTTTCGCTTCTAGAAAATCCTTATTTAGCTGGTTTCATATGTCTCATTTCTAAACACAGCAAACCACTCCAGTATTCTTGCCTGGGAAATCCCACAGACAGAGGTGTCTGGAGGGCTACAGTCCATGGGGTCGCAAAGAGGAGGACACAACTTAGCGAGTGAGCATGCGCACACTTCTACATGTCTAGAAAAGCAATATGGATAACTAGAAAGTTGTTTCCATTTTACCACCTAACACCTCTTTGACTTTGGTCAGGATCAACTAGCCATGCCTTTGTTTCATGATCTGTAAGATGGGGATAGAAATAATACCACATATTCATACATATGGGCTCCAAAATCACTGCAGATGGGGCTGCAGCCATGAAATTAAAAAACGCTTGCTCCTTGGAAGAAAAGCTATGACCAACCTAGACAGCATATTAAGAAGCAGAGACATTACTTTGCCAACAAAGGTCCAGAGTCAAAACCATAGTCAAAGCTGGGTTTTTCCAGTAGTCATATGTGGATGTGAGAGGTGGACTATAAAGAAATCTGAGCACTGAAGAACTGATGCTTTTGAACTGTGGTGTTGGAGAAGACTCTTGAGAGTCTCTTGGACTGCAAGGAGATCCAACCAGTCCATCTAAAGGAAATCAGTCTTCAATATTCATTGGAAGGACTGATGCTGAAGCTGAAACTCCAATACTTTGGCCACCTGATGTGAAGAACTGACTCATTTGAAAAGACCCTGATGCTGGGAAAGATTGAAGGTGAGAGGAGAAGGGGATGACAGAGGATGAGATGGTTGGATGGCATCACCGACTCAATGGACATGAGTTTGAGTAAGCTCCAGGAGTTGGTGATGGACAGGGAAGCCTGGCGTGCTGCAG
Organism: Odocoileus virginianus; assembly: GCF_023699985.2. NCBI lineage: Eukaryota > Metazoa > Chordata > Mammalia > Artiodactyla > Cervidae > Odocoileus > Odocoileus virginianus. The sequence goes on along the minus strand of NW_027224318.1, from coordinate 2,514,689 downwards.
TCCATGGGGTCGCAAAGAGTTGGATATGACTGAGCAACTGAACTGAACTGATTCATACATATATTTGGCAAATATATACTTGTTGAGAAGTTACTCTCAGGCTTTATGCTTGGCACAAAGCATAGACACAGAATCGTTTTCATTAAATTAATGAAGGAACAAATGAATGAATACCAGGATTATATGGTACACCACCAAGGGATCAATGTGTAGGTGACCTATATTCCCCTTGAGGTCTAATATTGTTGACAAGATATTTTCCTACATCATAAAAGTGGGCCTGATATAAAAATTGTCACTGGAAGCATGAAGGTTCTGGAATGATTCAAGAGAATCTGTGCTAACTACATGATTTAGGGGGCTGAGTACAAGATAAGAGAGGATGGTGTATCGTGTTCTAAAATAAAGAATTTCAAGATGGCAGCAGCAGAGCATTAAAATAAGAACACATACCATAAAGAGACTGCTAAAGATCAGAAGTCTCGTTAATGTCTGTAGCCAATAAGAGTGAGTGTTAAAGTAGAGCTGTTTTTATTTTTAGTATTTGGATGAATAGAAGTTTTTTAAAATTAATTTTGATGTATCAACTCTTTCAATCATTTCTTTGTGATTCCTGTTTTGCTACCTCTTGTAAACTCTGACAATTATTACACAGCAAGAGGATATGAAGGCAAAGATTAATTTACCTGTGTGTGAGGAATATTTCATTTATTCTTAGTTTAATGTAAAGTTGATGACACAATGACTTATAAACCAAATCACAGGGAGAATACTTGTTCCCTCTATACTTTTTAGGAAATACCATCTGTTGTAAAACTCAGTGGCATTTTCTTGTCTAAGCAATCCCACTGGGTCATAATTTAAAACTAGTTAAAAGTTTTCCAAGCTAAAAAGAATTGGAAATAAATGAGTTTCCTTACTTCCTTTAATTCTTTTGTGGACCAAACACCTTTTCAGAGCCCTGATTAAGTGCTGGCACAGCATTGGGGACTCTGAAGACAAAGAGATAAAAATACTATCCAAGTAAACAGAGAGCATCAGGAGGGCTAGATACGACATGCAAACAAGGAGAAATGAGAGAAAAACAAATGCTATCCTCAAAATATGCCAAAGCACAGAGAAAAAAGAAGAAAGCAGACTGATATCTACCTTAGACAAAATGTTTAAAAGCTAATTCCTGAAAGGGGAATGAGGTAGATGTAGAAGGCAAGGAACCTTCTTCAGGTGGAGAAATGGGCATATGGAGACAAAGTTGCACAAATAATGTATGTGCTTTTTGTTTCCCCCTCTAGAATAGAAACTCTATGAACACAGGACCTTGGTTCTGTTTGTTCACAGTGGTATACCTGGTGTCTAGCTATAAATAGGCACTGAATGAATGAATGGTGCTTTATTCTAGAACTCTAAGTATTTTGGTATGACTGGGAAATAAACAGGGATGATGAGAGTAGAGACTAAATAAAGTGGAGACAAACTGGGCAGAGTTCTGTATATCATGCCAAGCAGTTCAGGCTTTATTCTGCATAATCAATATGGAGCCATTGAAGAGGCTTAACAGGAAAGTGCCACAGTCACCTGTGAGCCAGTCAATGGCTTCTGAAGGAAAGGCTGGGGTGTGGGGGAAGGTGGAGGAGGAGTGACTGGAGGTGAAGAGGACTTCTGACTTATTGGTGTCACTGATGCTTGAGATCAAGAGAACATGGATTAAAGTAGTGGTAGTGGGGATGGAGATGACATCTATTTAAGGAATAAACTCGAGAACTTTGCAATGGAACAGATTTGGGGGAGGGAGAGAAACGCCGGCTGCGACCGACCGCGCAGGAGCGGCGGCCGAGAGGAGCTTCCCCACGTCCGAGGTCAGGGGCAGCAGCCGAGAGGAACTACCCCACCCCGGAGGTCAGGGGCCCCGCCCGAGAGGAGCTACCCCACCTCCAAGGAGCGGCTGCTGCGCGGGCACAGGAGGGCCGAGAGGAGCTACTCCACGTTCAAGGTCAGGAGGGGCGGCCGTGAGAAGATACCCCTCGTCCAAGGTAAGGAGCAGCGGCTGTGCTTTGCTGGAGCAGCCGTGAAGAGATACCCCACGTCCAAGGTAAGAGAAACCCAAGTAAGATGGTAGGTGTTGCAAGAGGGCATCAGAGGGCAGATACACTGAAACCATAATCGCAGGAAACTAGCCAATCTGACCACACGGACCACAGTCTTGTCTAACTCAATGAAACTAAGCCATGCTGTGTGGGGCCACCCAAGACGGAAGGGTCATGGTGGAGAGGTCTGACAAGAATGTGGTCCACTGGAGAAGGGAATGGCAAATTCTTCAATATTCTTGCCTTGAGAACCCCATGAACAGTATGAAAAGGCAAAATGATAGGATATTGAAAGAGGAACTCCCCAGGTCAGTAGGTGCCCAATATGCTACTGGAGATCAGTGAAGAAATAACTCCAGAAAGAATGAAGGAATGGAGCCAAAGAAAAAATAATACCCAGTTGTGGATGGGACTGATGATAGAAGCAAGGTCCAATGCTGTAAAGAGCAATATTGCATAGGAACCTGGAATGTTAGGTCCATGAATCAAGGCCAATTGGAAGTGGTCAAACAGGAGATGGCAAGAGTGAATGTCAACATTCTAGGAATCAGCAAATTAAAATGGACAGGAATGGGTGAATTTAACTCAGATGACCATTATATCTACTACTGTGGGCAGGAATCCCTTAGAAGAAATGGAGTAGCCATCATGGTCAACAAAAGAGTCCGAAATGCAGTACTTGGATGCAATCTCAAAAACGACAGAATGATCTCTGTTTGTTTCCAAGGCAAATCATTCAATATCACGGTAATCCAAGCCTATGCCCCAACCAGTAACACTGAAGAAGCTGAAGTCGAATGGTTCTATGAAGACCTACAAGACCTTTTAGAACTAACACCAAAAAAGATGTCCTTTTCATTATGGGGGACTGGAATGCAAAAGTAGGAAGTCAAGAAACACCTGGAGTAACAGGCAAATTTGGCCTTGGAGTACAGAATGAAGCAGGGCAAAGGCTAATAGAATTTTGCCAAGAGAACGCACTGGTCATAGCAAACACCCTCTTCCAACAACACAAGAGAAGACTCTACACATGGACATCACCAGATGGTCGACACCGAAATCAGATTGATTATATTCTTTGCAGCCAAAGATGGAGAAGCTCTATATAGTCAGCAAAAACAAGACTGGGAGCTGACTGTGGCTCAGATCATGAACTCCTTATTGCCAAATTCAGACTTAAACTGAAGAAAGTAAGGGATAACCACTAGACCATTCAGGTATGACCTAAATCAAATCCCTTATGACTATACAGTGGAAGTGAGAAATAGATTTAAGGGACTAGATCTGATAGAGAGCCTGATGAACTATGGACAGAGGTTCGTGACATTGTACAGGAGACAGGGATCAAGACCATCCCATGGAAAAGAAATGCAAAAAAGGCAAAATGGTTGTCTGAGGAGGCCTTACAAATAGCTGTGAAAAGAAAAGAAGAGAAAAGCAAAGGAGAAAAGGAAAGATATTCCCATTTGAATGCGGAGTTCCAAAGAATAGTGAGGAAAGATAAGAAAGCCTTCCTCAGTGATCAGTGCAAAGAAACAGGAAAACAACAGAATGGGAAAGACTAGAGATCTCTTCAAGAAAATTAGAGATACCAAGGGAACATTTCCAGAAAAGATGGGTTCGATAAAGGACAGAAATGGTATGGACCTAACAGAAGCAGAAGATATTAAGAAGAGGTGGCAAGAATATACAGGAACTGTACAAAAAGATCTTCATGACCCAGATAATCAGGATGGTGTGATCACTCACCTAGAGCCAGACATCCTGGAATGTGAAGTCAAATGGGCCTTAGAAAGCATCACTACGAACAAAGCTAGTGGATGTGATGGAATTCCAGTTGAGCTATTTCAAATCCTGAAAGATGATGCTGTGAAAGTGCTGCACTCAATATGCCAGCAAATTTGGAAAACTCACAGGACTGGAAAAGGTCAGTTTTCATTCCAATCCCTAAGAAAGGCAATCCCAAAGAATGCTCAAACTACCACACAATTGCACTCATCTCACACGCTAGTAAGGTAATGCTCAAAATTCTCCAAGCCAGGCTTCAGCAATACGTGAACCGAGAACTTCCAAATGTTCAAGCTGGTTTTAGAAAAGGCAGAGGAACCAGAGATCAAATTGCCAATATCCGCTGGATCATCGAAAAAGCAAGAGAGTTCCAGAAAAACATCTATTTCTGCTTTATTGACTATGCCAAAGCCTTTGACTGTGTGGATCACAATAAACTGTGGAAAATTCTGAAGGAGATGGGAGTACCAGACCACCTGACCTGCCTCTTGAGAAACCTATATGCAGGTGAGGAAGCAACAGTTAGAACTGGACATGGGACAACAGACTGGTTCCAAATAGGGAAAAGGAGTACATGAAGGCTGTATATTGTCACCCTGTTTATTTAACTTATATGCAGTGTACACCATGAGAAACGCTGGGCTGGAGGAAGCACAAGCTGGAATCAAGATTGCCGGGAGAAATATCAATAACCTCAGATATGCAGATGACACCACCCTTATGGCAGAAAGTGAAGAGGAACTTAAAAGCCTCTTGATGAAAGTAAAAGAGGAGAGTGAAAAAGTTGGCTTAAATCTTAACATTCAGAAAACTAAGATCATGGCATCTGGTCCCATCAGCTCATGGGAAATAGATGGGGAGACAGTGGAATCAGTGTCAGACTTTATTTTTTGGGGGGGCTCCAAAATCACTGCAGATGGTGACTGCAGCCATGAAATTAAAAGAGACTTCCTCCTTGGAGGAAAAGCTATGACCAAACTAGATAGCATAGCTTTTTAAAGCAGAGACATTACTTTGCCAACAAAGGTCCGTCTGGTCAAGGCTATGGTTTTTCCAGTGGTCATGTATGGATGTGAGAGTTGGACTGTAAAGAAAGCTGTGCGCCGAAAAATTGATGCTTTTGAACTATGGTGTTGGAGAAGACTCTTGAGAGTCCCTTGGACTGCAAGGAGATCCAACCAGTCCATCCTAAAGGAGATCAGTCCTGGGTGTTCATTGGAAGGACTGATGCTGAAGCTGAAACTCCAATACTTTGGCCACCTCATGTGAAGAGTTGACTCGTTGGAAAAGACCCTGATGCTGGGAGGGATTGGGGGCAGGAGGAGAAGGGGATGACAGAGGATGAGATGGCTGGATGGCATCACCGACTCGATGGACATGAGTTTGAGTAAACTTCGGGAGTCTTGTGATGGACAGGGAGGCCTGGCGTGCTGCGATTCATGGGGTTGCAAAGAGTTGGACACGACTGAGCGACTGAACTGAACTGAACTGGCAGGAAACTCAATTTGAAATTATAACACCAAAGGAAATCCTGAAAGGCACCTGATTCAGTGACTATACGTTCATCAGTCCTGCTTTGCTGGCAGTCAAGTTACTCAAAGTAATGAAGCCCATTTTTTAAAATATATCTATTTATTTGACTGCAGTGGGTCTTAGTTGCAGCATGTGGTGATACAGTTCCCTGACCAAGGATCAAACCCAGGCCCCTGCACTGGGAATGTGGAGTCTTAACCACTGGACTACCAGGGAAGTCTCTGAAGTCCATTTTTGACTGGCTGATGCACCTGCCCTAAGGATTATGTATGCAAATGGCAACAATCTTGGACTAAAAGAAATGAAAGTCACAGAGATCTGAGTGCATCTGCGTGTGTGCACACCTAAGTATATCAAGTGCCATAACAACAAAATGGAGAGAAGGAAAGGATGGCCATACTGTGTGAGCACTGACTATGTTTTGACCACTTTTATCATGTTGGCCAAAAAAGTACGGCTTTTTCGTATGATCTTAGTGGAAAAATCCAAACGAACTTTTTGGCCAACTCAATACATCCACCTCTCTCCTTAAATTCTCACAACAGGCTGAAGTGACAGAAAGGTAGGTGAGATCTGTTTATAAGTTTCCTGAGTGCAGGGTAAGTGTTTTATTCGCCATTATACCATACCCTTCAGCACAGTGCCTGACACATGGCTGAATTTTCTGAAAATAATTGAAACAAGAGAGGGAAGGAGGGTAGGCATCAGCCCCATTTTACACTGACTTCAGGCAGCTAGGAAGAGATGACACTGGGGTTTATATGCTCTTCGCCACCATGGCCTAAACTGTGTCTGCTCTGCCATACTGTCTCCTAAAGGTGTATTGGGTCTGAGTGGAAATGTTCTTGAACAAGAAGGGTCAAAGACTTTCATGGAAGACTGTGGCAGCATCTAAGTTGGCACTGCTTCTGTAGCCCACCTACCTTCAGACAGAGAGCACATTTCTTCTTCCCTGCTATCAGTGAGACAGAGATAGACATTTCTGATCGCACAAAGCACCAAGTGGGCCTGTGGTATCTACTAGGAACTAACAAGTCCACTTGGGGATGGGCAGAAGAGAACTTCTAAACGTACCTTTCTCTTTTGGATTATTTGTTCTGGTTCTGTGAAAAATGTCACGGGGAATTTGCTAGCCCCATGAATCAAAATCCCATAAATAGGTTAGCTCAGTGGAATAGGGGTCAGAGGCCAAGAGTTGAGTGGGTGCAGTACTGAAGAAGATGGGACTGTAAAGACTGGAAGAATATGAAAAGCTGACTATGGTGCTTACAGAACTTGGGTGCTCTCCACAATCAATTGCTGCAAATCCTCTACAGTCAATTTCGGGGTACAGGATGAATTGGTGAAAAGAGTACGAGTGGCACAGATAGTGGACCTTAGCCCTCTATCGGGAAAACGGGACTGGAGAGCTGGGTTAGATTTTGCATCATTGTTCATTGGCTGCATCGCATTCTCTCAAAAGAAAAAAAAAACTTTTTCAAAGCCTGGACATGTATTCATGGCATAGACAGTGGATCTCTCTGGGTGGTGCTATTAATATTTGGTTCATTTTATAATCTAGCCTGCAACGGATCCCCCAACCCTGAGAACAAGGGCTCAAGCAAGAATGCTACCATGCATAAGCCCCATCTCTATAATCCTGCCAAATCACAGCTCTGAGACCCCATTCTTTTCAGTGAGTCACTATCTCCACTTCTAAGTCTTTATCTCTTAAATATTTAGTGCAAGTTAGGAGAACCCCTCAGTACTGTAGGAAAAGTCTTAACAGATCAGATTGGCACGATATAGGTTTGGGAAACTAATAGCGAGGATTTCATTTACATGCATCACACTATACGTTTTTACCATTCATCACAGCTCATTAAAGGAGGGTGAGGATGTGCACACAGGCTCCGTCATGGCAGGCTCTGCAGAAGACACGGCGCTGAATCAGATGCATCGCTGTCCCCATGAACCTCAACAGTGCGAGCAATTACTGTGACCACAGCTGCTGTTGATTCTCAAACCCAAAAACCCGAACATGAAGAGTGACTAAAAGTTTCCGAACCTCTTCTGGTGCCAGGGGCCATTTGGAAAGTAGAGTTTAGAAGCTGAAAGACTACAGTTTCTGGGCCAAGCTGATGGTCATGCCCAGGGATTGAGTGAAAAACATCTTCCCTCAGCACCTTTCAGAATGATTACTTCAAAACTCCCTTTTTCATGGAAGAACCACCACGAAAAGACCAGTACTGCCCATGTTTGTGGCGTTTCACTGCATACTTAGAGCTGCGGGTGTGTTATGTCCTTTGAGGGTCACAGCCAGCCTGTGACATGTGCAGAGGAGGCAATATACTGTCTCCGTGTGCCAGAAGAAGGCACGGCCTCAGAAAGTGCAGTTCAGTGTCTTGTCCAAGACCACACAGCTTGCAAATGACAGAGCTGGGATTCGAACCCAGCATTTCTGAATTGGAGCTCTTCTACTACACCAGTTTCAAAGTGCCAGAGGACTGCACAGAAAAGGACCTTCAGCGTGTTTGGGGGTTCTGGGGAGGTTCCTTGGATAAGGAAGGATTTGAACTGGGATGACAGGAATGGATCATTCTTTGCCCGACAGATCCAGAGGAGCAAAAGAATGCTGAAGACAGAATGGTGTGGACAAAGGGAGGTGACGAAAACTGATGGCAGGTGACAAGGGAGCTGAAAACAGTGACTGGGGCTGCGGGAGAGCAGACCCATGAGAAGAGAGGCTGGAATTGAGGGTAAGAGCAAAGTCACGAAGGACTTTTTGGCTTTGGGACAGTGAAAGACTGCATCTGGCAGGCATCGGGTGGTGCAGAGGTCCAAGAACAGCAATGGGCAAGACCACTGTGCTATAGTTGAGTGAGTGTACACATGCAGCAGTGTGCAGGATATACTGGAAAGGCACAACTTTGCCTGCTATAGGAAAATGGGATTGGAGGGAGCTGTCCCAAAATGGGATCTGGGACCTGCCAGACTAGATTCTGTTTCACTGTTTATTGGATGCTTCTCAAAATTTGTTTTTGAAACCTGGACTTGTATTCATGGCCATTCACTGGCGATTGCTATTTGCAATACACTGGCCTTCGAACAGTGTATTACTTGAGTTAGACACAGGACCCCAAAAAACTTCTGGGTCCTAGGGGCCTCCCCAGAGGAAGGTTCACTTTTTCGCTTTCCAAATGAATTACACTTATGTACGTTTTCTCTAAGTATCTGTGTAAGAACTTACAACGGTTAGCTCTATTTTAAAGAAAAATGAAAAGTATTTGTGAGAACTTCCTGTGGAGGGAAAAAAAAGGTCACTGAAAATGCATTAAGGTGCGTTACTAGCAGACAGATGGAATGACATTTTGGAGAAAGAAAATGGGCACAAGAACACTTTGGGGATTTGATTGTTGAAATTACGGTCCTCTTCTCCATGGTCAAATGGAATAAAAGGTCAGAGCTACCATTTTCTCCGCAGAAAGCTGCTGAAGTGATCATTTTAATATGGATGGGTTCCACAAATAAAAAAAGGTTTTCCGGTGCTCTGCAAAATAGCTGCTTTTACAACAGTAAACATTCGAACTATTTAAGATCCTAACTATGACCCAGTGCACATTAAAAATATTCAAAATACTAACAATGGGACTTCCCTGGTGGTCCAGTGGTTAAAACGTCACCTTCCTGCAAGGGGTGCAGGTTAGATCCCTGTTCGTGGAGCTAAGATCCCACAAGCCTTGTGGCCAAAAATTAAAACATAAACCAAGCAGTATTCTTAAATTCAATAGACTTTAAAAACGGTCCACATAAAAACAAATCTTAAAGAAAATACTAACAATGAAATGTTTTAACCTGTATATGAGAAACGCAGAAAGGAGTTGTTCTAGAAGGTCTGGAAGTTTGTTCCCATGGAGAACACTGGACCCAAACACCACTTGGATAACAATGTGTGAGATTCTCGATTCACATGTCCTGGCTAAGACCTCTTCACCTTCCAAATATCATCATTGCAATTCGCTTTCTTGACATATTAAGTGTTCCTCTTTCCTTCAAAGGACTAGTTAAGCTTTCAAAATAGGATGTGTTCTAAGACGAGTAAGGTTTTTTTTTTGCATTTTTTATTGATTTTAATTGATTCACAATGCTGTGTTAATTTCTGTTGTACACCTAGGCAATTTGGTTATACATATATTCATATATTCTTTATAATATTCTTTTCCATTATGGTTTATCACCAGATATTGACTACAGAGGGGGGACCTTTTAAGAGCTATACAGTAGGACCTTGTTGTTTATCTATTCTATATATAATAGTTTGCATCTGCTAATCCCAAACTCCCAGTCCATCCTTTCTCTATTCCCTGATCAACAATGACAGGCCTTTTCTCTATGTCTATGAGTCTGTTTCTGTTTCATGGATAAGTTCATTTGTGTCCTATTTTAGATTCCACATATAAATGATGTCATATGGTATTTGTCTTTCTAGGATGAGGAAGGCATTGAAATATCATCTGTATCCAGCTCAGGGGAAAACAGTGGGAGGCTCCACTGACAACCCACAAAATCTTAAATGATCTGACCTATGATCTACTACTTAAAAGATGAACGGAATCAATGGAGGGTGACACTTAACATGAAAATGGTGTGGGGAAAAGTTCTCTATTTGCCACAGCTATGACTTCCTCCCAGTGGGCTTCCAGTCCTAAGGAATTGGCCATTGTCATGTCTTAAAACACTTTCTTGTGGATACCGTATTGACCTTAATTGGTTGGGACTTACGTACCTATGCACAGGTCTCAATATATTTGGCTAAGGAGCATGGACATAGGGAATGAAGAAGGGATAATGGAAGGGGTACAGAAGAAAGGGGAGAAAGGAGAACAGAACTAGAGGGAGAAGGAGAGGTAATAACAGAGGAGGGACAGAACCAGATGAGGGCCATATGAATCCCACTTGGAAGCAATTCCAAGTCCCTGCTCCCAAGCACACAGCACTCACTCTCAAGTCAGTTTCACTTCTGCTGTCTTCACAAGCAGCTGAGGCTGGCTTCCTGCTCCGAGATTTACAGTGACTGATGAAGACAAGGCTGGTATCCTGAACCTCTACCGGCCAAAATGATGGCAGTCATCAGCTACACGTGGCTATTGAAATTTAATTATAAACTAACCAATATGACATAAAATGCAAAATGCCATTTCCTCACTAGGATTACCCACATCTGAAGTGTTCAAAAGCCGTATGTGACTAGGAGCTACCACATCAGACACTGTCGATATAGGACCCTTCTGTCATCATAGAAATTTCAATTAGACAGCATTTTCCTAAACTATGGTTTTATCTGTGACTTTTTTTTTTCATCTGTGACTTGATGAACCTTCCATAACACTATCTGGATCCTCCCTTTTTGCAGACCTGCATTCTATCGGCTTTTTGCCCTTGGGTGAATTTAATGTACTTTTCCAACCTGCTTCATTTTCACAGGCTAGCTCTCCTAATTCTCTTAATGTAAGATGATTTGATGGTTTCAATCACCAAGAATGACAACAATAACTACTTTCAAGCACTTGACTTAGAGCATATACTCAATCCTTATAACCTATTTTACAAATGGGGAAACTGAGGTATTGAGAGGTTAATATTTTGCCCAAAGTCATATTGTTGGCAGATAGCAGAACCAATATTTTAATCAAGGCAGTTTGACCCCAGAGACATATAGGTTATTGAGTGTTTTAAGGGACCCTGAGATAAAGAAATGAAAGACAGACTTTATGTACTTGAAACCTTACAATTTAATCCAGGAGACTTAACAAAATTAGGTAAATAATAAGCTATTCAAAAGACTGATAGCTACCGTGAGCTTTTGGCCCCACAGTAAAGTGTATTTTCTACTTATCATGAAACGGGCTTGTTAAATTATAGGCTCTTGCATGAAGGCTTGTTAAGTGGTAACCCTATCTGCTTTACCTGCAAGAAATATCAGAGCAGATACAAACAAATAACTACCATCCTTGCATTCTCTATGGAGACGCATGCTAAGTCACTTCAGTTGCGTCTGACCCTTTGCAAACTCATGGACTGTAGCCCACCAGGCTCCTCTGTCCATGGAATTCTCCAGGCAAGAATACTGGAGTGGGTTGCCATTTCCTTCTCCAGGGGGTCTTCCCAACTGGGGATTGAACCTGTGGCTCTGCTTGGCAGGCAGATTCTTTGCCACTAGCGCCACCTGGAAAGCCCCTCTCTATAAGAAACATTAAGGTCAGAGCTCATCTTCTATGAGAAAACTCCACTGTGACTGCCTAGAGATTAGTCATATCCACTGTAGGACAGACTCATGAGACATCATGGGGCAGAGCAAGCACACTATCTGGGAAATTGAAATACCTCTATCCAATATTGGCCCTTCCACTGGTTAACAAGCATTACCAACTGCGAAAGAGTCTATGCTTCTTGGTAGATCTTAAGTTGACCTATCAGTAAAATGAGAGAAGTACACAAGATCAGAAATTTCCAAGTTTGGGTATCTGACTTTCCAGATGGTCAGTATGACAGGATACCTGCCCATTGCTTGTAGATTTTTCTTTCCCAATTCCATGTCCATGATGTCCCTTTTCGCCGTTGACAAAAGAGAGATGAGGGAATTCCCTGGTGGTCCAGTGGGTGGGACTCTGCGCTTTCACTGCAGGAGACATGGGCTTGATCCCTGGTCAAGAAACTAAGATCCCACAGGCCATGAGGCAAGGAAAAGAAAAACATTTTTTTTAAAGAGGAAGAGAGACAGTCCTCTGATCACCCTGAATTTTACTATGGAACTTTATCTCAAGGAATAAAATCCTCAAGAGTACAAAACAACAAAGATAAGATTCAAGAACATGGAATTCCTGAGGGAGAGTCCTTGTAGAGCAAACCCAAGAGTGTCAGAGTAAGAAATATTGATAAGGCAGGGCCTTTATTACACCCAGAGACAAGCAGACTCCACGCCCTTATCAACCCATCTTCATGTTAGAATTTCAATAGTATTACTTGTCACAGGAGAATATAATCAAATCAGACTTAACCAGAAAGGCAATCTTGGCTGGTTGATTTGACAATGAGGACTGGTTTCACTACTGAGGTTATATGGTGGACGTTTTCCATAAACTGAATGACCTAAATGAACATTTCCAAGGTTATGATGAAAATACACATACAGTATATAATTAATATAGCAAAAAGTGAAAACCACATCCTTTAAAACCATTTAAAGTCATGCTTTATACATGTGAAAATAGTGACGTGAACAGTTACACAGGATTAAAAATGATTTATCTTTTTAGGTGGACTACAAACAAAAAAAAATGAGGAACCAGATGTCAGATATTAAAAACCTTTCCACCTCTATTAGTCTGGGTTTCTCTAATGTTCAGAAAGTACTTCTTATCCATTCCTTTTAATCCCTCCGCAAAGTCTTCCTTCACTTTAAGTCTCCAACATTTGAATCACTGGATTCTGCAAATTTCCTTGCGACATGGAACATCTTACCTTTCAACTTCTTAACAAGGAATCAAAAAGCATCTAGTACTTCATCTCTCTCCTGGCTCATGAATGCTGATCAGTAATAATTTGATGTTGCCTTTCCCATGTGGACTTGATTAGGGAGAGAATGTTTTCTTTTAAAAAAGAAATTGTGCACGGGTAGCCACTTTGTTCCTACAGTTAGCTACAAAATGCAAAACAATTGCTAAAGCTCTTCCCATGAAACAGCTGGTTGATAAATGCTACTAATCTCTAGAGATTAGTAGTGGTAGTCAGAGCCAGGGATATGCTTCCAGAAGTATTTTTTGTGTCTTTAATGGAGGGAAAGCATGGAAGAAATTCATGGTTAGGAGAGATACTGGTATCTTTTGTTTCCTAGATGATAAGAATGAATAGGGTTTGCTTGTCAATTGCTCATTAATTTTGGGGACTTCATGATCTGTGTATTCAACTTACAGACAAAAAGAATGGAAGAGGTGAATGAAAGTGTTTAAAGGAGCAGACAAGATAAGAGGGAAGACACTTTCCATTCACATATTCAGGAAACATTGAAAACCTAGTATGCACCAGGCCTTGGGTTAAGGACCAGGGATAGAAAGAGCTGAGTAAGATGCAGCCTCTGCCCCTTGCAAGCTCCTGGTTCAATATGGGATGAGATCACAAACAAAACTGTCAATTTTTGTTTATTTCACTTCTATGACAATGACGCCATAAGAGTGGAATGCTATGACAACATAGAGAAGGGACATCTGGCACGGCAGTAGTGGGGAGGGGGTTTTGTGGGTTAGCAAGACAAACATTGTGGACAAAATAATGCCCGTGCTAAGACTGGAAGACTGAACAAGATGTAGAGGGAAAGGGCATGCTAGAAAGAGAAACAGAGGTGCAATGGCAAAAGCATCTCAAAGTATATGGCCCATTCACAGTTGGAGTGGAGGTGTACATGCTTGTGTGTGTGTGTGTGTGCACACAGGAACAGCAAAGTGGGGGCTTATGGTGGTGAGAAATGAGGCAGGTAAGAACTTGGAATTAAAGAAATATCCTGAAAAACCATTTCTACTTTGACCAAAAACTATATGCTACATATGTGCCAGGACACTAGGAGTGAAGGGAAGACTGTGAGGATAGGTAGGACACATTCCTTTGAAGAGCTCACAGACCAAATCTTCACATTACCAGTATTCCCCTACACAGGGTTCCAGAGACTTTTCAGTCAGCCCTTCCTTTAAGGTTCAGACGACACAGTCCAATAATCTACCTGCTCCCCAGCATACAGGGTGAAAGGAATCAGGAATAGCCTACATGCTTCACCAGTTTATCCCAAGTCTTCATCCAAAAGCACAGGGCATTCATGTGAGGCTCAGGAGCTACATCAGGAAGCCCCCCATGTTATCAGCGTGATTCATCCCCTCCTCAGGAGCTACATCAGGAAGCCCCCCATGTTATCAGCGTGATTCATCCCCTCCTCACCCTTTACTTCTCTCTCCCTCCCATGCAATTACTCCATTCATTTAACTCTTTTGCTCCCAACCCTTGCCTTAGATCTGGCTTCCAGAATCAGTCACCAATAGATAGTAAGGATCAAGGATCAATGATCAGAGCTAAGCACGTTCAAAAGGCTTGGAAGAGCACTCAGTGTTCAGTACTGTTGGCTGTGAACACTTTGGGGAGTATGAGGGTGGTAGTGTAGTCAGCAGTGGAGGCAATGACTTATGGGGGTAGAAAGGTCTGGAGGATGTAATCAAGGCTGGGGGAAGATGCTCTAAGGTCGAGAATGCGAGTAGGACCAGAGATGGGAGATGAGCAGGTCAGTGGAAAATCATCTGAGTTGGGTGTTATCAGCATTCATGAATATGATTTGAGCAAAGAGGAATAGTTGTGCTAATAATTAGACTTCTTTTTTTTACCCTTAAATTTCAAGCCCATTTTCTCTGCTTTAACAACACCATTAACCTTTCCCTTAAGTAATACTACAATCCTTGTCTAGCCTGTCCATATAGTCAGGACACACCTACACCAGGGGAAAAAAGAGGATAAAATTCAAACTTAGAATGTGTATTTTTCAATGAAAAACAAATTATTGATAGCAGAGGGAAATGGATTCTGCATTTCATTCACAGATTTGTGCATAAAACCCAGGAAGACACTGAGATGCAGCCACCAAAGAAACTGTACAAGAAAGGTTGAGGAAATCATGATTTCAACCATATAGAATCAATAACATACCTTCATAGACTTACACTAATACAAGAAAAAGTTTCATCTATATGATCCAGGGGCCTAGCAGAGATCAGCACAGGCTGGAGTGGGGAAAGTAGCTGGCTCAGAGGCTCTGGGAAAATTCTACTGTGCTTCTCTCGGACCAACAGTTTCACTGTTGAAAAAATGAAGACATTTGACTGGTAGGTGGCCCGGAAGACCGAGTCAGAAGGGACCTCAGTATTTCTTTGTGGTTTTTTGCTTTGTTTCAGAATCAAGTTAAAACTGTCACGTCCTAAGCTTGTGTGTCAGTTTGCTGTAGGTTTTTTTTTTTTAACTTTTGTAACTTTTTTCTTTAACAGCAATCAAAGCAATACCATCATCAGTTCTCATAAAAATGAAAGCACGACTGGAGACATTACCCAGCCACAACAATTACCTACAGGCACTAACAGGATAAAGGCAGTTTGGGGAAATATTAATGGCACTGGACCTAATCATATGAGTGCTTTGGAGTTAGACAGCAGCTTCTTTACAGAGAGCTCAAACAATGCACCTGGACTTTAGCACGCTTCTCCTCACCATAATCCTGGTAAGTAAGGAAGAAAAAGACTCACATCTTCCAGTAGGACTGCGTGGAGGAGAAGGTTGAGGCCAGGTCTAGCTGAAAGTAGACTTCAGAAGGAATGGCATGTTTCACAGGCTTACAGACAAAAACTGATGTACCCAGGTTGGGGGGTATTTGGGGGAGGCTGTGTGTGTGTGTGTGAGCGCGCGCGCGCGTGTGTGTGTGTGTGTGTATAAGCACACGTGCACCAAGTCAAACTGACAAGGATCCCAGAATCACAGACTTGTCCTGAGACAGGGAAAGGGGACAGGGCAGCGAACAGTGGCAGGGATGGCGCAGAGCTCAGGTCAGCTCTCTCAGCCCATGGCCTTTCCACGCAGTATTTCTGGAAAACTGGATGGAATTTCCTGCAACAACACCTCTCCAGCCATGGTGTTCTCTTACAGAGAGGGAAAAATAAAAGTGACTCAGTTAACAGCCACTGCTCTCCTCTTCTCTGGCTACAGTTAAGAAGATAGGAAATGCTAGTAGCCAAAGAGGCTGAAAGAAAGTGAAGTGAAAGTATCAGTCACTCAGTCGTGTCCGACTCTTTGCAACCCCATGGACTGTAGCCTACCAGGCTCCTCTGTCCATGAGATTTTCCAGGCAAGAATACTGGAGTGGGTTGCCATGCCCTCCTCCAGGGAATCTTCCTGACCCAGAGATCAAACCTGGGTCCCTGCATTGTAGGCAGATTCTTTACCATCTGAGCCACCAGGGAAGTCAAAGAGGTTGAAAGAGCTAGAAAGTGCCTCTAGGCTTTGGCCAAAGTTACTCTGGACAAGTGGGGACTGAGCAAAACAGGCAAGGCACTTTGCAAGGATCCAAGAGTGCCTGCTTTCAGCTGAGAAGAAATGCCTGAGGCCAAATGCAATGAAAAGGACCTTCACCCTTCCCAAGCCCTAGGAAAATAGTTATCTAAAAATCTGAGTGATTACCAAGTATGGGTGCCAATTTACCAAACACTAGCAACCCCGCTTCCCTGGTGGCTCAGACAGTAAAGCGTCTGCCTACAATGCGGGAGACCCGGGTTTGATCCCTGGGTCGGGAAGATCCCCTGGAGAAGGAAATAGAAACCCACTCCAGTATTCTTGCCTGGAAAATCCCATGGATGGAGGAGCCTGGGTAGGCTACAGTCCATGGGGTCCCAAAGAGTCGGACACGACTGAGCGACTTCACTTTCACTTTCAGCAACCCCATGGACTGTAGCATCACCGACTGAATGAGTTTGAGTAAACTCCCGGAGTTGGTGATGAACAAGCAGGCCTGGCGTACTAGTCCATGGGGTCGCAAGTAACTGGACAGGACTGAGTGACTGAACTGAACTGAACTGAGTCTTAAGAAGTTTGGAATGATTATTCTGCAAACTCTTGTTGTTTGAAAATAAATAAGAACTAAATTAGAACAGCATTTCTTCAATAAAGTGATTAGCATTAGAATTATCTCATAAAGTGAGACTCTTACCTTCTGATAGGTAAAACTCCCGCTGGTCATAAAGTTAGAAAAGGCTTTTTTTTTTTTTTTATGAGGTTTCTTGAGAGAGAAATAGACTGCTGCATTATGTGTTCTGTTTAGATACCATATAGCTTAACTCTCTAAAAAAAATTTAGTACCTTGTTTATAATGGATTCTTCAGTCTTCAGGCTTTACGGACCTTAAATTATTTTACCCTTAAACAGATAACAAGGAACTATTTTTATGCCCATTTGACAGTTGAGAAAACTGAAGCATAGAGCCCTGGAAGAACTCACCTAAGGTCATACAGCTTAAAAGTGATAGAGGTAAGATTCAAACCCACCAGGCTAGCTCCAGAGCCCAAGCCCTTAACCACCATGTGTTTCTGCCAAAGGGTAAGGAAACTTCCTAGTGGTGGGAGTGTTTGTTTCTATTTTTTTGCCCTGTTAGAGCACAGAGAATGGTAATTATGACCAAAGTAGCACTTTGAGCTCATCTAGCATCATTTATCTCATTTTACTCATGAGGAAACTAAGACCCAGGCCAAACCCAAGATCAGAAAATAAGGGAATGGTAGAGACAAACACTTCAAGTATGTGTCATGACCCCTCATGGCAGCAGCCTGAAGTTCTTCCTTTCCACCACGTCCTTGAAGCCGAACTTGTTCTCAATTGGGTTAGCAAATCCAGTTAATCAGTGCATCATCAAGAATCTGTGTTGCCCATACAGAGAGGGACAAGGGCACATTTTCCCACATAAAGAAAATATTTTTTAAAGAAAAGGCTGACATACCAGGTAAACACGTTCTAGAGTTAATTTCTGTAATACAGCCCTCTTTTCCCACTGCATACATTTAAAAAATAGGAATATGTAACATTCGATTTTCTTGTCACATGATATTATGAGAAGTGTTTCAAAATAGTCACAGGAAGGAAGCATGGAAAATTAACAAAACTAGAAAGAACATTAAAAGGAAAATCACCTATTATCTTCCATCTCTTCAAGTCAAATCTTAAACACTGTTACAATGTTGCCTGTGTGACAAATATATTACATGGACAAAACTGCAAAAACCTCTCAAGAAAAAACAAAAAAGCGAGCAGCGCAGTTTTTTCCAATGTCTGTGTCCCTCTGGAGGCAGGTACTGAATGAAATGGCCCAGCCACACTCCAGGAGAGATGACCCCTACATTCCAAGGAACCAGAGATAACTTGCAAGAGGCTGAAAAGGTTTCCCAGGAAGATGATGTCTCTGGGGTAGAGCATGAATGTTGTGAGACATCCACAAAGGGAGCAGTAGTTTCAGTAGCAATCAGAGTATGAATCCTCTGTTTTTCTTGGGTTTGAATTATTTCAATATTCCTATGATCACTGATCACTCTGCTCCATCCTTCCTCTTGCCCTAGTGGTTTAGCTGCTGGACTCTACTCTTCATCTACTGGTAAGCCTGTGGATCCTTCTGAATACCCTGCCAGGACTGCCAAAACCAGCCTCAGCAGCAAAATGCAAGATGCAAACCTTGCATGTAGCTCCAGATGTGTAGCACAGCAGACAGAGCTCAGGACTTAAATTCATTTAATCAAATTTTGAAATTCAACATTGGATAATTTTCCACTAAAGCAAAGATTTGGCTGGTGTCCACTTATTTCAGTAATCTCAACAATGACCCAAATGACTTCTGATTGGCTTCAATGGTCCAAATGATGTATAAAATTATTGTTCCCATTAGCATATTAGCTGATGGCAATAGTAGTCAGATATATTGGGGGCAAGGGGTGAACTCTTAGACTTATATTGGAAGTTTCTCAGGGAGGGTGGGTAGGTTAATATTTGTTTTCTTAATAACAATCGGATTTTGACTATAAAATAAATGTGCCACATTTTGGGGATAAACTAAGGATGCGTGAGTGTGTATTTGCTAGTCGTGTCTGACTCTTTGCAATCCCATGGACTGTAGCCCACCAGGCTCCTCTGTCCATGGGATTCTCCAGGCAAGAATACTGGAGTGGGTAACCATTCCCTTCTCCAGGGGATCTTCCCAACCCAGGGATCGAACCCAGGTCTCCTGCATTGCAGGTGGATTCTTTATCGTCTGAGCCACCAGGAAAGCCCAAAGCTAAGTATATATAAAGCATATTCTATTTATTTGTGACTTCACTTTTGAAACAGACCTGGACTCCGTGGGGGTTCCAGAACATGGAAGCCTTTCTGTCTCTCCCATTACTTGTTTGTAGGGAATAGACTCCAGCCTCTATGACCTTCCTTGAATTCCAAAGGCCAGATTAAAGGAACAGAGAAGCTCATCAGGAGGCCACTTGAGGCCGGATTAAACAAGTGCAGACACTGCACGCACCTTGATCCTTATTAGCAACCCCACCCTTGAACCACGGCTAGAAAACTTCTCACCAAATGACCTCAGGATGGGACAGAGAATTTTTGAGGCACGAGCCCACTGTGTCCCCCTTTGCCTGGCAAAGCAACAAAGCTATTCTTTTCTACTTCATGCAAATCTCCGTCTCTGTGATTTGATTTCTACGGACGCTGAATTTGCTACATCACTTTCAGTGTTGTTGCTGCTGCTGCTAAGTCGCTTCAGTCATGTCCAACTCTGTGCGACCCCATAGACGGCAGCCCACCAGGCTCCCCCGTCCCTGGGATTCTCCAGGCAAGAACACTGGAGTGGGTTGCCATTTCCTTCTCCAAATGCATGAAAGTGAAAAGTGAAAGTGAAGTCACTCAGTCGTGTCTGGTCCTATGCTAATGACCCTCAAAGGGCCCTAAATTCTATAGCAGACTAACTTGTCAGTTAAGTCAGCAAATCAGATTTTTAATTCACATTAAAGTGAGTAGGCACAGACCAGATGCTTCATAATATATGTTGAATGAATAATTGAATGGACACCCAAAAAAGGTGTCCTTTTCATTATAGGGGACTGGAATGCAAAAGTAGGGAGTTAAGAAACAACTGGAGTAACAGACAAATTTCACCTTGGAGTACAGAATGAAGCAGGGCAAAGGCTAATAGAATTCTGCCAAGAGAACTCACTGGTCATAGCAAACACCCTCTTCCAACAACACAAGAGAAGACTCTACACATGGACATCACCAGATGGTCAACACCGAAATCAGATTGATTATATTCTTTGCATCCAAAGATGGAGAAGCTCTATACAGTCAGCAAAAACAAGACTGGGAGCTGATTGTGGCTCAGATCATAAACTCCTTATTGCCAAATTCAGGCTTAAACTGGAAGAAAGTAGGGAAAACCACTAGACCATTCAGGTATGACCTAAATCAAATCCCTTGATTATAGAGTAGAAGTAAGAAATAGATTTAAGGGACTAGATCTGATAGAGTGCCTGATGAACTATGGACAGAGGTTCATGACATTGTACAGAAGACAGGGATCAAGACCATCCCCAAGAAAAAGAAATGCAAAAAAGCAAAATGGTTGTCTGAGGAGGCCTTAAAAATAGCTGAGAAAAGAAGAGAAGCTAAAGGCAAAGGAGAAAAGGAAAGATATACCCATTTGAATGCAGAGTTCCAAAGAATAGCAAGGAGAGATAAGAAAGCCTTCCTCAGTGATCACTGCAAAGAAATAGAGGAAAACAATAGAATGGGAAAGACTAGAGATCTCCTCAAGAAAATTATCGATACCAGGGGAACGTCTCATGCAAAGATGGGCTCAATAAAGGACAGAAATGGTATGGACCCAAGAGAAGCAGAAGATACTAAGAAGAGGTGGCAAGAAATACACAGAAGAACTGTACAAAAAAGATCTTCATGACCCACATAATCACAATGGTGTGTCACTCACCTAGAGCCAGATATCCTGGAATGCAAAGTCAAACCGGCCTTAGGAAGCATCACTACCAACAAAGCTAGTGGATGTGATGAAATTCCAGTTAAGCTATTTCAAATTCTAAAAGATGATCCTGTGAATGTCCTGCACTCAATATGTCAGCAAATTAGGAAAACTCAGCAGTGGCCACCAGACTGGAAAAGGTCAGTTTTCATTCCAATCCCAAAGAAAGGCAATGCCAAAGAATGCTCAAACTACTGCACAATTGCACTCATCTCACACGCTAGTAAAGTAATGCTCAAAATTCTCCAAGCCAGGCTTCAACAGTACATGAACTGTGAACTTCCAGATGTTCAAGCTGGATTTAGAAAAGGCAGAGGAACCAGAGATCAAATTGCCAACATCCGCTGGATCATTGAAAAAGCAAGAGAGTTCCAGAAAAACATCTGATTTCTGCTTTATTGACTATGCCAAAGTTTTGACTGTGTGGACCACAACAAACTGGAAAATTCTGAAAGAGATGGGAATACCAGGCCACCTGACCTGCCTCTTGAGAAATCTGTATGCAGGTCAGAAAACAACAGTTAGAACTGGACATGGAACAACAGACTGGTTCCAAATCAGGAAAGGAGTACATCAAGGCTGTATATTGTCACCCTGCTTATTTAACTTCTATGCAGAGTACATCATGAGAAACACTGGGCTGGATGAAGCACAAGCTGGAATCAAGATTGCCAGGAGAAATATCAATAACCTCAGACATGCAGATGACACCACCCTTATGGCAGAAAGTGAAGAGGAATTAAAGAGCCTCTTGATGAAAGTGAAAGAGGAGAGTGAAAAAGTTGGCTTAAAGCTCAACATTCAGAAAACTAAGATCATGGCATCCGGTCCCATCACTTCATGGGAAATAGATGGGGAAACAGTGGAAACAGTGTCAGACTTTATCTTTGGGGGGCTCCAAAATCACTACAGATGGTGACTGCAGCCATGAAATTAAAAGACGCTTACTCCTTGGAAGAAAAGCTATGACCAACCTAGACAGCATATTAAAAAGCAGAGACATTACTTTGCCAACAAATGTCCATCTAGTCAAGGCTATGGTTTTTCCAGTAGTCATGTATGGATGTGAGAGTTGGACTATAAAGAAAGCTGAGCACCAAATAATTGATGCTTTTGAACTGTGGTGTTGGAGAAGACTCTTGAGAGTCCCTTGGACTGCAAGGAGATCCAACCAGTCCATCCTAAAGGAAATCAGTCCTGAATATTCATTGGAAGGACTGATGTTGAAGCTGAAACTCCAATACTTTGGCCACCTGATGTGAAGAACTGACTCATTGGAAAAGACCCTGATGCTGGGAAAGATTGAAGTGGGAGGAGAAGGGGATGACAGAGGATGAGATGGTTGGATGGCATCACTGACTCAATGGACATGAATTTGGGTAAACTCTGGGAGTTGGTGATGGACAGGGAGGCCTGCCGTGCTGCAGTCCATGGGGTCCCAAAGAGTTGGATGCAACTGAGTGACTGAACAGAACTGATGCTCTATAATGATGAGATGTAACAAAAGAGTCTTCAGCTAGAGTCTCCAAATGATGTTGCATAAACGTGGAGGGAACCACACAGATTGGAAATGTACCAACATTTATTAGGATTTTCCTAAAAAGTTCCAGGTAAATACTGTCATTCAACAGAGCTCTGCTAAAGCTCTGTTAACAGCAGTCAGAAGCAGTATGCTTTAAGGAGTATGCAAACATTAATATATATGATTGCAACATAGCCGTCACACAGGGTGCCCGAACCTCTAAAACCAAGAACTTCATTTTATTCAAAATGAGTAAGTTCGAGCAATCTATCTACAACATAGTACCTGGAGGAGAAAATGGCAATCCACTCCAGCATTCTTCCCTGGAAAAACTCATGGACAGAGGACCCTGGTGGGCTACAGTCCATGGGGTCGCAAAGAGTCACAAAGAACTTGCTTTGGACTGACAGCATACGTTTGATTCCTCTGTGAGTGACACGAAAGGATACAACTTATAGGGAAGAGTGTAAAAACCCTTATTCTCTTCTTCTTAAACTATTAGTTCGTCATTAGTACTTTGTGTTCTCTTCAGCCATTTCCAGGATATTTGCATATACTTCCTTTGTTGTTGTTGTTTAATTACTAAGTCATGTCTGACTCTTTGTGACCCCATGGACTGTAGCCTACCAGGCTCCTCTGTCCATGGGATTTTCCAGGCAAGAATACTGGAGTGGGTTGCCATTTGCTCCTTGATGCTGATGATATGTTTTAAATAAATCCAACCATGAATGAGGACAAGAGGAACTAAGAGAGAAATGGTACTTGTGTTTAACAATCAGGAAGGACTCATTACAAACTATATCAAAGTGAAAACTGTACTTCCTAGATGTCACTCTGTCAATATGGAAGAAACCCATTTACTGAGTCAACTGATTTGGTGTTCCAGGATTTCATTTTACTGTCGAGTTGTCCTATCCAGAACACCAAGAGGCTATGCTGATCACAGCCACACTTTACACAAGTACCTCCTTGAGTCTTTCTTGAGCTGGAGTGGACAGCTGCTGATACCTACCCTGAAAATATCCTAACCCAAAGTATTTCCTTAGAAAAGACCTGTCACATGGTAACTCTTCTTAGTGATTTTTCATATTTAGAAACTGCTAAGCTAAAGAAACTTCCTGGTATTGTTAGATATCTTGTGTAGGGAAATGCCATCTGAAAATAGCTTTCAAAATTAAGGGGTCCTACAGAGGCAGAGTTAGAAGGAGCATCATCACCATTAAGAGAAACAGAAGAGATATCTAACCATATTTGATATTTAAATTTTATAGTTGAGTCACAAAATTAATATTATGCAGATGTACTAATAATGATGTAAAAGAATAATGACATGGGAAAATACTCACCATTTACTATTCTGTGGGGAAAAAGCAGGATATCCATCTAGGTGGGGTTAAATGTCCCATCTAGAGTAATATAACTACCATGGGAAATACCAGGAAAAGAACCAGGACTCGCCCATCCCAAAAGCATGTTCATGCCCTAAGTCACATTAAATCCCCAAATTCAAGATGAAGAAAGTGAAAGTGTTGCTCAGCTGTGTCAGACTCTTTGCGACCCCATGGACAGTAGCCCACCAGGCTCCTCTGTCCATGGGATTCTCCAGGCAAAAATGCTGGAGTGGGTTGCCATTTCCTTCTCCAGGGGATCTTCTCAACCCAGGGCTCCTGCACTGTAGACAGAATCTTTACCTTCTGAGCTACCAGGAAAACCCAAAATCCCCAAACAAGCTACAATTTCCACAGCCTTGAATTAAATGAAGCCTTGGCACATATTTCTTAGCAGAGCTTGTGAAAGACTTTGTAAAATCAACTAATGCTGGGAGGAAGTTTTTGGCATCTAAAAGGAATCTAGACAAAATGGGAAGGAAATCCAAAAACGAAGGGATACATGTATACACATAGCTGATTCACTTTCCTGTACAGCAGAAATTTACACAACATTGTAAAGAAACTATGCTCCAATAAAATTTAAACAAACAAACAAACAAAAAAAACACCTCTCTGGAAAGTATGTGTCCAAGCCAGGAGACTTCCTAATTTGAGGAGTTACAGGTTTCCCTTTCTTCTCCAGAAATGAACTGTATGGTACGTTTAGAGTGAGCCGTTTTGTTGTTACAAAGAGCCCTGGATTGATGATCACTCCTGCATCCTATGCTGGGATCTGTGTGTACAGTGTGACCAGAGACTTATGTCTAAATTCTTCTCTATCTGTGAAGGGTATGGTCTGGATTGCATAGTCTCTCAACTCTTTCAGCTGTCTGGGTAACTACTGAAAAACACAGGTGTTAGATTCAGAGGGACTTAGCTTTGAATCTCACCAGCATCTCCACTAGGCTATGCCTCTGTGACTGAGCAAAGCTCAAGGCTGACTGGGCCTCTGGGAGAACAGTGTCCCTGCCTGGGAAAGAGGCGGTCACCAGCCAGGGCTCAAGGTTTCCATAGTGGAGCTCAGGTGGACCCAAGTCCCATTAGCTCCTTCCCTAAGGGTCTTGTGCTGCTCAAACCGAAAGCCTTTGAAATGGAAGACTCGAGGCCCAATGCAGGCCAACTGGTGCTCAAGCAGGGCCTCAACCATCTGTAGCTGGCTCATAATTTAGAAATCAACACAAACTCACCACTAGGTGCCTTTCCTTGATGTCACGGTTGTCATTGCTAATGAATTGTTGCTGCCTAAGAATCCTGGGAGGATCAAAAATACGATATATACACCTTCCCTCAAATTGGTATACTTAGAAGGCAAGTTCCACTCAGGGAATGAAACTGAATCAGTTCTTCTTGCTCTCACAGCCTGCTTGCCTACTGTATGTCTGGTACTCTACATGCACCTTGCAAGACAAAATGGAATATTCTGGTCAGTTCAGTTCAGTTCACTCAGTGGTGTCCGACTCTGGGACCCCATGGACTGCAGCACACCAGGCCTCCCTGTCCATCACCAACTCCCAGAGTTTACTTAAACTCATGTCCATCGTGTTGGTGATGCCATACAATCATCTCATCCTCTGTCGTCCCCTTCTCCTCCTGCCTTCAATCTTTCCCAGCATCAGGGTCTTTTCCAATGAGTCGGTTCTTCACATCAGGTGGCCAAAGTATTGGAGTTTCAGCTTCAGCATCAGTCCTTCCAATGAATATTCAGGACTGATTTTCTTTAGGATGGACTGGTTGGATCTCCTTGCAGTCCAAGGGACTCTCAAGAGTCTTCTCCAACACCACAGTTCAAAAGCATCAATCCATTCTGGTCAGGACCCTTTAATTCCAGGTTTGGCTCACTTTGTGACCCTGGGCAAGTCACTGACCCTCTCTGGGCCTCATCCCTTCTTGTAAATCATTCAGGGATGGGTTCTCTAAGGGTCTTAGCAGTTCTGACCTTTTTGACTCTAGCTGCATCAGCTGCCAGAGTCTAGCAGGGAGCAGAAGCAGCAGCAGCAAAATCAACAGCCATGGGGATGGCTTCCCAGTCACAGGGCACTTGTTTCACGATACTGATCAAAGGGGGTTGAGGAGGGAAGCAGGTGGGAAACAATTCAAGTGCCTATAAATTGTTGAACAATCTTGCACAACTTATACTACCAGCAACCTTCAGGAACACTGTAAACCAGCCTACTCCTAAATGTCACCAGAAAATAAACACATTTCTGGTTTGAACTCCTCTATCATCTCTGGACCAGGTAGCTCTAAACGCCCCTTTTTGTACTGGTTTCCATGCCCAGCAGCAATGAATGAGAGTACCTACTGGCCCATATTGGCCTTCTTTAAAATTTTCACCATTCTGACCGGTGGAAGATGGCGTTCGGTGTGACTTTGATTCACATTTCTCTCAATATGAGTGAGCCAGAATATTTTTCTGATGGTTAAGGGTCATCTGTATATCAATTTTTTGGTAAGTTGTCTCTTCCTGGTTTTTTCCCCATATTTTCATAAGGCTTTTAGTCATTTAGTTCTCGCATTACCAGTTCTTTATATATTAAGTATATTCACCTTTTGTGGTACAGTACAAATATTTTCTTCATATTGTGTCAGTTTTCTGTTGACTATGTTTACAGTGTTTTATAGTGCAATTGGTTTTGATTTCATATAGTTATCCATCTTTCATGTATTTGATTATGTTTCCATCTGGAATTTGAGTGATGGTTAGGAAGCATTTTGATACAACAAAGTTTAAAACACATTTTTTTTCTTCTTTTTTTCACATTTTTTTCTAATGTTTATATCCTTTCATTTTTTACATTTATTTGCCTGTTTGATTTGGAGTTTATTCTTTCATATGGTGTGAGATATAAGCTTAATTAAATGGCGATAGTAATGGAGTTCAATGCATACAATTAAATAAGTATGCTTGAGTACGTATGTGCATGCTAAGTCGCTTTGGTCATGTCTGACTCTGCAACCCTATGGACTGCAGCCCACCAGGCTCTTTGTCCATGGGATCCTCCAGGCAAGAATACTGGAGTGGGTTGCCATGCCCTCCTCCAGGGGATCTTCCCCACCCAGGGATCAAACCCACATCTCTTATGTCTCCTGCATTGGCAGGCAGATTCTTTACCACTAGGGCCACCTGGGAAGGAAATAAATATCACTGAGTACATACCAATATGAATAAATAAGTAAACAGATAAAGAAACAATGGAAAATGGCAGATCCTCTTTACAGAAGAATTAAAAAGCAGAAGGTATGTTATAATAAGAAGAACATGATCACTGGAAAAACACCACAAAAATTATTGTTGCCGTCAAGAAATATTGATGGGTAGTAAAATTATCGTTAAAAACCATATATTTACATAAGCTCAAGGCATTTCCCCATAAAATACTAATTAATACAAAGATAAAATTAGCATCTTTACAATGGAGTGACCTGGTGACCTATATCAACCAGCTGATTAGAGTTAACATCACCAGTGAGGAGACAGGGTGATGTCACATGACTCCTGATGTGACCCACTGGGAAGGGCATGATTATTGCTCCTGTGCTATTTCTCCCCAAAATTCAGATTTTCAATTTAATCAGGGGAGACTTAAACCAATGTTGAGGAACATTTTGCAAAAAGAATAAAAAAAGAAAGAAAACTAAGCAGTACTCCTCAAAAGGGTCAAGGACACAAAAGACAAGAAAGACACAAAAGCCTGAGGACTGTCACAGGTCAGAAGAGACTCAGGACACAGGGTCACTAAATGCTATATGACATCCTGGGTGGGAACCTTGACCAGCAAAGCGACAACAGTAGAATAACTGGAGAAATCCAAATAAAGTCTATATAGTATAGTTAACAGTATTATGTCAAAGTTTGTCTGCTCACTTCCATAATTACATTATAGGAATACAAGAAGTTAAGATCAGAGGAAATTCAGTCAAAAGTGTGACTGTCACAGGTCAGAAGAGACTCAGGACACAGGGTCACTAAATGCTATATGACATCCTGGGTGGGAACCTTGACCAGCAAAGCGACAACAGTAGAATAACTGGAGAAATCCAAATAAAGTCTATATAGTATAGTTAACAGTATTATGTCAAAGTTTGTCTGCTCACTTCCATAATTACATTATAGGAATACAAGAAGTTAAGATCAGAGGAAATTCAGTCAAAAGTGTATGGGAACTCTGCTAATTTTGTCACTTTTCAGAAAGGCTAAAATTATTTCAAAATAAAAGTTTTTAAAAGTCCCTCCTTGTCTTCTGATCTATTTCATCCAAAGTGAACAACTGAAGAAATAAAGCAGCTTTTCTCATCTCTGCTTAAAGAAAATGTGCTGCTAGAACATTAGAACACTCAGGTTTAAACTCCAGTTACTGGTTAACCACCAGAGCTGAATACCATCCCTGCTAGAAACTCTTTCCTGGCATGGTGATCAGCAAACGAGGAGACCTGGGAACAAAAATCTTCTTTTGCACATCATAGGTACATGATCTTGACTGTCAATCTCTCAGAGGCTTACTGTCTACATCTGCCAAATTAACTCCCACCTTGCCATACAGTGCAATAAAGAATAAATGGGATATTGTGTTATCATAAGGATTACATGAGTTATAAAAGTTGTAAAAAAGTCACTCACAATGTCATACAGTGAGAGATACTTAATAAGTAATAACTACCATTTTCATTATTTTTATTATCATGCCAGTTGGCCCAATCTTTCCTCTCAGGATCAATACATTTTATATCACTGAAGCTATTTCCAGTGATCAGAGACATCATGATTTTCCTACTATATCAGTCTACTGGATCCCCAAAGAAGGAAGCAGTTCCTCCAGTTCTGTTATTATCTGTCTTAGGCTGCTCAGGCTGCTATAACAAAATATCAGAGACTGGTGCCTTAAGCAATAGACATCCCCTGTCCCAGAGGCTAAGTCCTGAGATCCAGGAGCTAGCATGGCCAGATTCCTGTGAGACCTCTTTTTCTAGGGTGCCAACGGCTGCCTTCTCACTGTCTTCACCTGGCAGACAGAGAGAGAAAGCTCTAGTCTCTTCCTCTTCTTATAAGGACACTAATTTCATCATGGAGGCTCCACCCTCATGACCTCATCTAATCCTAATTACCTTCCTGCCTCCGCCTCCAAATGCCATCATTTCAGGGATTAAGGCTTCAATGTATAATTTTGGGGGAACATAAACATTCAATACATAGAACGCTTATATCTTTTAAAATTCCAAATACCAGTTTACTTTGTAGATTTCATTTCAAATTTAGAAAATAAAAACATTTTAAACACTTACATTACTGGAAAGGCTGACATCATTTCAAGATATTTTTCTCTTGTGTTTTCCTATATATATAATGTGTATATACAGACATATGAATTATACTGAATATGCAGTGTTTTCTTTCACTTAGCATTCGCATTAATTTACTTAGAGACTAGACTTTTTTTAGGAAATAGAGGAAATTTAGGGGTTTTAATCATGCATCCATCACAGCATGTATTACAGTACTCACTACCTCTCTATTGCTGGATATGCTATGGTTTGCTCTGCTACCATTCCTATAAACAATGTTATAATGTGCTGAAAGGTGTATAAATAAGGATCCTCACCTCTGAGAATATTTCCCGATATCAGTAAATAATCTTTCACAGTACACATTTTAACAGCTGCATTATACTTAATGATGTCTTCCATTTCCTTGACTGTTACTGAACAAGAGATTATATCTACCATTTTGCTCTGAGAAATCACTTTGAACAAACTTCCTTGAAAAAATGGCCTATGCACATCTCTGACCTGTTATTTCAAATAAACCCCCAGAAGTGGAACTGCTGGATCAAAGGCTTCATAACTGTGTAAGATTTTGATACATACTGCCAAGTTGTATGCTCAGGAAAACCATATTATCTCAACACCTGCTAGAAGGCTATGAAAGTGCCCACTTCTTTGTCCCCTTACCAATGACATCATGATTTTGGGGAAAAAATCTCTATTTTAATATGCAGAAAATATTTCATTTTTGTTAACTTTTCTCTTTTACAAAAGCTAAAAATTTTAGTCTATTTTAAACATCAATTGGTTGAACTCATGAAGGAGTTTACAAAATCATCTTGGTGGTGAAAAGTAACTTTGGTGCTTTATATTTTGATAACAAGAAATACGTGGAAAGGGCCAGAAAGGTATTATTGTCTCTAGCTCTATTTTGGTAAATGTGGAAGTTGATGTTCAGGAAGTCCGAAACTATTTTCCCAAGGTCAATAAAAGATCACGACTCCAAGGATTCATCACAGGCCCTGAAGTTGTTAAGTAAACATGGAGTGGGTAAGGAATCTAAACTTTTACAGATGCAAATAAAAAGGTAACATGTGATATAACTCAGTGACGGAGTTGGCCCAGCCCTCTCCTCTCCTTTTGCCTTTCCCCTCTAAGCAGCATCTTGGCAATAAAAAAATAAAAGCAAAGGGAGGAGGCAAGTGAGACAGCTGGGCTTGGGAGGTCTCCCAAGCATAACTAGAACATATTTTATTCGCTTCAGCATTTGGCTCCACAAAAGTACTTGGGATGACAGTCTGTGAGGTGCCTCGGGGCCAGTCACATGGCTTCCCGACCGATGTCCTATCTAGGTTGCTCGAGCCTCCCTGGTCCCAGCATGTCTCCGCTTGGCCTTTTGCATGGAGATCTAAAAAGAAATGGGCCACTCGAGGGACAGTCGCTTTCTCCCACATCACACAGGTCTGCTCATGTCTTAATGTTCGTGTCTGTGTTTTTAAGGAAGATGTAAATGCACTAACTCTTTCCAGGCAGTCACATTTTCTGTCTTTTCCAAAATAATTCATTTACTTCCCTCACATCAAAAATTCAAAGCTGACCTCTGTGGTAAATAATTCAGCATTCTTTTAAGTGACTTAAATAGCTACTTATTTAATTCCAGAAGATAAATGAGAGAGGGATTTTTATATATGTAGCATATATATCATATGTAATATGTATGTGTGTATATATAATATATGACATATTTAATATATACACACACATATATGTGCTATACCTACACACATAGACACACGACACATACTTTGGAATTTGATAGGAAAGGCTCACAGGATTTCAAAGACGCAGAGCTTGAGCAACAGGGTGGATGAATGTCCCATTTGCTAAAACGGGTAAAAAGTGGAGGGGAAGGTAGGTCAAGAGAGACACATTAAGTAAAGAGCCAAACTAATACTACAGAAAATAAAACCAAACATTCACATTCTGGAGAATTCCGGTGGTCCAGTGGTTGGCATTCCAAGCTATCACTGCTGAGGCCTCAGGGTCAATCCCTGGTTGGGGAACTAACATCCCACAAGCTGAGGATCACTTTCCTGAGCTGAAGAAAAAGCTGAGCATATTCCAGGCAAAACCAGTGAAAAGAGATCCATACTTGGATAAATATGGTGTGTATCTGTATAAATAAAATTACACGGGAATTCAGTCTACAAAAGAAGAGGTCGATTATTATACAACCATCAGGTTGGTCTTCCCTGGAGACATATGGGTTTTTTCCTTCTGATATTTAGTACTACAGAATTTTTCTAAGAAAAACTATCACCTTAAGGGTCCAAAAGTTGTGGAATAAAAAGAATAGCAACCATTGTTACCATCCTTGAAAACTATGTTGTTTAGCCTAGAGAAGCAATATAGAGTAATGGAAAAACTGTCAAACTAGATGTCATAAGATCTAGTATTATGGACATAGGAAATCTTTAGCTTCCTTAAGCCTTGGCTCCTTCCTAGATAATATCAATATAATTTTAATATTTTCTCATAGCTTTCTATGAAGGATAAAACTTGATGGTATACACTTACTTAGAATTACAAATTCACAGGCAGAATCAGCCTAATGGTTTTCACTTCCCTTCTCAGGAGAGTTTTGTCATTGAGATAGCATGACCCATGGAGACATAATAATTCCCTTTCTTCTTCCTTTTCTCAGTGTTGCAAAAACACAGGTATAAGCATCTCTCTTTGGCAAGGGGAGTAACAACTCTCTTGACAATCTAGGTGCCCCCAAATTTGGTCCCATCTTCTTTAATGAATTACCCCTTCTCTGCAGGGTGAAGCTGATGGATCTTCACTTACATTACTGATAACCTGCTTTACTCTCCATCATCTATTCTGTATTAGGGTCCTGGTTCATGCCTGCTCTAATACCTTCATTAAATGGAGATAACTTAGCATTGAGGAAGAGAACGATGTTAAACTTAAATTCCATCTTTTAAACTTAAATGCCACTTCCTCAATGGCTTAGTGAGTTAAGAATCTGCCTGCAATGCAGGAGACGCAGGATATATGGGTCAGGAAGATCCCCTGGAGGAGGAAATGGCAACCCACTCCAGTGTTCTTGCCTGGAGAATCCCATGGACAGAGGAACCTGGTGGGCTACAGTCCATAGTGTTGCAAAGAGTTGGACACATCTGAGCATGCATGCACATACATACCACCTTTGCTATTTTTCCCTCAAGGGAAAAATTGATGCCACCATCAATGAAATTCTATAATTCAAATTTTCTAAACTGTTATAAATAAGACAATTGATGTTCAAATAATATTCTTTAATTTCTGTACTTCACAATTTGGTTCTGTTTTATTTGTTATTTTAGGTATCTGTGATTGTATCCTGAAATCCATTTTAATTCCCTTGGTGGTTAGGGATATAACAATATGATATCTAGAAGGAGCTTATAATAATATAAGAAAATGCTTATGGAAAACTGAAATTTAAAAAAAATCAAGATATAATAATGTTTTTTATATAAGATCTCAACTAGAAAAAATATACATAGAGATGAATGGAAAACTATGTTCCAAAGTTGGCAGTGATTATGACTTGGTGATGGGTTGCAGTTTAAATGTATACAAAGATAAACGTTATCAATACTAATTGTAATTCCCACAATAACCAACCAGTAAGGAGATCAAACCAGTCAATCCTAAAGGAAGTCAACCCTGAATATTCACTGGAAGGACTGATGCTGAAGTTGAAGCTCCAATACTTTGGCCGCCTGATGTGAAGAGCCAACTCATTGGGAAAGACCTTGATGCTGGGAAAGACTGAGGCAGGAGGAGAAGGGGGCGACAGAGGATGAGATGGTTGGATGGCATCACTGACTCAATGGACACGAGTTTGAGCAAACTCTGGGAGATAGTGAAGGACAGGGAAGCCTGGTGTGCTGCAGTCCACTGGGTCACAAAGAGTCAGACACGACTGAGTGGACTGAATAACAACAACCAGGTATTAGTTTCATAAGTTAAAAAAATTAAGATGTACTTCAGTAAGTAAATATTTAGGCATCCATTTCATAAAAAGTAGAGTTGTTCTAAAAGTTAAGAATTTATTTAAGGTTTTATTTTATTAATTTTATTAGAATTAAAGAGGCTTATTATATAATCATTACATATGAAATATATCAAATATATCAATATATATGACACAAAAATGTCATACTTAACAAGGAAAAGTCACTGAATCCACAATTATAGCAGCAGAGTTTTAACAAACATCTCTCAAAAAGTGACAGATCTATCAGGCAAAAGATTAATACAGTCATAGAAGATCTGAACCACATAATTAACAAGCTTGATCTAATTGAACTGAATACAGCCCTACACGCAATGATTACAGAATACATATTCCTCTCAAGCACATGCAGGACATTAAGGAAATCTGATCACAAACTAGCTATAAAGCAACTCTTGAAAATTCCAAAGAAACGCTTTAAAAAAGAAAACAAGCTCCTTTCAAAATCCCAAAATCCAACAAAAAATGGTAAAAAAAAAAAAAAAAAAAAAAGGAAGAGAGAGGGAGAGAGACTTGTGTGTTTGGAAATTGAAATAGCAATTTAAATAATTCACAGATCAAAAAAATTTAACAGTATGTAAAACATGCTGTACAGAGTAAGCATGATATGTACTTAAAAGGTGAATACTTTAAAAAATAGTCACCATATTAACTTTGATCCGGATAACTGAAAATTGATTGTGTTAGCAGACAGCAGTGAGTGGTCTCTTTTACCCATGTTAGAACTCCTATCTTGTTTTGCTCCAAATACCAAAGAAGACCGTGTGATAAAGATTCTGTAGAAAATATCACGTGGAATGTCTGAAGATGAAGAGACATAGTGGAGATAATTGATGGAGAAGGCGAAAGATTTCCAATGCAGGGACGAGACAGGAGCAAGAGGAATGGGAAGCAAGACCAATGCATTAGTCTTGGTAGGAAAGACTCTAAGATGGGAGAGAAGTTAAAAAATAGATAGATAGATATGGAAGAAGGCAGAATGGACCTAACAAGTTATATAAAAAGGATAATAACCAAACTTTGGTTAAATGGCAACCCTGGGTTTTGAAGTCATTTCTCACCACAATGTATTTCTCAGTCGCTTCAGTCGTGTCTGACTCTTTGTGACCCCACAGACTGTAGTTCACCAGGCTCCTCTGTCCATGGGATTTTACAGGTGAGAATACTGGAGTGGGTTGCCATTTCCTTCTCCAGGGGATCTTCCCCACCCAAGGATCTAACCTGTGTCTCTTATGTCTCCTGCATTGCAGGTGGATTCTTTACCACTAGTGCCACCTGGGAAGCCCACTTAGTCTAGTTTCCCCATATTTTTTGCTGCATTCTTTTTGGAATCTCACAATACACAACCATTTTAAAAATGATTGTCCTAAACCAAGCTAAAGTTTAAACTCAGCACATTCCAATAATCCCCCTTTTGTCTGCCTCCACTGTCAAGCACCTCTTTTCTTTCTTGATATACTCTTTATCCAAATCAGTTCTTATCATTTCCTTCACTGTCCTCATTTTCTATAAATCGCTGATTGTATGCACATTTGCAATTCCCACACTGCCAATGGTGACTTTCCAGCAGTAGTGCAACATATCCAACCCCATTCAACCACCTAAATTATCTCTACCAAGGCCAGCAACCCGAAGATGCTTGTTCAGGGAGAACAATTCCCACCCCAGCCACATGAGGGCGCATCAGCAATGATCTCAGAAGGCACAAAAGTGTGCAACAGATATGAAATTCACCAAAAGCAATCTTGGACTCCTTTCCTTCGAAATAAATGGCACACCCTCCAAGGGAACACTTTGCAAGCTCTCCAGTGACAGTGCTTATCAGTTCTAAGTCAGGCATTATTCCAAACATTTCAAATGTATTAAATCATTCTCTACAAAACCTGCATGAGATTGTCATTATTATTATCCTCATTCTACAGATGAAGAAACAGGGGCACAGATTTACAATATAAATAGAACATATAAAAATTATTCTGGAGTTAAAATAAAGGATTGGTTGATTACCTATAATTGCTTTATAAAATCCTCTGACCTGAATCAGGGATCATGAACCTTTCCCTACAAAAGACTAGATCATAAATATTTCAAGCCTGGGGGGTCATATAGTCTTGGTTGCAACCACCCAACTCATCCATAGTATATGCATGAAAGGAGCCACATACAATGGATAAACAAATAGGCGTTGGCTATACTCCAAACTTTAATGGACAATGAAATCTAAATTTCATATAATTTTCATATATCACAGGACATCACTTTTTATATATTTTTTAATCATTTAAAAAAATAATAGAAGTATTCTTAGATTATGGGAATCATTCTCCCTAATCAAGGAGCATCTTTAAGTCATATAAAAATGGGAAGCAAGCTGGATTTGACTCGTTGGATGGAATTTGTTAACCTCTGGTCTAAATCAGTAACATATATCTGATAACAAATTCACCACACCAAAATCACAAGGATAAATTAGTTTTCAAGTGCAAACTGTAACATTAAAAAAAAAAAGGATGAATGGAAGGCCAACAGGAATACAGGAAGAAAAAGAAAGAAGATAGGAGGAGGGAGACAGAAGAAGGGAGGAGGGATTCACTTTAATTTAGCCATTATATTTCTAAGAATGTATTTAAGTAATCATGAATGTGTGCAAGATTTATTCCTTCCCTAGGACGTTCATACCTACATGATTTATAACTACAAATAGACAAACAAAATCCAGGTAAATAGCATGATGCAGCAAGTTCAATAAATACAGTAAACCAGTGGAATACTACATTGAATGCCATTTTGTCAAAAAGTTTCCATGGCATCTGATCACAAGATAATAAAGGAAAAACAATGTAAAATATGTAACAATGATCTAATTTTTACGAAAAAGGATATAGAAATAAAAATGACTGAATAATATGCATGAAGATGTTAACAATGGATATCTCCAGCTGGTGAGTTACAAAAGATTTTTTCTTTGTTTTACAATATTCTTTGTTTTTAATATTTTTTTTACAATGAATATGTGCTACCTTCAAAATCAAGAAAAAGAACTTAATCTTTTACCTGCGTCTATCCCAGTGAGGTAGTTCTATACGACTTCTGAAGAGTTTCTAAATGTTTCTACTGGTTTTAAACATGTTGGGCTTAGTATCACGAAGAAAAAACATTTTGTCTTCCCTGATGGGCTGGCTCTTCTGTCCATGATGATATCAGTGAACCCGCAGAAAACCATCATACAACCATACCATTAAGAAGTATGAAGCAGTACTCGGTGAAATTCACACCTAGTGCCCCCAACATCATTTTAACCAGAAATTTCTCTGGAAGTCATTTTATAAGCACTATTGCAAAGTTAATAATTTGAATATTTATTACATTCACTTACTGTGCTTATGGGGATATTTTCATGTCACAGAATATCCAAAAATTAGATGTGAAAAGGGCAGACTGACCCCCTCAAAATCTTTCCCAAATTAACTAGTCAACTTCAGTCAACTCCCAGTCAACTTCATTGATGCTTCTCAAGAGAAAACCAACAATACTGAATTACCTGCCTTACAGCCTCCCTGGAATAAGGCAGGGGAACAAACCAATGAACAAAATGTATTAAAAGAAAGCAGAAGATAAGACTATTAAGGAATGAATAGTGTCCTCAAGATATCACTGGTCAAAGATGAATCTGTATTGAAGCAAACTATTAGACTGGTAAGAGATATTGACAAAGTACTAAGCTCTGAAGTTTGGGGTCCTTATCTAACCTCAAACTTTGGACACCAAGACCGCTCACTCATGATTCACTTCTCTACAACTCAAAGGGCTGAAAGAAGTGCCACAAAGCCTCTCATTGGCTTCAGGTACCAACCGGAGGCCAGCGCCAATGTCAATGGGTCTTCCATCCCATACACATCATTTGGGGTGAGTCTTGTTCTCACCCCACTGTGGTGCTTCTCTCTGCTTCAAGCTTCCACTGCTGCCCTTGTCCATCACTGTGTGTTCTGATTCCATCAAAAGAGAAATCGGGTTATTTGCTGAACCTTGACAGAACGCTCCTCCAGCTCCTACTTTTACTGAACCCTAACTATCTTCTGATGACACTGCCTTCCCAGCAGACTTTCAGGTGAAGACTGTTTACTCTTCATATTTCACAAAGTGGGAATAATGGAGATCTGAACCTGTTATTTACTAACCCAACACCATGCTCATTATTCTCAAATTCTCATATAAAAACCTCTGGTCTCTTAAATGCTTGCCTCTTAGCTATCTACCTCTTTATGCCTCCTAATAACTTTCCCCCTTCATGACCTATTCAAGATAATTTTAGTTCATGGTTTACTGCCTCGTCCACTACCATAAGTCCTGACATCATCCTTTAGAGATCTGCATTGCCTTTGCATCCACAGACTTATCTCTTCACTTCCATCCCTATCCGGCCTGGATCTGATGGCTAAAAATTGAAGCTACTTTCCCTCCAGCCCCCTCAGATTCTTTACCTCATGGTCCTTCTGCCACCACTCCAAATTCCAAACCCTAACCCAATATTACAATCTACCCTTGCTGATTCACTAAGCAAGAGAAAGTCATGTAAACTGGGCAATTTAGCAACATTACAAACTCATGATCTCCAATCTTTGCTGGAGTTTCAGCAATACCTCCTTTATACTTTTATTCAGTCCATACTCTATCTTCCCCAACAACCATGTTAAGCCTTCACTACCTTGCTCAAAAGCCCCTGCTACCTTCCAATTTCAATCTCTGGCTTGCCCCCTGCTTCACTAACAGAGCTGAGGTTTTTGGCTATAATCTTCTTCACTTTTTCCATCTCCAACATAAACATTTACAAATCACATCCTTCCTCATTTTTTTCCCTCAAAAATGAGAACTGGTGTTAATTCCCTGCCGGTTCAGTGGTTAGGACTAGGTGCTTTCATTGCTAATGGCCTGGGTTTGATACCCAGTCAGGGAACTAAAACCTCGTGTGCTACATGACTTATCCAAAAAAACCACGAATATTGTAAGGACCATCATCCAGTTTAAGGGCAATCCTTCCCCTGGGCCTTGCTCCACACCCTCTCCTGTCATCTCTCAGACCCTGGTACTCAAGTTCCATCCTATATCTAAACCATCCTCTCCATGTAGACCTTTTCCTTTCATACTCTAGTTACGCTAGAGTCTTTTCATAGCTGACAATTTTCAAAAGTACCCTTCTGTTAGGATGTGTCCCCAAGAAACTAGTCCCTTCTCCCCTTCCTGCCCTATCAAAACCACTAGAAGTCCCAAACTATTCACAATATTCTTTTCCTTCATTTTCTACTGATCTCTCATTCATCTGCATCTTGCTCTTCCCACTTCATAGAAGGGGCCCTTGGGAAGGTCAGCACTAGCCTCCAAATGCAAAATCATTGGGCTCTTTGCAAGCTTTCTCTTTCTAGATCTCTTGTACATAACACAGTGTTGAAACATTTGCTCCATCTTGGTGCAAGATTGTAATCCTGGATTAGGGTTTGGAATTTGGAGTGGTGGCAGAAAGACTGTGGTGGAAACACTTCCTCCTCCTTTGGTGTCCATGACAATGCATTCTAGTTCTGCCCGCACCTATCTGACCCATGGTCTCCTTGTAATGTCTGCCACGGGATTCAGGACTGGACCCAACATGTGTAGCCTAGATGGGACTCATTGTGTTTCAGTGTCCACCACAACTTCCCAGCCCTCACATCACTTCACCAGTGGTATGTCCTTGTTGTAACTGTCAACGCCAAATAAAATTTTTTAATGATGAATATATCTTTTAAAAGAGGATGGCTTTATCATCTTGATCTCACATTACACAATATAATATTATATATAAAAACATTAGTATATTTCCCCCAAAAGTGAGGAGAGCCATAGCATGGGTTAGCACAAAGGGTCCTGGTTTAATTATCTAAAAACGGGAATACTAACATTACCTTCAAAATGTAATGAGGATTAAATGAGTTAAAGGGGCAGGAGAGACCAGAACCGTATGCAGTACACAGCAAGTGGCATGATACGTGTTTGCTGAATCCACATCTAGTCAGTGAGTGACCTTGGACAGTAAACAATTGGTTGGTTGCAAAAACACAAAGTTAGTAAAGGCAAGTAAAGCATCAGTCCAACAAATTGTCTGGGGTACTCGGATCAAGGCCAGGGATTACGATCTCCTAGCCTATGTAACCAAGTATGCACGTGCTGACACGGCAGGCCACCATCTCTGGTGGGAGGCCCAGCGGACTTCCAGTCTTCTCTCCATGATTCCTGTCAGCACCATGATGAAAACCAGGAGCAGCAGAAAGCTGGGAGAGCTGGAGTCTGAGCTGCCCTGGGTGGCCGGCAAAGCAGGCACGGAACACATTTGCTGCTGCTCCAACCAGTATGCTGTCAACATTCTCCTCCCCCAGCTATGACCCAGCATACCTCGGCCCACCGATTTCAAAAGCTGCCAAACACCAGCATCAAGAAAACCAGTGGCAGATGGACTGGAATTTGATTTTTGCAAGCAGTCATTCTGGCATTAGGCAGTCAGTCTTTGAGTGCTCTGCCCCCCTCCCCCCAGATTAATGAGGTCACCATGGGAGTTTGTGAATAGACACAAGAGGTGGAGCTGCCACATTTCTTTAGCTCCTCTTTTTTGGCTGTCAAGTGAAATTACCCAGTGTGGCTTTAGCAGTGCCCAAGGCAATCACGAATTTAGCACACATTACACATATCCATTGCATCTCTTCTACCATGCCCCTTATTCAAAGTGGCATTTGATTGTATTGGGAAAATATTTGTTCTTATGTAAGTTTCCTTAAGCCTTAGAAAATGTACTGACACTATAACCCAACCAATACAGAAATTTGTACATGGCACTGATCTTTCTTAATTTGAGAGTGTCATTAATATATAACACTTCCCCATAATAGGATACAACTTTTTCTTTTACATTTTCCTAAAAATATGTTTAAAAACTTCCCTACATACTAAACACACAGTGTGATGTAGGAAACTTTTAGTCCAAAGGAATATAATGTGTCACACATATTATCTTTCGTGAGTCCTAAAGACTCATTTGTAAGTGTCTCAAGCTCTTCATCTGCCTAAATATAATTTCATTCACACTTTGTGGTTGCTGCATGGATTCAGTTTACATCCAAAGGAACACACTGATGATGACATTAAAAACACAGGATGCCAATTAACATCTGTGCTTCTTTTGTTCAAAACAGGAACAGGTTTATTTCAAGTCAAGTTTTCACTTAATACTGACAGCCACAAAGAGAGATACATCTTTTAACATGCTAAACAAAAGGCCAAGGGCCTTTTGTACCCTTTCTTTAATGTCACTGTAAATAAAGAGGCGTAAGAATGCAGACAGACAAGGAGTGAAAGGACAATGCAGGACACAGAGAGGAAAAACTCGGAAATCAACACGGAAATCTATTCTTCCAGGCCAGTTATTTCTTCTTCAGTTTTTGAAACATCAGAAACTGTCATAACACAGTACATGGAGATACATTTATTCGGCAAATTGACTTGTTTCTACTATTTCTGAAAGAATGGACAAAAGGCAGACAATAACCATCACAGAAAACCCCTTCCACCCAGAGGTCATGGGTCCTGACAATTTTATTTGATTAGGGTGAGTCAGTTAATACACATATTGCCAATCAAATACATCATGCAGAGCTGAGATCACAATGTATACAGAGCTATTTTGACCTGCATTATCCTATA
The DNA here is from genome assembly GCF_023699985.2 of Odocoileus virginianus. NCBI lineage: Eukaryota > Metazoa > Chordata > Mammalia > Artiodactyla > Cervidae > Odocoileus > Odocoileus virginianus. The sequence goes on along the minus strand of NW_027224318.1, from coordinate 2,473,660 downwards.
GATTTCACATCACTCAACAGTTTTGTAAATGTAATTTTAGTATTATATATAAAACTCCATCACATGGCTATACCAAGATAAAAATAGGATTAAAAAAAAACAATTGTACTCAATTTACTTTTAATTGGCTATAGAGATTGGAAGACTGGCAGTGGTTAAAGCAGTCATATAAAGAAATATAGCAATCCTTGAATTTTTTTTGTTTGCAATTTTACAGAATACCTTGGAAATCCCTGACATTGAGGCAAAAGAGCAATCAGACATCTGTGCTACGAGAAAGACAAAGATAGAATGATGATGGCCCAAATCTCATGCCATTCCATCTCTTACTACAGGTCCTAAGAAAATCCATGCTATGTTTATGTTAAGACTGAAGTGTGTATTTGTTTGTATGTGTGTATGCTACAAGGAAGAGGGGTGTGATCATGTAGTACTTTCACCAAAGAAGTTCTGTTTTAACCTATTTTATATACATTAGGCAATTAGAAGGCATTTTAAAAGAAGGTTCTGCTGCCAAACACACACACTGCTGCTGCTGCTAAGTCACGTCAGTTGTGTCCAACTCTGTGTGACCCCATAGACGGCAGCCCAACAGGCTCCTCTGTCCCTGGGATTCTCTAGGCAAGAACACTGGAGTGGGTTGCCATTTCCTTCTCCAATGCATGAAAGTGAAAAGTGAAAGTGAAGTCGCTCAGTCGTGTCCGACTCTTAGCGACCCCATGGACTGCAGCCTACCAGGCTCCTCCATCCATGGGATTGTCCAGGCAAGAGTACTGGAGTGGGTTGTCGTTGCCTACTCCAAAGTGCACACACACACACACACACACAAATAAAAATTTGGAAAGCACTGGTGTAGGAGAAAAAAACAAGTATTGAAGCCTGTGGACTGGGTTCATATCCTAGTTCAATCATGTTAGCAGTTCAGTTCAGTTCAGTTGCTCAGTCATGGCCGACTCTCTGTGACACTATGGTCTGCAGCACGCCAGGCCTCTCTGTCCATCACCAACTCCCGGAGTTTACTCAAACTCATGTCCATTGAGTCGGTGATGCCATCCAACCATCTCATTCTCTGTCGTCCCCTTCTCCTCCTGCCCTCAATCTTTTCCAGCATCAGGGTCTTTTCAAATGAGTCAGTTCTTCGCATCAGGTGGCCAAAGTACTGGAGTTTCAGCTTCAATATCAGTCCTTCAATGAACACCCAGGACTAATCACCTTTAGGAAGGACTGGTTGGATCTCCTTGCAGTCCAAGGGACTCTCAAGAGACTTCTCCAGCACCACAGTTCAAAAGCATCAATTCTTCGGCACTCAGCTTTCTTTATAGTCCAACTCTCACATCCACACATGACTACTGGAAAAACCATAGCTTTCACAAGATGGACCTTTGTTGACAAAGTAATATCTCTGCTTTTTAATACGCTGTCTAGGTTGGGCATATCTTTCCCTCCAAGGCGTAATCACCTTTTAATTTCATGGCTGCAATCACCATCTGCAGTGATTTTGGAGCCCAAAAAATAAAGTCAGCCACTGTTTCCCCATCTATTTGCCATGAAGTGATGGGACTGGATGCCATGATCTTAGTTTTCTGAATGTTGAGCTTTAAGGCAACTTTTTCACTCTCCTCTTTCACTTTCATCAAGAGGCTCTTTACTTCTTCTTCCCTTTCTGTCATAAGGGTAGTGTCATACCAGCATATCTGAGGTTATTGATGTTTCTCCTGGCAATCTTGATTCCAGCTTGTTCTTTTTCCAACCCAGTGTTTCTCATGATGTACTCTGCATATAAGTTAAATAAGCAGGGTGACAATATACAGCCTTGATGTACTCCTTTCCCGATTTGGAACCAGTCTGTTGTTCCATGTCCAGTTCTAACTGTTGCTTCTTGACCTGCATACAGATTTCTCAAGAGGCAGGTCAGATGGTCTGGTATTCCCATCTCTTTCAGAATTTTCCACAGTTTGTTGTGATCCACACAGTCAAAGGCTTTGGCATAGTCAATAAAGCAGAAATAGATGTTTTTCTGGAACTCTCTTGCTTTTTCGATGATCCAGCGGATGTTGGCAATTTGATCTCTGGTTCCTCTGCCTTTTCTAAAACCAGCTTGAACATCTGGAAGTTTAATGCTTCACATACTGTTGAAGCCTGACTTGTAGAATTTTGAGCATTACTTTACTAGCATGTGAGATAAGTGCAATTGTGTGGTAGTTTGAGCATTCTTTGGCATTGCCTTTCTTTGGGATTGGAATGAAAACTGACCTTTTCCAGTCCTGTGGCCATTGCTGAGTTTTCCAAATTTGCTGGCATATTGAGTGCAGCACTTTCACAGCATCATCTTTTAGGATTTGAAATAGCTCAACTGTAATTCCATCACCTCCACTAGCTTTGTTCGTAGTGTTAGCAGTTACATGACTTTAATTAAATTATCCTTTCTTTCCAAATTAGAAATTTCCTGATCTGTAAACTGGAGACAAAATATCCACCTCATAGGATAATACACATTAGCTGAGGCAGAACTTACCTGCCCAGTGGTCCACAGAAAAGATGACATTAGAAGGAAATCATCATGAAGTCAGGTTGTCAGATTCAGTCTACAGATAATAATGCACATAATCTTAAATACCATCAACCAATTAGCTCAATTAGACAAGGGTTGGCAAAGGATTGGCAAAGGGTTTTGGAAACTTTTTCTGTAAAGGTCAGACAGTAAATATTTCTGGCTTTGCACAACATACCATCTGTCACAAGTATTCAATTCTTCCATCCTAGTGAAAAACCAGCGAAAGACTATATATAAATAAATGGGCAAGTTTCAATACAACTTTACTTACAAAAATAGTTAGTAGTCTCCCTGCGGGCTCTACTCTGCCAACTCTAGTTTTGAAGAGTGCATAAGGTCATCCTGGCAAGAAATTGGGGAAACAATTGCACAAAATCCTCTATAGAACTTGTCTTACAAATAAGAAAGAAGGGATGAACTTGAATACCAAGGAGTCCAGTGGGAGAGATATAAGTTTTATTCTTGCCCCAGTGGTCTTAACCCAAGACAAGTGACTTTCTAGATGAGGGTTAAGGCTCATCAACTTGAGTCAATGGCAACCAACATGGACCCTCTTACTAGGAAGCCACAGGTCCTGCAATAATGGTACTAGATTCTCCCACTACTAGACAAGCTGATTAGATACTCTGCTGGCAGCTGCACATATTCAACGCAAATGTCCATCAATAGAAGAATGAATGAAGATGTGGTACATACAATGGAATATTACTCAGCCATCAAAAGGAATGAAATTGTGCCATTTGCAGAGATGTGGATGGACCTAGAGACTGTCATACAGAGTGAAGTAAGTCAGAAAGAGAAAAACAAATATTGTATAGTTAACATGTGGAATCTGGAAAAACAGTAGAAATGAACTTACTGGCAAAACAAAAATAGAGTTACGCATGTAGAGAAAAAGCTCATGGTTACCAAGGAGGGGAGGGGGTGGGATGAATTGGGAGATTGGGATTGACATATATACACTACTGTGTATAAAATAGATAACTAATGAGAACCTACTATAGAGTTCAGTGAAATCTGTTCAATGCTCTGTAGTAGCCTAAATGGGATGGAAATCCAAAAAAGAGAGGATATATATACACATATGACTGATTCACTTTGCTTTGCAGCAGAAACTAACCCAACATTATAAAGTAGTCATACTCCAATAAAAGTTAAAAACTAAAAACGCAAACTAGTGTCTCCAAACAATTTATTCATCTCATAGTTCTGTAGATTGATTGAGCTAAGTGAACAGTTGTTACTTGGGGTCTCTCTGGCAGCTACAGTCAGATGGAGGTTGATGTCCTCCAAAGTTTCACCTGGGCTGGATGTCCAAGAAGGCTTTTTCACTAACAGGTCAGGCACCCTCAGCTGGGATGGTCGGAGCAACTGGTGGCTGGTTAGACATTTCTCTCTTCATGTGGACTCTGATAATCTAAGCTTTCTCTAGCATGAAGAACTAGTTTGGATGGATATCTTACCTGGAATGTAGCTTCTAGCAGAATGAGCATTCCAAGAGATTCAGACCAATGTTGCTCCAAAGCTTCTTATGATCTAGTCTACAGAGTCATCAGTGTCACTCCCACCACATTCTAATGCGCAAAGGCCAGCCCTGGTTCAAACAGAGGGCCTACATACAAGGAAATATTGTTCATTTGGATGCAATCTTTGGAAACCAGCTGATAGAAGCATGTCAAAACATATCCATTTGGAAGAGCAAGTTTTTGGAACAGTGCTCGGCTGACTTCTTTAAAGGTCTAAAGCCAAACTAGATAACAAACTCTAAGCTTTCACTATCTCCTCATAAATGTGTGTTTTTCGAGATCATCTAGCTACAGAGTATGTGTCAGAAGTTTTGGTTAAAGCCTCCTCACCTCACTAAGGGACACACAGAGCCACTTTATAATAAAGATGTAAAAATCTCTTCAAAGAAGCTGAAGGTAGTTTAAAGACATTTTGTAAAGTTGCTGACCTTTGAGGTGAAAAGCAATCCTTGTTCAAGATTCTAGTCACAAAGCCTGCTTGAGGGTAAATCCAAAGCAAGAAGATAACAGTTACTGGATTATTCAACAAAAATAGTGGAAAAGATAAACCAGAATCACAAGGGACCTGACAGAACACCCAACCCAACACACAGGGCAGGTGTCCTTTCCCCAGTAAGTTTTAGGGAGCTGACCTTCTGAGCAACTACTCTGTACCATGAAAAACAATCTGCATGCATTATATCTCACAACTGCTCACTACAACCCCATGAGGCCATTATAAAGTGGGCAGTAGCATTATTCCTATGTTACAGATAAGTAAATTGAGGCTCAGACCAATTGAGTGATTTGCCCAAGGAAATACACAGGAATTGGCAACAAAAGGATCTAAAGCCAAATCTGCCTGATGCCAAGTCTGATGCTTTCTTCCACTATGCCACTCCACCCCTCTGGCCAGCCAGCATCTCCACTTGTGAAATAATGAAGCAACCATTCTCTCCAGAAATGGCTCTTTTCAATATGGGGCATTTCTAATGATCAGGGGTACAGAGCCATGCTTCCTTAGTGTACATTTACCCCAACAGTTTGTGCAGTCCATCAAGACAAGTCTTTCCTGCAGGGATTCTTAGTCTCAGAAGGCATGGCTAGGTTTTAGCAGCACCATAATTCCTTGGAACAATATGTAAATCGTCCTGTTTACAACCAATTTTCACAGAAATGGATCTACAGCTTTGATCAGATTCTCAAAAAAAAAGATGACTGAAAAAATTTAGGAGCAACCAATCTATAAAGAAAGCAGAGCTGTGTCCAGTGGGAGCTAATGAGCTGTCTAACCATTAAAACAGCCAATAGGGACCCTGGTCTTCACAAGCTCACATTCCACTTGGAGTGATACAAAATGCATCTGTGCAAGCAGAGCAGGTACAAAATGATACCATCCACGATCAACAGGTCCCTACGGGGCTGAGCCAATGCTTCCCCCACAAATTATTTTGCCCATTCATTTCTTTAATTGAAATATCATGCTAATATCAAACACAGGATAGAGATTAAACAAACAAACAAAGAAACCTATCATTTCACTTTTCTCTGACCATTCTCTGGTCAGAGCAATGATAAGTTCCTCACAGTCTTGTCCACTCACTTTCTCCCACCCATTTCCCACCAACTTCCTCCCTCTAAAGCCTGGATACTTCTCCAGAGTTTACCTCAAGGGTCTTGGAAGCAGAATTTGAAATCAAATATAGCTCTGAACTGGCTTCTCAGGTGGCGCTAGTGGTAAAGAACCTGCCTGCCAATTCAGGAGACATAAGAGATGCAGGTTTGATTCCTGGGTTGGGAAGATTCCCCTGGAAGAGGAAATGGCAACTCACTCCAGCATTCTTGCCTGGAGAATCCCATGGACAGAGGAGCCTGGAGGGCTATGGTCCACAGGGTCGCAAAGAGTCGGACACAACTAAAGCAACTTAGCATGCATGCATGCGTAGTCCTGAACATGGTCTCTGAGAACCCACTTCTTTCTACACTTCCCTGTAACCCTATGTCTCTGGGTTGTATCTAACTACCAAATGAGCTTCTCATGTGTTCCCAGCTAGGTGACACCAGAAGTTGTCAGGAACTGTCAGTGAATGCACAAAAGACAGTCCAAGAAGGAAAGAGAAGAACCCTCAGAGCCACAAAAGAGGACTTGGCTTGGTTGCCAGGAAGCACAGGTAGGAAGGAAGGCACCAGTCAAGCCAGCGAGGAGCCTAAGGAGTTTGGATACATGGGCGGCAGCAGGTGGGAGCTCCTGTCTGCACTTTGCGGCTCACTGCTGCCTGCTCTGCTGGGGTCTGAATGACGGAGGAGTCATGACAACGGGGATGGATGGATGTTTCTTTGCTCGTTTCTCTGCCACCTTCCTGCCTCCACTCAATAACCTTGCAGTCTCAGGAGGCAGATCGCACACATTTCAAAGGAACAGAGGAACTTCAATGGGCTTTTTGTTCTTTTTTTGAATTTTGTGGTGCCAAGGAAGAATTGGCCTTATTTGTCAGCTCTCCTTTCCCTGCCTGGTGAAATAATTAGAAGGCCAGAGTCAGAGTATCTGATTACACTTAAAAAGAAATGTGGTTGATATTCAAGGGCTAATTTGGAGAGATTTGTGGGCCTCCGTTTTCCCCTCAGCTCTGTAGGAAAACTTCCAGTTTGCATACGGATTACATCAAAGCAGAGCAAAATTGGAGTTTCTGACAGCTACTGCTTTATTAAACAAATCAATTTTATTTGGAAACGTAAGTTACATGACATTCTTTTTTCTGTATCTTTTTTGAGGCTGGGTACTGTGTAAATAAATATTAACAATAAAAATGCTTAAATTCATGCACGAACTTTAAGAAAAGCCAGAACATTCAAACTTATTCATCCCAATGGGGGCATATCTTTCTTGGACACTTGGATTTAACAAGCCTTTAGTAATGGCCTTCTAGGTGATTTTATCCGGAGGTCATGAGGCTTACATTACCTCATGAGGTCCCATTTTAGAGGCAAGGAAATCAAGGGTATGAGCGATCAACCAACTTGTCCAAAGTAACCATGATAGGAAATAGAAAGTTGAGAAATTTTGGTTCCAAGTTCAAAGCACTTTCCAATACACACACCTGCTTTCTCATAGGGGAATAGATAAAATATTGGTGGGAAAAAAAAAAAGCCAGGTAGGAAACTTCCTGGCAGGCCAGGGGTTAAGACTCCATGCTTCCACTACAGAGGGTGTGGGTTTGATCCCTGGTGGGGGAACAAAGATCCCATATGCCATGAGGCGCAGTCAAAAAAAAAAAAAAGCAATATAAATGCACAAGGCATCTCATGTCACCCACTCCTGTGCTTCTACCCTCAACTGTCATATTTCAGGCACGCTCCACTTCAGGACAAAATGACTGCAGCCCAGGCAAAGCTCCAGCAGCCCCTTTGAGTTGCAGAAATAGGCAGTCATCTTGGAAACAGTCACGCTCCCAACTGATATGACCTTTCCTTGCATAGAGCAAGTGCTAACTAAAAGTGAAAATTAGTTTCAAGAGAGCTGATTTCTCTCCCGTGCTGCAAGTCTTATTACCCCTCACAACTGTCTACAGAGCAGGGGCCAGGAATGTCCAACTATAGAGTCCACACACTCCAAGAGCATCGCCTTCTCTCCCTGAATGATTATGGCTGTCTCGCTCCAAACAAGACTCCAGAAGCACCATCAACATTTACCAAGTGCCTTTCAAATATGGAAATACATACTTTGTAATCACCAGAGCAGTACTGAGTACTTCCTCTATGCTAGCCACTGTGGCAAGTGCTAGAAATGCAGTGACAGACAGCGTCCTGGAGCCTATATTCTAGAAGGGGAGAAGGAAGTTAAGGCCGTGATCACCCTTCAGGGGGAGAAATTGTCCAACAGAAAAAGTAATTAAACAGGAAACAGGGCTGGACCTCAGGGAGAATTTCTAGTAGGAAGAAACATCTAAGTTGAAACACGCAAAGAATGAAGGGGAGTTAGCTAGATGAATGGGAGAAGAAGTTAAAGAATATGATCCTGACAGATGGAATAGAAAGTGCGAAGGATCAGAGGCAAGAGAATGTTCTAGAAACTGAAAGCAGTACATTATGACTAAAGTTGGCAGGGCGGGTTAATGGTTTGAGAGCTAAAGAGGTAAACAGGGGCCCATTCTTAGAAAGCCTTGTAGGTCATAGTTTCTGGAGTATACTAAGAAGGCACAAAAGCCAATGGCTTATTGTTTACTCACATGGGTGGCAATTGTGCAATTTCAAGTGTCATTGAAGACTAGACTTATTCTTCATAATTATTTGTTTTGTTGATTTTTCTACTCCCTATATTCACTTGGCTTAAAGAAAAGCCCTTTGAGGAGAGATTGGGTTTCTGAAAAAAATAAATGTTTTTGTCATATTGTGCATGTGTGGCAGATGGAATTAAAAATATGTCTTAAATTAATTTGTTTTAGTGTTTTAAACAATTGCTAATGTTCCTCTTTTCATTTAAAAAGTAAAAGATGTATGGGCATGATTTATAATAATATTACTAAGGACCATGTATTCTGTTATATCTGCAAGAAGAATGGCAAGTGGCATTTGTGGTGTCTAATGTGTGAAAATATCCCAAGGCAGTGAACAGACCCATTATAAACACAGTATGGCACCTGTCTGTCTTTCCATCATCTCTTCACCTACCAATACATCTTCTGCCTCATTTCAAAGGTCATTCAAAAACATTCAAAAGTGAAAGTGAAGTTGCTCAGTCGTGTCCGATTCTTAGCGACCCACCAAGGGTCTGCAGGGACTGCAGCCCACCAGGCTCCTCCATCCATGGGATTTTCCAGGCAAGAGTACTGGAGTGGGGTGCCATTGCCTTCTCCACAAAAACATTCAAAAAGCCCCCCAAAAACATAATGACAATGTGATTTATAAAAATAGGTAAAGAAAGAGACATGTGTACCCCAATGTTCATTGCAGCACTGTTTACAACAGCTAGGACATGGAAGCAACCTAGATGTCCATCGGCAGATGAATGGATAAGAAAGTTGTGGTACATATACACAATGGAATATTACTCAGCTATTAAAAAGAATGCATTTGAATCAGTTCTAATGAGGTGGATGAAACTGGAGCCTATTATACAGAGTGAAGTAAGTCAGAAAGAAAAACACCAATACAGTATATTAACGCATATATATGGAATTTAGAAAGATGGTAATGATGACCCTATATGCGAGACAGCAAAAGAGACACAGATATAAAGAACAGACTTTTGGACTCTGTGGGAGAAGGTGAGGATGGGATTGAAGAATAGCATTGAAACATGTATATTATCATATGTGAAATAGATCACCAGTCCAGGTTCAATGCATGAGACAGGGCGCTCAGGGCTGGTGCACTGGGATGACCCTGAGGGATGGGATGGGGAGGGAGGTGGGAGGGGGGGTTCAGGATGGGGAACACATGTACACCCATGGCTGATTCATGTCAATGTATGGCAAAGTATTGTAAAGTAGTTAGCTTCCAAATAAAATAAATTAATTTTAAAAATAGGTAAAGAGGAGGAAAGGTAAATCAAAATACATCACTAAGGTCAAGTCTTGACTGGAAGTGCACTCACCACTGCATATCATGAAGTCCTGTAGAGCTGATAGAAAATGACCCAAACTGGATCTTGAGTTTTCCAGTGGCCAAAAGCAGAGAAGCAATTAGTTGTAATTGTGATCCTCAATCTTGGCTGCTCATAGGAATCACTAGGAGGGAAGGGGGCTTTTGAAAAATTATCCTCATCTGAGAGTGGATATGCCTCATGAGGCATGAATATTTCTAATATGCAGCTATGGTTGTATTATTCAGTGGATCTGACCATTCAAATAACAAAATTCCAAATACTCGTAAGTTAGAAAACATGTTAGTTGCTCATGAGAAACAGAGCCTTTCCTGGTAGTGAGGACAGAGAACATCTTCCCTTGGATGAGTTCTTCTAAAGGGTAGAGAATGGGAAACTGCAGACAGAGCTTTCAATACCATCCCTCCCATCAACACGATGACAGGCTTCCGACGAGTCCCAGCAGAGCCCTCCATGGGCAGTCCAGAGCCTAATGCTGAAGGACAATTCAAAGAAGGTAAGCAGGGCTTCCTTAGTGGCTCAGTGATAAAGAATCCACCTGCCAACAAAGGTGATACAGATTCAGTCTCTAGCCTGGGAAGATCCCACATGCCATGGGGCAACGAAGCTGGTACGCCACAACTACTGAGCCTGTGCGCTAGAGCCCAGGAGCCCCAACTACTGAGTCTTCGAGCCACAACTATGGAAGCCCACCTACCCGACAGCCCGTGCTCTGTAACAAGAGAAGCCACCGCAATGAGAAACCTGTGCACCACAACTAGAGAGTAGTCCTGCTCACCACAACTAGAGAAAAGTGTGCACAGCAATGAAGTCCCAACTCAAACAAAAATAAATATTTTCTTAAAAGGTGTGTTTAGGAGGCTTGAGGTGTATTTCATGGACACCGTTCTCTGATATACTTACTTCATTCAGGAAGAGCATTTCTAGAGGAGCAGACAGAAAAATTAGTTTCTTCACCCACTACCCACCAAAAAGAAGCCCTTCTGAAACTCAGGAACATTTCTCAGCAGCCAGGCAAAGCAACAGCTCAATGTGCAATAATTCCAGATGATATAGTTAAAGTACTAGAGATATGAAATGTCCTTCGTTTGCCAAGGGACCAGTCAGTAAACCTTAAAAGTCATTTTTATGTCAAGCAAATACTTAAGGATCACAGAGAAATTCACTAGTAATCTGTGGAATAACAGCACACCAGACCTGTGAAATAGGGGAAGATTTGAGAATCATATTGATTTTGACCTTTACCAATGCAACAGAAACATCCTGGCTTCACAAATATGATTAAGCCTCCTGGGTGATGGAGCTCCAATTCTTATAATCCACTTTAAAAATCAAATACCACTCCAGATGCTGTCATATGCATGTCATTCTGCCGCTTCTCAAGGCCACCCTCTGCTTGGAATCTGGAAGGCCAGGCCTCAAGGGTCTCCCAGGAGTCTGTTCTTCCTCCCTTTGTCCGAGTTCCATGCTGCTTGATCACCCCAGAGTCTCTGTTTCTTCTTACCTTCTACTGTGGCTGAAGCTACTTCAGCACTAGGCTCTGGCCCACCCATGGAGAACTCTACTGTGCAGTATTTTACTGGTAGAAAATACTGTCCACCAGTATTTTCAAACATTTTTTTTTTCGCCCCAGGATTGTGTGTGTGTGTGTGTGTGTCTGTAAAATCTGACCCAGAAGTTAAATATATAAAATAGATAAAGGCAGAACTTCTCTGGTTGAAAAAAACCGATCATTTTCTGTAAAAAAAAATTTTTTAAACCCCACAAACCTTTGGTCTCTGGAGGCTTAGCTTGAAACCACTGCCTTGTAACAATCATGGGTTATGAAGGTCGATGCCCTGACCACAGTTTCATATTAATAAATAGTTCCTTCATTAAATTATCTTCTAGTTACTCCCTTGGATGTACCACTTGTTCCCTGCAGGAACCTTAACTGATAAAAATACCAAAATGATGATTATAGAAAGCTTACCAGGATCACCTTCTATAAACTTTCTTGCCTGCCCTTACTCCCCTGACCTTTCTAGAATATTTGATGATGTCTACAGCCCTTGATTACTGTTCTAAATACAGTATAGGTATATTCTTTCAAAATATTCAGGACACTGGGCTTCTTTTAGTTGTATTAACAGGCCAACCTCTTCCCACATCGTTCTACATGCTGTTCCCTCTGGCCGGAATGCTTTTCCATTTCTAGTTCCCTCTCAGCATTGAGATCTCCACACTGAGATTTCAGTTTAGATGTCCTCTCTCTAAAGGTGTTGTTCTTTATCCTTCTATTTAAAACTAAGCAACTATTAGTCACTATAATAGCACTGTTTGTTTCCTTCATAACATTTTCACTATTTGTGCTTAATTAATTAAATAATTATTCTCCTGGAGAGCACGGAATGTCTATCTTTCTCTCCACTGTACCCCCAGGGCTCAGCATAAGACCTTGCAAAATATCCATTAGTGAACAAAGTCAGAAGAACAAAAGAATATGTTCTACATACTGTTGTTGAAATTTTTATCTCACATAATCCATAGAACAATCATGTGGATAAGTAGATATTAAATTCCACTTTGCAGAAAAGGAAGCCAATCCTCAGTGAAAGTAAATAATTTGCTGAAATAAATGAATCAGCTAGTAAGCTTGGAAAGGATATTTGAAACCAGGCATCCTTTACTCTGTGGCTCTTTCTAGTAATAACTAACGTTTATTGGACAATAAAGGACAGAAATGGTAGGGACCTAACAGAAGCAGACAATATTAAGAAGAGGTGGCAAGATTATACAGAATTGTACAAAAAAGATCTTCATGACCCAGATAATCACGATAGTGTGATCACTCACCTAGAGCCAGACATCCTGGAATGGGAAGTCAAGTGGGCCTTAGGAAGCATCACTATGAACAAAGCTAGTGGAGGTGATGGAATTCCAGTTGAGCTATTTCAAATCCTGAAAGATGATGCTGTGAAAGTGCTGAACTCAATATGCCAGCAAATTTGGAAAACTCAGCAGTGGCCACAGGACTGGTAAAGGTCAGTTTTCATTCCACTCCCAAAAAAAAGGCAATGACAAAGAAAGCTGAAATACTGCACAATTGCACTTGTCTCACACGCTAGTAAAGTGATGCTTAAAATTCTCCAAGCCAGGCTTCAGCAATATGTAAACATGAACTTCCAGATGTTCAAGCTGGTTTTAGAAAAGGCAGAGGAACCAGAGATCAAATTGCCAACATCCGCTAGATCATCGAAAAAGCAAGAGAGTTCCAGAAAAACATCTACTTCTGTTTTATTGACTATGCCAAAGCCTTTGACTGTGTGGATCACAATAAACTGTGGAAAACTCTGAAAGAGATGGGAATACCAGACCACCTGACCTGCCTCTTGAGAAACCTGTATGCAGGTCAGGAAGCAATAGTTAGAACTGGACACGGAACAACAGACTGGTTCCAAATAGGAAAAGGAGTATGTCAAGGCTGTATGTTGTCACCCTGCTTATTTAATTTATATGCAGAGTATATCATGAGAAACGCTGGGCTGGAGGAAGCACAAGCTGGAATCAAGATTGCCGGGAGAAATATCAATAACCTCAGATATGCAGATGACACCACCCTTATGGCAGAAAGTGAGGAAGAACTAAAAAGCCTCTTGATGAAAGTGAAAGAGGACAGTGAAAAAGTTGGCTTAAAGCTCAACATTCAGAAAACTAAGATCATGGCATCTGGTCCCATCACTTTCATGGCAAATAGATGGGGAAACAGTGGAAACAGTGGCTGACTTTACTTTTCTGGGCTCCAAAATCACTGCAGATGGTGACTGCAGCCATGAAATTAAAAGACGCTTACTCCTTGGAAGGAAAGTTATGACCAACCTAGACAGCATATTAAAAAAGCAGAGACATTACTTTGTCAAAAAGGTCCATCTAGTCAAGGCTATGGTTTTTCCAGTAGTCATGTATGGTTTTGAGAGTTGGACTACAAAGAAAGCTGAGCGCCGAAGAATTGATGTTTTTGAACTGTGGTGCTGGAGAAGACTCCTGAGAGTCCCTTGGACTGCAAGGAGATCCAACCAGTCCATCCTAAAGGAAATCAGTCCTGAATGTTCACTGGAAGGACTGATGTTGAAGCTGAAACTCCAATACTTTGGCCACCTGATGCGAAGAGCTGACTCATTTGAAAAGACCCTGATGCTGGGAAAGATTGAAGGCAGGAGAAGGGGACGACAGAGGATAAGATGATTGGATGGCATCACCAACTCAATGGACATGGGTTTGGGTGGACTCTGGGAGTTGGTGATGGACAGGGAGGCCTGGCGTGCTGTGGTTCATGGGGTCGCAAAGAGTCGGACACGACTGAGTGACTGAACTGAACATTTATTGAGCACTTACTGTGTGCCAGGCCTGTATAAAGTGCTTTATGGACATTCTCTCATTTTAATGCTCACAACAACCCAAAACAGTGGTAATCATTAGCCTTCATTAACAACGAGGAAACTAAGGTTCAGAGAGGTGAAATGACTCAAGGGTGATTACACAACTGGGAAACAGTGGAGGTGAGATGAGTCCAGTTGGGTCTGACTCCAAAAGTGATGTTCTTTGCATCAAGAAGTGCTAGTGCCTTTAGAACAGTTAGAAAACCTAACACCTAGAAAAAGGAGAGGCTACCTAGAAATGACTTACCCATTATTTCCCAGACAGGATGAAAAGAAAATGCTAGGCTTATTCTTGGGAACAACAGCATGCTGTAACCAGAGGTGGGGAAAGGCAACGATTTTCAGCTCTCACTTCACTCCTATCATCTCCATCAAAGGAAAGGAGCTGAACACTGGAAAGGCAACATGAAGATAGTTTGAAAGAAAATGGAAGAGGGCTGAGCAAAGCAAGGAGCCTGGAAAAGCAACCTTGGCTATCCTAAAGGTTCACAACTGAACAGGGATAGAAGCTTCATCACCCTGTATCCCTACAACAGCAATGGTCACATCACAGGTACTACATCCCTGTTTTAGGAATGAATTAAACAAGTCTCCTGATGCTCCTAGATGACATCAGAGGCACAGAGATCACGTGGAGATTCAATTTCCAAGTGACCCTTTGTAATATGAGGGAAAGAGAAGAATGTGAGCCATGTCCAAAGACTAGGGATGTGCCAACAATTTTCAAAAGGTTGACTATTTACATTTTCAAACAAATTAAATGAGATCAATGGGATACTTTCCCAGAGTAGTTTGTTTAACAGGGTGACTTGGGGGAACTTTTCTGTAAGGAATCCCAGTGTTCACCATCATCTTTTGTTACATTAATTAAGCCTTTACTGTGTGCAGTGGAAGCACTATGTGTTTCAAGTGTTTATCCCATTTCCTTCTCACAAGAGCCCTAAAAGGTAGGTATTTCACTGCTCTCTTTTCATTGGTGAGAAATGGAGGCACAGAGAAGTTGAATGCCCAGTCATCCTACTCCAAAGCCCGGCCATATAATAGCCCCATCTGAACACTGTAGTAACAAACGGCCAAGGTAGTTACAGACACTCTCCAGTCATATGGATTAACTAAGAGACTCAGAAAATAAGGAATTTAGGTCACTGAAGCATTTCTCGTGTGAGGGGCTAGAAATTTAGAAATGGAGGGCAACAGAAGTGTTCAACAGCAGGGAAGAGAACGTAGATTAGATTAGCAATATCAAAGGACATTTAAGAATCAATCCCTTGGAGGGGTTGGGGGACTGGGAGGGGAGATCAAGACTTGACTAACAAAACAGAAGCTCAGACAACTTTCAGTAGACTGATACAACGTGTATGCTGACACAACAAAGGTTTCTTTTAAATCTCCTATTATGTGGAATAGAATAAGCAGATCTGTTTTCTATTACAACACATTTAAATGAATAAGATCGCGCTCTTGAGAGGATTAGCTAGGATTAGAACGTGCATAGAAAAGCACAGATGCTCATATACGGTGAGATGATTGGAGCAGAATTTCCATCTGAGTCTCTTCGGTAGGACAGACTTCTCCCACTGACACCTCAAATTATATCCTGGATGACCTTCCTTTTTAATTAATTACATGTATTCATCCATTTAACTCACATTGACTAAGCACTTAGTGTATTTTCAGCACTGTGATTGGCCACCTTTTAGCTTTGCTCTTTCAAGTAAACCCCAATATATTAATAGAACTCAGTTGCTTGGGTAACTTTGATTCTGTACTCTAGCTGCAATTGTTCCTAACTTCTTCAACTAACCCTAATGGATATTTTTTTAATCACACCAACCACACCAATTTGGATTTTTTTTCCATTTATTTTTATTAGTTGGAGGCTAATTACTTTACAATATTGTAGTGGTTTTTGCCATACATTGACATGAATCAGCCATGGATTTACATGTGTTCCCCATCCCGATCCCCCCTCCCGCCTCCCTCCCCATCCGATCCCTCTGGGTCTTCCCAGTGCACCAGCCCTGAGCACTTGTCTCATGCATCCAACCTGGGCTGGTGATCTGTTTCACCCTTGATAGTATACTTGTTTCAATGCTGTTCTCTCTGAACATCCCACCCTCGCCTTCTCCCACAGAGTCCAAAAGTCTGTTCTGTACATCTGTGTCTCTTTTTCTGTTTTGCATATAGGGTTATCATTACCATCTTTTTAAATTCCATATATATGTGTTAGTATACTGTATTGGTCTTTATCTTTCTGGCTTACTTCACTCCAGTTTCATCCATCTCATTAGAACTGATTCAAATGAATTCTTTTTAATGGCTGAGTAATATTCCATAGTGTATATGTACCACAGCTTCCTTATCCATTCATCTGCTGATGGGCATCTAGGTTGCTTCCATGTCCTGGCTATTATAAACAGTGCTGTGATGAACACTGGGGTACAAAGGAGGATTTTTTTATTTAATGTGAAAGCAGGCATTTGAACAAAATGTTACTAACCTAAGTCAGGTTCACCCACCTGACATGCAGCAAAGCCAATCTACTAAAAATGACTTTTGGTAAAAGAAAGTAGTTTTTATTTGCAGGGCACCAAGTGAAGACAATGGGTGGCTAATGTTCAAGAGACCCAAAATGTTCAAGAGACCCAAACTCTTTGATGGCTTTCAGGCAAGGGTTTTTAAAGGCAATATTACGAGGGTCAGGGGTGTGTGATCAGCTTGTCAACATTCTCCTCACTGACGGGTGGTGAGGTAACAGGGTGATATTTCGGGAATCTGAACTTTCTGCTTCTAACCAGTCTGGGGTCTATGAGCTTGTGTTCAACATGTAGTCATGTCCTCCATGTTGGTGGAGGTTTTAGTTAATGCAGAAAGACTCAGAGATAATACATCAGATTATTACCTATATTCATTCAGGAGGAATTAGGAGTCCTATGACTGTATTGTTCTCATCATTACTGCTTGAGTCTGCTATTTGCAAAGCTGGGAGGGCCAAACAAGAAGCAGGAAACATAGAGGGGTTTCTCTGAGAAGGTCCCACAAGGTCCTGCTTGGTTTCCATCCCCTCCTTTTTTTTTTTCAATATTTCTCAGTCCTAAGAGGAAAAGGGGTGGGACAAGAAAAGGAATAAAGTTTTGGATAGAGAAGTTAATCATAAACTCACCCAGGAACTTGGTTTTAGGTGGATCTGGTTTTAAAAAAAAATCATAATACTCAATGATTGTGGAAGAGCAACATAGAAAATGCACTAGTATGATTTTTGAAAATCTTAAGAAAAATAGCAAAGCACAAAAGTGGCTTTTCTCTAGAGAGAAAATGATGCCCATTCTTCTGTCAAAAACACTCAAAAACTGTTTATGTGTTTAGTAGCCTGTCACGGAGAGGAAACGGCCTGAATGATTCGAGCACACAAGTAAAACTGCTGATCTATCAGAATGTTCCATCATAGTATTTGACCATGCTGGGCATTTAGCCATTAGCTAGAAGAATGGGCACGTCTATAGCACCTAAGAATTTAAATGAAATTTACACACAGAGGTAATGTAAACACTCTTACCTGTGTCTGTTTCCATTTGAAAAGCCTGAGCTATGCTCTATCTATATAAAAGTGCTGTTATTCTTAGCAAGAGATGGATACCCTCTGTGGTACATAATAATGCGGCAACCAATCATGCAGAACACAGGTTTGGGTATGTGGAGGCAGATCCATAACAAATGAGTCATTTGGGCCACAAAGCATTCCAAGAATGGAGAGCTATGGTCCTATAAATATCCCAGGCAGTGATATAGTGCAGTCAGTGAAGATATAATCAGCTCATTGTTGGTACCTGAACTTGGGAGTTTAGGGATGGAACCATGCACATATTACACAATGATGTCAATTATCAATTGTAAACTGAAACTGTCAAATATAATTACTGCAGTGTATGTCACCTACCTACTAACATCTACATGTGTAAAAATATTTGATTTTAATAATAAAGTACAGCTAATGATTCCATTTGGTTTCTTAAACATTATTTTTAATAGACAGATGATCCACTGTAATTTATTCAATTTTGTGCAGGGCTCATCTCAACCGAATTATGTGTAATTTTTTAGACATGGCCCTTTAAATACTTTATGAACTGATGTTATGAAAGAGTGAGTTCACTTATCGTTGAAAGACATCACCATTATAATGTTAAATCTGAATTTCAGACAATTAGATTTTATTAATGTATTACGGATTCTGATTAGTGCATTATTTCATTTCTAAACATCTACATGCAGCTTTTACAATCTGAGCCTATGGAGGACTGAAAATTTTCCTTGTTTCTGTATCTTTACAACGCTTGTCACACTCCCTGGCACATTACTCCCTGGTCCTCAGTTAGCTTGTGTCAGTTATTCCTCTCAGATGTGTGTCATCTTTGGGGATGTGCGATACATTCCCCCATCTGATGTGTATACGTGAAGGGACTTCAGCTGCAGTAATAGCCCTGGCTGTTACCCACCTGTGACTTACCCTACTCTAAGAAGAGGAGTAAGTTACATAACTGGTAGTGCACATGCATTGGGCTACCCTGCGTAGTCAGGAAGAGCTCGTTTATATTGAAAAGCCACAGTGGAGAAAACAGTTTGGGGGATTCTCAACAAGTTAAACATAAAATTGCCATATCATCAGAGATTCTACTCTCTGGTAATCTACCCCCAAAGAATCAAGAGCAGGTATTCAAACAAATTCTTGAAAATAAAAGATCATAGCAGCACTATTCACAATAGCCAAAAGGTGGAAATAACCCAAATCTCCATCAATGGATAAATGGATAAGCAAATGTAGTAGGTCTGGGTTGTGCTGTGCTTAGTCACTCAGTCGTGTCCGACTCTTCACGACCCCATGGACTGCAGCCTGCCAGGCTCCTCTGTCCATGGGGATTCTCCAGGCAAGAATACTGGAGTGGTATTCTTGGAAACATAAATGGAAAGCGCCATTTCCTTCTCCAGGGTATCTTTCTGACCCAGGAATCAAACCAGGGTCTCCTCCATTGCAGGTGGATTCTTTACCAGCTGAGCTACCCAGGAAGCACATAGTATGTCTATACACTGGCAAATTTTTCAGCCATAGAAAGCGATGAAATAGAAATACATGTTACAACACAAGTGAATCCTTGAAAACATCATGCTAAGTCAAAGAAGCCAGACAGAGAGCACCATATCGTATGATTCCTCAAATTGCCAGAACAGGCAAATTCACAGAAAGAAAATAGATTAGTGGACGCCAGGTGTTGGAAGGAAGGAATGAGGGGGTACTGGCTTAATGGGTATGAGGTTTCCTTTTGGGGTGATAAAAATATTTTGGAACTGACAGAGATGGATAGCTGCACGACACTGTGAATTGTACACTTTAAAATGTTTTAAAAGATAAATTTTATGTCATGTATATTTTGCCAAAATTCTTTCAAAGTGCCTAAGTACTAGAGATTCAGTCTTTTCTGTACCTCTCTGCTCAGAATCAGCATCCTGGGTAAATGTAGGCTTAACTTTTCCTTCAGGTTTGCTGTCCCAGTGTCTCGACATGAGGACTCTAAGGGGGTCGGGTGGAGGTACAACTGCTAGCAAACACTTCTCAGTAATAGATCTAAAGCCAGTTTCTTCCATCAGCTTTATGGGTAATATTACTAGCATTCTGCCTCCACCTGTCTGCCTTTTGAATTTTATTTCTCAACTAATTCTTAACTTGGAAATAATGGTAAGTTATTTACTGGCATCCCTCGCCTCCATCAACAGAATTGAAAAACCTGACAAGTGTGGTTCCTATGACCTCATCCAATTCAAGATTGAACAGCAGAGGATTAAAGATAGAGACGGGGCTAGAAGCACCCCCTCCACTACTGCTCATCCTTCCAGGTCTACAAAGAAAGGCTGAGCATCTGTTCAGAGAATACAGCAAGGAAGGAAACTCCTTTGCCATAAGATACCAGGCCAATGTGAACACAAAGCTCTCAATCAGCATTCTCTTCAGTCATTCAAGTTGCTCATGTATCCACTTCATGAGATCTGAAAGGCGTGTGTGTTCGAGATGGAATCAAGAGACTGGATTCCCTGGATACTCAAATTCCTCTTTGAACTATAATGCATATACATCATCGTTATGCTAACAATGTCTGGGTCTATTTTCTTAATGATCCAAGAACTCATCACTTTTAACACATCTTCCCAGGTTCTAGATAGTGCAGGATTTAACACTAATTTTTGAGCCCATCAGAACTCGGTTTCAAATGTCAATTCTGCCACTGATGGGCTGCATGACAGCAAGCAACTTAGTCAAACTCAAGGAACTTCAGTTTTCTCACCTGTAACATGGAGATACAGCATCCTCTAATCTAAGATCAGTTAGAGGTTTGAATTAGAAAATGTATTCACAGATCTTTACACACTATATGCTTTGTGTGGATTAGTTTACATTCTCTTTAATGGAATTGCATTTCAATGTCCTTGAATGGGCATTATTTACATTTCAAGGTTTTTTAGCTTTAATGAAATAATTCATCTCTTTGGCTCACCGAGACTTCTCTGATAATACAGAAGTAACTAAGTCAGCATTAACAACATTCCCCTGACTCACCTAATACCAGGCCCTGATGTGACCACCATCAACAGCTTTCTGTTTATTTTTCCATATAAACAAACAAAATTAAGACCCAGAGGGATCAGGCGGAGAGGGAGGTGGGAGGGGGGGATCGGGATGGGGAATACATGTAAAACCATGGCTGATTCTTGTCAATGTATGACAAAAACCACTACAATATTGTAAAGTAATTAGCCTCCAACTAATAAAAAAAATAAATAAATGAAAAGTGCTAAAAATGTATGAATCAGTTTACATGAAACAGATTACATGTCACAGAGACAGTACACTGAATAAATAGGATACTTGATACCCTCAAAAAAAAAAAAAAAACAAAATTATACATGCCCATATTTAGGGTTCCTTTTTTTTTAGGCTTGCTTTTTAAACAAATGGGATCATACTATATATGCAACTGTAAAATTAGCTTGTTTTATTTAATTATATACAGTGACAGTCTTTCAAGTTTATAGATAGCAAGACAGGTCTATAGAATTCTTTTTCTAGAAGCATATTACTCCAAAGGAGAGAACTACCACAATTTATTCAACTATTCACCTGTAAAAGGACATGTAAATGTTTCTACAAATTTTCCTGTAAATATATATTTAAGGAAAGACCTTTCACCTATCAGATAAAATCTAGAAATGGGATTGCTGGATCAAAGAGTATCCACATTTATATGCTAATA
This sequence comes from Odocoileus virginianus, assembly GCF_023699985.2. Lineage (NCBI taxonomy): Eukaryota > Metazoa > Chordata > Mammalia > Artiodactyla > Cervidae > Odocoileus > Odocoileus virginianus. The sequence continues at coordinate 2,452,280 of NW_027224318.1, read as the reverse complement.
AATACTGCCACGTTCTTCTCTCAATAAGTTACAGTCAGTTGTACCCCCAGCAGGACAGCAGGGGGGTACTTTTGCCCCACACACTTGGAAAATGTCAGTTATTGATCTGTTTTATATGGACTAGTGTCAAATAAAATGACATCAAGTTTTAATGTGGTATTACCTGATGATTAGCAAAATTGAGAACCTGTTCAGTTTTGCATTTTCCCTATGGATGTGCATTCAGATTCCTTTCAGTTTTTTAATATTCCAAATAAATGCTTCAACAAATCTGTACTTTCTCCTTTAAATTACAGGTTCAAATCCTCTGTTTATGTATCCATTAGGTAGTTTCTTTTTGTTATGAATATGGGCATATTTTGTGTATTAGCAATATCAAAGTTTCCTGCCAGAAATATGCAAATATTTTCTCCCAAGTGATCATTTTTATGTAATAAAGTCTGGAGAGTTGTTTTGTCTTTAAAGAGAAGGAGCATCACCCGAAAGTCATATACATATTTCTTACACTGCTTTTTAATACTTCAGTACTTTTCTCTTTACATTTCACCTTTAGTACATCTAGAATGTATCTCTGTAGCTGTGAAGAGGTTCTATTTTTTATTTTCTTCTAACACCATATATTTAAAAATCTGTAAGTTAAATCATTATGCTGCACACTTTAAACTCATATAGTGCTCTACGTCAATTATATCTCAATAAAGCTGAATAAAAATTTTAAAAAGAAAAGGTTACAAATAGGAAGGAAATAAACTATTCTGAGATTCATAAAAGAAAAAAAAGAAGTTAATGTCATTGAACACACATGATTACTAACCACCACAAAAATTAAAAGGCTATACACAAGGCAGTTCCTCCAAAAGTTAGTCAGAGTTACCATATAACCTCACAATATGGCACAATAAAGGACAGAAGTGGTATGGACCCAAAATAAGCAGAAGATACTAAGAAGAGGTGGCAAGAATACACAGAAAAACTGTACAAAAAATCTTCATGACCCAGATAATCACAATGGTGTGATCACCAACCTAGAGCCAGATATCCTGGAATGCAAAGTCAAGTGGGCCTTAGGAAGCATTACTACCAACAAAGCTAGTGGAGGTGATGGAATTCCAGTTGAGCTATTTCAAATCCTAAAAGATGATGCTGTGAAAGTGCTGCACTCAATATGCCAGCAAATTTGGAAAATTCAGCAGTGGCCACGGGACTGGAAAAGCTCAGTTATTCCAATCCCTAAGAAAGGCAAGGCCAAAGAATGCTTGAACGACCGCACAATTGCACTCATCTCACATGCTAGTAAAGTAATGCTCAAAATTCTCCAGGGCAGGCTTCAACAGTACATGAACCATGAAATTTCAGATGCTCAAGGTAGTTTTAGAAAAGGGAGAGGAACCAGAGATCAAATTGCCAATATCCGCTGGATCATCAAAAAGGTAAGACAGTTCCAGAAAAACATCTATTTCTGCTTTATTGACTATGCCTAAGCCTTTGACTGTGTGGATCACAACAAACTATGGAAAATTCTGAAAGAGATGGAAATACTAGACCACCTGACCTGCCTCTTGAGAAACCTGTATGCAGGTCAGGAAGCAACAGTTAGAACTGGACATGGAACAACAGACTGGTTCCAAATAGGAAAAGGAGTACATCAAGACTGTATATTGTCACCCTGCTTATTTAACTTATATGCAGAGTACATCATGAGAAATGCTGGGCTGGAAGAAGCACAAGCTGGAATCAAGATTGCAGGGAGAAATATCAATAACCTCAGATATGCAGATGACACCACCATTATGGCAGAAAGCAAAGAACTAAAGAGCCTCTTGATGAAAGTGAAAGAGGAGAGTGAAAAAGTTGGCTTAAAACTCAACATTCAGAAAACTAAGATCATGGCATCTGGTCCCATCACTTTATGGCAAATAGATGGAGAAACAGTGGAAACAGTGGCTGACTTTAATTTTTTGGGCTCCAAAACCACTGCAGGTGGTGACTGCAACCACGAAATTAAAAGATGCTTGCTCCTTGGAGGCAAAGTGATGACCAACCTAGACAGAATATTAAAAAGTAGAGACGTTACTTCGCCAACAAAGATCCATCTAGTCAAAGCTATGGTCTTTCCAGTAGTCATGTATGGATGTGAGAGTTGGACTATAAAGAAAGCTGAGCACCAAAGAATTGATGCTTTTGAATTGTGGTGTTGGAGAACACTCTTGAGGGTTTAACTTATCTTTTCCTCATTAGCTGAGAGATTGAGAACCTTTTCTCATTTGTGGCTCAGCCGGTAAGGAATCCACATGCAATGTAGGAGATCCAGGTTCGACACCTGGGTCAAGAAGATCCCCTGGAGAAGAAAATGACAACCCACTCCAATATACCTTTTGTTAATATTATTACTAATGACCATTTACATCTATGGCAAATTTCGTTTCAAAAGTTGATCCTGTTGCTTTATTCAGGAATTCTTACATTCTAAGCAATTAGAGAAGCCAGAAAAGGGACACTCGGTGAGGCAGATGTCTTGGGAGAAATGTCTAGCAACCGTTTTCTCTTTTTTGGTTAACGAAAAAAACAAAAACAAAAACAAACTACAGTCAAGATTCTACTCATAAGGGAAAGTGGGACGGGAAAAACGTTTGATTGTGATCTGGTATTTCCGTATCTTCTCACTGCATACAGTACTGTTTACTGGATATTGCTAACGTCCACTGGCAGAAAAACTAAAGGTCAAAACAAGTATCAAGAAGCAAAAAGTACTACCAAAAGGAAAGTCAAGAAAATGGCTTCAAGCGAGCGGTGGGATGGACATCAGGCTGGGCTCAGTAGAAGCAGACGGTGTGCAGGAAGCTCTTGCCGCACTTTCCCTCGAACTCCTGCAGCAGCGTGTCGATCCCGTTCTCCATGTCCTCCATGCACTGGATGGACTGGCACAGGTCGCAGATGAGGAACGCTCCCAGGGTGACCTCCTTGTGGGTGTCCTGGATGTCCACGTTGATCACGTGCACGGGCTGGCAGGTCTCCTGCTCCCTGGAATTCAGATCTTCCACCACTTGATCATACACTCGCTCTTCACAGGTGAGGATGAGGTCAAACAGATCTGTGCACTGCTGGAACCTCTCCGGCCTGAGCTTGATATTCTTATTTCTTTCCAGCATCGGTAAAATGCCATTCTTCGTATAGTATTGTCTTTCCTAAGGAGTTCTTTGTACATCTCCTCATACGTGGTTCTGAAATCATAGACATTTGGCCTGTCACGTGTTGGTCCTAGAAGCTTCACGTTTTTTCCTGTTCCGAAGGACCGGACGCTGAATCCTCTTTTGCTGAGGATGTTGTGCGCCTCCATGCTCCGGTTCTGATTGCTGAAGCATACCACTGCGATGCGCACTGGCAAAGACGGCATGACTGCGGCTGCACTCACAGAGACTCACAGCTCAGAACTTGCGCTTCTGAACTCCTGCTGTGAACTCCTGCAGTTTCCACCGAAGCAAGATGGTGGCTGCGACACCCGGAAGCGGAAGCTGCGGCGCTGGCAACGTAGAGTACCAGGACGTAAGGTATGGGCGCATATAATGTGATCTGCCAGCCTCCTCGCGCAGGCCCAGATTGCTGGGCCCCAAGATGAGGGCCACTGCAGTTCGGAAATCATAGACGGGGGATCCAGGGTGCTACAGTCCTCCGGGTCGCAAAAGTCAGACACGACTGAGCAACTAAACCACCACCACCACCATAGTTGAATCATGTTATCCCTCTGTAAAATGACTGGTCATATCCTTTGTACGTTTTTCTAATGAATATCTGTCTTTCTCATAATGATTTTTAGAGTATTCCGTCCAGTTGCTCAGTCGTGTCCGACTCATTGCAACCCCATGGACTGCAGCAAGCCAGGCTTTCCTGTCCATCATCAACTCCGGAGCTTACTCAGACTCATGTCCATCAAGTCGGTGATGCCATCCAACCATCTCATCATCTGGCGTCCCTTCTCCTCTAGATATTAATGTCCCGTCTCCTTCTAGATGTGAATCCTTCCTTATTTATAAGAACTAAAAATAGCTCCCACCAACCTGTGGTGCATTATTTTAAATTTTCTTTGTGGTATATACTTCATCAACTAGTCTTCACTTTTAATGAAGGCAAATGTATCTATCTTGTATAGTTTTCATTTTGTGTTTTTAAGAAACCTTTCCCTACTTTGAGATCATTAAGGTATTGTTCATCTTTTTCAGGATCAAATAATTCTTGCTTTTAACATTTATATCTTTAATCCGTCTTGAGTTTCCATTTCTGTATAGTATAGGGTAGGAATATTTTTTACCATCTACATAGCCAATTTTCCCAGGACTATTCTATTGATTTGTAATGCCTCCTCTGTCATAAACCAAGTTCTCACATATGTATGAGTTTGTTTCTGGAATTTCAATTTTGTTCTATTGGTACATTTGTCTGTCCTTGTACTAATATCACATTTTTGTTAATATGGGTGAATAACAATTCTTAACATCTTATAGAGCTACTCTCATATTGTTTTTCTTCTGTAGAGAATCTTGACTAATCTTTACCCTCTTTCCACACAGATTTTAGGGCAAGTTTGCCAATTTCTAGGAAAAAAAAAACTGTTGGAGAGGTTGATTGGAATTGCACTGAACTGCAAGTTAATTTGTGGAGAATTGATTTATGTACCATACTGAATCTTCCAATTTAAATGGTATGTGTCTTCTATTATTTAAATTTTGTTCATTGCTTATGGAATTCAATAAAAGCTCATAATATTTCCTTAAAAGACATACATTTTGTTAGGTACAGCTCCAAATTTATTATGGGTCTTGCTACAATGTAAATGGAATTTTTTTTCCATTCCAAATTTTGCAATTTATCTTGCAAATAAACTCTAATTCTAGTATTTATTCATAAATTACATAAATAACTAAGGAAATAGAGCTTGTGTGCTTGAAAGTAGCTGACATTCCGAGCTCACTAAAATAGAGTCAATTTTGTCCTTTCATTAAACAAAGTGGGATAATTCCTATTATGTTCAAAGACTGTGTTTTAGTTAGTGCGACAGTGTTTCCATGTTTCAGAAATGATATTTTTTCCTGTGAAAGCTTCTACTTTTCCTACCGGGGACCCACTCCATTATAGTAGTTATAAATGCAAAGCTTTTTCTTATTCTTTAGAATATCATTTGGTCCTTTATTTTCATTTAAGGTATATACTTGTTCAAAGTCATGTTTTTTTTTGTCCTTAGAGGATTCTAACTTTAGAGAGCATATACACACATACACATGCAAATATACTTTATCTGGGTTCTTTTATATACATGAAGTGTTTCTTCTTTTTTAAAAATTGAAGCAGAATTGATTTACAATGTTGAACCAATCTCTGCTGTACAGCAAAGTAACTCAGTTTAACATAAATACATATGTATATATATAAAATATTCTTTTCCATTATGATTTATCTCAGGAGAATGGATGAAGTTCTCTGTACTATACACCAGAACTTTCTTATTGACCAGTTCTACATGTAATAGTGTATATTGACCAACCACAAATTCCAAGTCCATCCTTCTCCCCTCCTCCTCCTTGGCAACCTCATGTCCTTGAGTCTGTTCCTGTTTTATAGATAGGTTCATCTGTGTCATACTCTACATTCCACATAAGTGACATCACATGGTATGTCTTTCTCTTTCTTAGTTCACTTTGTATGATAATCTCTGGTTGCATCCGTGTTGTTGCAAATGGCATTATTTTGGTTTATATGGTGCGTAGTCAACAAAAACAAGACCGGGAGTTGACTGTGGCTCAGATCATGAACTCCTTTTTGCCAAATTCAGACTTAAACTGGAGAAAGTAGGGAAAACCACTAGACCATTCAGGTATGACCTAAATCAAATCCCTTATGACTATATACAGTGGAAGTGAGAAATAGATTTAAGGGACTAGATCTGATAGACAGAGAGCCTGATGAACTATGGACGGAGGTTCGTGACACTGTACAGGAGACAGGGATCAAGACCATCCCCATGGAAAAGAAATGCAAAAAGGCAAAATGGTTGTCTGAAGAGGCCTTACAAATAGCTGTGAAAAGAAGAGAAGCAAAAAGCAAAGGAGAAAAGGAAAGATATTCCCATTTGAATGCAGAGTTCCAAAGAATAGCCAGGAGAGATAAGAAAGTCTTCCTCAGCGATCAATGCAAAGAAATAGAGGAAAACAACAGAATGGGAAAGACTAGAGATCTCTTCAAGAAAATTAGAGATACCAAGGGAACATTTCAGGCAAAGATGGGTTCGATAAAGGACAGAAATGGTATGGACCTAACAGAAGCAGAAGATACTAAGAAGAGGTGGCAAGAATACACAGAAGAACTGTACAAAAAAGGTCTTCATGACCCAGATAATCAAAATGGTGTGACCACTCACCTAGAGCCAGACATCCTGGAATGTGGAATCAAGTGGGCCTTAGAAAGCATCACTACACAAAACTAGTGGATGTGATGGAATTCCAGTTGAGCTATTTCAAATCCTGAAAGATGATGCTGTGAAAGTGCTGCACTCAATATGCCAGCAAATTTGGAAAACTCAGCAGTGGCCACAGGACTGGAAAAGGTCAGTTTTCATTCCAATCCCTAAGAAAGGCAATCCCAAAGAATGCTCAAACTACTGCACAATTGCACTCATCTCACATGCTAGTAATGCTCAAAATTCTCCAAGCCAGGCTTCAGCAATACGTGAACCGTGAACTTCCAGATGTTCAAGCTGGTTTTAGAAAAGGCAGAGGAACCAGAGATCAAATTGCCAATATCTGCTGGATCATCAAAAAGCAAGAGAGTTCCAGAAAAACATCTACTTCTGCTTTATTGACTACGCCAAAGCCTTCAACTGTGTGGATTACAATAAACTGTGGAAAATTCTGAAAGAGATGGGAATACTAGACCACCTGACCTGCCTCTTGAGAAACCTGTATGCAGGTCAGGAAGCAACAGTTAGAACTGGACATGGAACAACAGACTGGTTCCAAATAGGAAAAGGAGTACGTCAAGGCTGTATATTGTCACCCTGTTTATTTAACCTATATGCAGAGTACATCATGAGAAATGCTGGGCTGGAAGAAGCACAAGCTGGAATCAAGATAGCAGGCAGAAATATCAATAACCTCAGATATGCAGATGACACCACCATTATGGCAGAAAGCAATGAAGAACTAAAGAGTCCTCTTGAAGAAAATGAAAGAGGAGAGTGAAAAAGTTGGCTTAAAACTCAACATTCAGACAACTAAGATCATGGCATCTGGTCCCATCACTTTATGGTAAATAGATGGGGAAACAGTGGAAACAGTGGCTGACTTTATTTTTTTGGGCTCCAAAACCACTGCAGGTGGTGACTGCAACCATGAAATTAAAAGATGCTTGCTCCTTGGAGGCAAAGTGATGACCAACCTAGACAGAATATTAAAAAGTAGAGACATTACTTTGCCAACAAAGGTCCATCTAGTCAAAGCTATGGTCTTTCCAGTAGTCATGTATGGATGTGAGAGTTGGACTATAAAGAAAGCTGAGCACCAAAGAATTGATGTTTTTGAATTGTGGTGTTGGAGAAGACTCTTGAGGGTCCCTTGGACTGCAAGGAGATCCAACCAGTCCATCCTAAAGGAAATCAGTCCTGAATATTCATTGGAAGGACTGATGCTGAAGCTGAAACTCCAGTACTTTGGCCACCTGATGTGAAGAGCTGACTCATTTGAAAAGACCCTGATACTGGGAAAGATTGAAGGCAGGAGGAGAAGGGGATGACAGAGGATGAGATGGCTGGATGGCATCACCGACTCAATGGACGTGAGTTTGAGTAAACTCCAGGAGTTGGCGATGGACAGGGAGGCCTGGTGTGCTGCAGACCATACTGTCACAAAGAGTCGGCCATGACTGAGTGACTGAACTGAACTGACCTACTCAAGCGGGATGAGAACGTCTTATGTCCAAACAAAAAACTTCTACACCAACATACATAGCAGCATTATTCACAGTTGCACCAAAGTGGAAATAACCCAAATGTCCATCAACTATTGAAGGGAAAAATTATGTGACGTATCCATAAAATGGAGTAATATTTCATCATAAAATGGAATGATACTCCCATGTGAATAAACCTTGAAAACATTAAGTGAAGGCAGTCACAAAAAATTATTTCATTCATAAGAATGAAATGTCTGGAAAATTCAAATCAGTAAGAGATACAAAGTAGAATAGTGGTTATCTAAATCTGGAGGGGGGGTGCTGGTTGGGAAGAAATGAGAGCTAATTGCTAAGGGGTATGGGGTTTCTTGTTCTAAACTTGACTGTGATGGTGGTAGCAGAACTCTCTATATATACTTATTAACAAAACCACCACTGTATACTTTAAATGGGTGAATTGTGTGGTATGTAAACTTTATCTTCCTAAATTACAAAACAACTAAGACTTTTTTTAATAAAAAATAAAAACAGTATGACAAAAACCATTACAATATTGTAAAGTAATTAGCCTCCAAATAATAAAAATAAATGGAAAAAAAAATAAAAACAAAAACCAGTCTTTCCTTTTGACTTCACGAAGTCCTTTAGCATTAGCAGGCTCCCATATATAACTTGTGGTAAAGAACCCACCTGTCAATGCAGGAGACTTAAGAGACGTGGGTTTGATCTCTGGGTTGGAAAGATCCCCTGAAGAAAATGGCAACCCACTCCAGTATTCTTGACCGGAGAATCCCATGGACAGAGGAACCTGACAGGCTAGAGTCCATGGGGTCACAAAGAGTCAGGGACGACTGAAGCAACCTGGCACATGCACACACATATTTTGTTGTATCTATAACTTCCACTGTGATCTGTTCATTTCTTTGTCCAGTTTGGGTCAATATCATACTGATTTGTTCTTTTCTGACATGAGAATTTTCCCCTCACACTTTTTTTCCTACAAGATTTCCTTATCAATGCTAGCATATTTATTCTTCCACATGAATTCCAGAATCATCACCTCAAGTTAAAAAAAAATCCTAAGTATTTAAGATAATAATTTTTTTCCATACAGGGGCATGGTATATCTCTCGCTTTGAATAGATATTGCATTCTGCCATTGCATAAAATGTTATAGCTTTTCACATATATTGAATCTTTCTAACTAATTTTGTTCCTAGATGATTTAGTTACATCTTATTGTAAATAGCATTTTGTCTTATTTCAATCTAAATTGGTGCTATTATAAGTAAAAATCAATTGATTTTTATAGTTATGTTGCATCAAGTCACCATATTAAATTCTTGTTCATTCTAGAAATTTTATCCTCTAGTCTTCTGGTTTTCATAGATATATACTGATATTGTATTCAAATAATTGTCACTTTTCCTGTCTATAAAGCTAATTTCTTTTCCTTGATATATAATACTATGATTATCTGTAAAACAATGTTGAATAGTAGCAATGATGTAGGAATCCCTGTCTTGTTCCTGTTTTTGATGGAAATGCCATTTGTATTTCTCCTTTTATCATGATGTTTATTATTGGTTTATAATAAATATACTACATCATGTTAAAGAAGTAGCTTTCTATTTTTTTTTTACTTAAAATTGAGCATTCATTCATGATTTTTAAAACTCAAAAGTACTTTCTTTTTTCTGTATTTATCAATGACATGGTTTTTCTGCTTCAAATCTGTCACACTGATAGAGTTTTCAATTGTTGAACCAGCCTTGCATTCTTGGAATAAACTCAATTTTTTAAAGTGTCACTCATACTTCTCTCTCACTTCTCTACCCATCTGTCAACCTGAGTCCAAGAGACGAATGAATTAAAATGAATCTATTTGTTTAGGAGTGTCAAAAAAAGTGGCTTAGGTGCAACCCCTACATTTTCTAGTCTCTGACTCAGGCAGAGTGCCTCTGCTCTGCAATTCTAGGATTTGGGGGGCTGGGAGCTTGCCATCAGTCAGAATGGCAGCTGGATCTCAGGGGGAAGATATCTGACTTTGTTGTCTACCTATGCAGATGCTATTTCTATCTTGCTGACTAAACGACTTCTCATAATTCAGTCATTTGTGGCATAGATGGCAGTAAGTTTTGGAATCCCATGAAGTTTCTTCTGATTTCTGGGATAAGTGCATTTGTGTATTGGGTATTCAGGAAAACAATCTAGGCTACCTTTGGAGTAAGACTGGAATGAATATTTGGGAGAGAGTCAAATCTTTACCTCTTGCAGTTCAAAGCTCAATCATTAAAATTTTCCTCATCCTTGAGATCAATGAAAATACCAAAGAATACATAGCACTGTATCTTCACCACATTTTGCTTTTCTAGGACAGTCCCTCCCAATTTATGGCTCTAATCTCCTTCTCTCATGCACTGAGTATAATGCACATAGCCAATTCTATAGGCAGTGTGCTAAACCCCAGAAATCCCACGAGTCCAAAACCTGCTCTCACAGCAACCATTTTAATAAGGAAGAGATATATGTGAACAAATCAACGCGATATAGGAAGATTAGACGTGCCAAAGAACGACTTAAGAGGACCCATGCCCAATCCATGAACACGGTATATTTCTCCATCTGTTTGTGTCCTCTTTGATTTCTTTCATCAGTGTTTTATAGTTTTCTATGTACAGGTCTTTTGTTTCTTTAGGTAGATATACTCAAGTATTTTATTCTTTTTGTTGCAATGGTGAATGGTATTGTTTCCTTAATTTCTCTTTCTGTTTTCTCATTGCTAGTGTATAGGAATGCAAAGGATTTCTGTGTGTTAATTTTACATCCTGCAACTTTACTATATTCGTTGATTAGCTCTAGTAATTTTCTGGGAGAGTCTTTAGGGTTTTCTATGTAGAGGATCATGTCATCTGCAAACAGAGAGAGTTTCACTTCTTCTTTTCCTATCTGGATTCCTTTTACTTCTTTTTCTGCTCTGATTGCTGTGGCCAAAAACTTCCAAAACTGGTTGAATAGTAGTGGTAAGACTGGGCACCCTTGTCTTGTTCCTGATTTTAGGGGAAAATGCTTTCAATTTTTCACCATTGAGGATAATGTTTGCTGTGGGTTTGTCATATATAGCTTTTATTATGTTGAGGTATGTTCCTTCTATTCCTGCTTTCTGGAGAGTTTTTATCATAAATGGATGTTGAATTTTGTCAAAGGCTTTTTCTGCATCTATTGAGATAATCGTATGGTTTTTATCTTTCAATTTGTTAATGTGGTGTATTACATTGATTGATTTGCAGATATTAAAGAATCCTTGCATTCCTAGGATAAAGCCCACTTGGTCATGATGTATGATTTTTTAATATGTTGTTGGATTCTATTTGCTAGAATTTTGTTAAGCATTTTTACATCTATGTTCATCAGTGATATTGGCCTGTAGTTTTCTTTTTTTGTGGCATCTTTGTCTGGTTTTGGAATTAGGGTGATGGTGGCCTCATAGAATGAGTTTGGAAGTTTACCTTCTTCTGCAATTTTCTGGAAGGGTTTGAGTAAGATAGGTGTTACATGGGGAACATATGTAAATCCATGGCTGATTCATGTCAATGTATGGCAAAAACCACTACAATATCATAAAGTAATTAGCCTCCAACTAATAAAAATAAATGGAAAAAAAAAGGAGGACCCATGCCCTTCAAGTCTTCTCCCCAACCTCCATCTTGGATTCAATCATTGATTCTTTCACTAATCTTAAACAAGTGCCTCACCTAGAGTGAAAATCCCTCAAAACATAACCCTACAAAATGCAGTAACATACTAACAAGAGCAGCTCATCATCACTGTATTACAGCAGTGTCTACCACAGAACCTGGCTCTGTAGCAACAGGCACCCTGTCAGTTATTTCAGATTGCAAGAATGCATGGATGCAGTCAAATTTCAAAAGCACTGCATTTCAATGTATGACAAAAACTACTGTAATGATGTAAAGTAATTAGCCTCCAACTAATAAAAATAAATGGAAAAAAAAGGATGAAGAAAAAAAAAAAGCACTGCAGCCTCGAGAGGAAGAAGGTGAAGCAAAAATGAAGGAATGAAGAGGTAAATGGATAAACACGCTGAAAATAAACAAAGAAATGCACATAAAAGCATCAATAGTGCCACAAAGTTCTCTCCCCAAAGTAAAAGGACATTAATAGCACCACTGTCACTCAGAGAGAGGCCAGATTTTAAGCTGGAATGTGCAATACACCTCCAGTTTATTTTCTTGGAGATGCTGGGTGTATCCTGACAGAATCTAGATTTCTGCTTTCATGCCTGTGTTTTTTAGTCACTTGGAAATAGAATTGCTCCAAAGAACCATTTTCAGTCACAGTGAATGCAGGCTGCCTGAAATAACTCGATGCCTCAAATACATCAGCCTTTACTATACGTCTATAAAAAAAAATTGACCAACACTCACACACACGTCTTGTTGCTGGCTCTTCCTCATGACATCATCTATGTAAGTGTGAGAAACACTGCCCCAAATTCAAATTGTTCACTGTCTGCTTCAATAAACTTACTGATGGTCAGCATAGCTGAGGAATGGCACTGATGGATCAATTGAACATTCTAGTTATCAGAGACCCATGAAGTATACTCAGAGCCCCATGAAATATACTACATAGAGATAAAAATGAGTGAGAGTAAGATGACACTGTCTAATTCAACCTTCCTGTGATGATTCTGCATCACAAAATCAAACAATCTAGGTCTGGGATGTACCTGGGCAGTACAGTAGGTAAATCTATTGCCACCACCATTGTAGGCTAAGGGCTGGCTAACCTATCAGTAATTTTAAAATGAGATGTCCACTTTCATTACTCAGAACCACGTTGGTTATTTAGAACCAAAGAACTCTGAGGATCACTTCGCCTGCAGCTTTACTCAGGACTTGGAATGGAACCCTTTATTCAAATGCAACCCTGAGAAGTGATCTTCTGTATATTTGGCTTGGGGGTGAGGACTAAGATCTCAGAATGCCTCCTTCGGTGATCCCTGAAGCACCTCTGTGGAACTCTATAAATCTACAGGATGTAGTTTATAATTAAGAGTTTTGCCTGGATAGAGAGTTTCCAGATGAGATTAACTGAAGCTCGCAACATCAAGGTGACAAGTGCAGGGTTCCAGTCTAAAGCAGTGACTGATCTGGAGTAAGAGGCCAGGTCTCCTGACTCTGGGTCAAAGGAAATGTTCCAGCCCTTGCAGCCTTCCTCGCAGCTTCTCTTGCTCTGCATTTGCTCCAGAAAACAGAAGTTAGCATTGGTTTCTGAGAGTTCCAGATTAAACACATGACTGATTTCAGACCCATTCTGAAAGTGTTCCTGGCTTAAAAAAAAGAAAAACATATTTTTTTGCCTGTTTTAGACCATTAATCGAGCAATGAGGTCTTCCAGATCCAGGAGCTAGTATAAATCGTAAGTCCCTGAAGCTTACTTCTACCATTTACTTAGACAGGAGATACTTTAGCTCATCCATCAGTTCTTATCTTTTTATGATGTGTGATATACTGGTTTTTTGATTGAAATATTCTTTCCAACATTGTTAGCCTTTAGTATGTTAGAGCTTAGCACTGGTAATAACTGTCATTTATAGAAACCAATGAGCTAAAAACAATACAGAATGTGACATGCTTAAATGTGGGAATTTTATTTGCATGCCCCTCACCCCCACTACAGGAATAGGAAGCTGTCAATCTATTCTCAAAAAATGAATAAGTGAATGAATGAGTTTGGGATATTTTGGGTTAGGGAATCCACAAAGCCCTCTTTTCCTAGTCCACAGCCTTCTCCAGCAGAGATCTAACAGTAGCTACCATACGAGGAAGGTCTACTAAGAACAAGGTGCTTGCCATACATTATTTCTCTGAAATGGGTACAAGATCATCACATTTTATAGCCCAGGAACTGAGGGTCAGATAATTACTGAAGAACCAAGGTTCTTATATTTGAAGTAAATTTGCAGCGAACCATGGGGTCAAATCTTGAAACCTGGACAGCCAGGCAGAGTGTTAAACTCTCCATCTGAGGAGAAGGTGTTAACAAGACTGGCCCAGGGCATTCACTGCATGACAGGGATTAGGAAGTTGATGTTTACAGCATCTTCCCCTAACCTCCTTTGAAAAACTACAAACTCCATGAAATTACAGAGCATTGTTGTTATTACAAGGGATTCTGAAAACTGCTGAATGTACTTTCAGCCCGAAAGATTGTGCTGGGAATCATTTTAATTCAGATTCTCATTTGGTATGAAAGCAATAAACATCTTTTAAAAAGATTTCTTTCTTTGCTCTAAGTGGTTATGAGTAATAATGTGGGTGTAAATCTTCTTAATTCTTCCTGAGCTATTTGAAATTCTTAATCATGATCAGAGTATAAAACAAAACAAGATATTATATGTGTATCATTAAAAACTGTATTTGCTGAAAAGTCACTAAGTTTCCTTTCTCTGGTTTAACTGACGGTAGTTTTCAGTGCTGGATAATGCAGTTTGCACGATCGTAAGAGGTTTGTTTCTTTGACTTTCAATTTAAGCCCTGGAAATATTCTGTCTCTGAGAATTAACAGCAGAGGGGAAGCAAAGATACAGGAAGGAGCTTGTCTGAATAGGTAGAAAGAACCCTGGAATAGGAGTCAGGAGACATGCCCACTAGGCTCTGGTTGTCGGGCTATGCCCATTCATCTTTCTGAGTTTCAAGCTTCTTACCAATAAAGTGCTAAGACTGGGCAGATGACATCTAAGTCCCTCCCAGAATTTTGGCACAAAGATTCTTTGAGATAATTGGGTGTGTTGGGTTGGCCAAGAAATTCATTTGGCCAGGTTCAAAATTAACTTCTTGGCCAACACAGTAGAATAGAGTCTACTAGTACAATAGGGTCACTCAACAAAGGTGTATTTAGGCACCTACTTTGTGTTGGGGCTCTGTTGAAAGACACAAAAAGGAAATGAGCCTTCAGAGGGAAGTCAACACATGTAGATTGGGTGAAGAGGACTCAGGAAAGGCTTTCTGGTAGAAGAAGCAGCTGAGCTAAACCTTGAAGGCTTTTTCCACATATTTCAGAAAAGAGAGAGAAAGGTTAGTTGTTCTAATTAATGCCTTTGATAGGAAATGACCTAAAGATTAGGTAATCTATAGAAGTCAGCTTTCAAATTATGCTTTGAGTATAACAAGGCATCAAAACCTATGGAGAAGAAAACATAGATTTCCCATCAGAATGGCTAAAAATTAAGACTGACTATACCAAGGGTTGGGAAGGACCTGGAGCAGATAGAATTCTTACCAACTACTGACAGGAACATAAAATGGAGTAGCCACTTTGAAAAGTTTGGCAGTTAATCAAAAAGTTAAGCCTGCAGTTACCACAGGGTCCAGCAATGCAAGTACTAGGCGTCCACCCAAGAGAACTGAAAATATATGTCCACACAAAAGCTCATACCCAAATGTTCATAGGAACTTTGTTTACAATAGCCAAGAAGTAAAAACATACATCCAAATCGGTGTATACATAACTAGGTTGGCCAAAAAGTTCATTCTGATTTTTTTTGTAATCTTACAGAAATACAACACAGTGGAATGTTAGTCAGCAATAAGAATAAATGAGAATTGATTTATGCAACAACATGAATGAACCTTGAAAACATCACACTCAGCTAAATAAGCCATTCACACATATATCTGGCATAGGAAAACCCAATCTATGGTGTCTGAAATTATAGTGGTTTCCCAGGTAGTGAGGAGTAAACTCTGAAACAGGGCAGAAGAATGACCTCTAGAGTGCTTGTAATGTTGCCTTTCTTGATCTGGGTGCTAGTTACAACAGTCTGTTCAATTTGTAAACATTTACTGAGCTGTTCATTTTGGATTTGTGCACTTTTCTGTATGAAGCCATTCTCCTAAATTAGTTTACTAAAAAAAATTTAAAGAAGCTATTTATACTTCATCTGTTTCTACCTTCTGGGGGAATATTAACTACACAATCAAATACCTGTATCATCTTGAATGC
Organism: Odocoileus virginianus; assembly: GCF_023699985.2. NCBI lineage: Eukaryota > Metazoa > Chordata > Mammalia > Artiodactyla > Cervidae > Odocoileus > Odocoileus virginianus. The sequence goes on along the minus strand of NW_027224318.1, from coordinate 2,436,311 downwards.
TATGTTTGAACTTAAAGCCAAAAAAGGAGCAGGGCAGCTTTGCTGTGCTCTTCTTCTCTTACTCCCTGGAATGGGCTTCAAACATTTTCAAAATCATAAATAGCAAGTATCCTGTGGCTTCCACTCTGGGTATCTGAAGTAAGAGGTCAGACATTTTAAATATAAAAGTCAACGTTCCGGCAAAGTGAACACCTTCCTCATGGAAGTCCTTCTCAAAACAGATTTCTACCCTCCTCTATCCTTCCTCCCTTTCTTCTCTTCAACCATCCATTAATCTATCCATCCATCTATCTATCCACCCATTCATTTAAAAAATACTGAAGTCCTACCACGTGGTTGGCATTGCACTGGGCCCTACCACAGTGAACAAGACAGACAAAGCCCATGCCCTCGTGGAATTTCACGAAGAACATCACTAAGGTGATTGAGAATTCTAGAATTGCATCTAAAATCAAAATGGATTAAAGATCTAAACGTAAGACCAGAAACTATAAAACTCCTAGAGGAGAACATAGGCAAAACACTCTCTGACATAAATCACAGCAGGATCCTCTATGACCCACATCCCAGAATATTGGAAATAAAAGCAAAAATAAACAAATGGGACCTAATGAAACTTAAAAGCTTTTGCACAACAAAGGAAACTATAAGCAAGGTGAAAAGACAGCCCTCAGATTGGGAGAAAATAATAGCAAATGAAGCAACAGACAAAGGATTAATCGCAAAAATATACAAGCAACTCCTCTAGCTCAACTCCATAAAAATAAATGACCCAATCAAAAAATGGGCCAAAGAACTAAACAGACATTTCTCCAAAGACATACGGATGGCAAAAAAAACACATGAAAAGATGCTCAACATCACTCATTATCAGAGAAATGCAAATCAAAACCACAATGAGGTACCATTACACGCCAGTCAGGATGGCTGCTATCCAAAAGTCTACAAGCAATAAATGCTGGAGAGGGTGTGGAGAAAAGGGAACCCTCTTACACTGTTGGTGGGAATGCAAATTAGTACAGCCACTATGGAAAACACAGTGTGGAGATTCCTTAAAAAGCTGGAAATAGAACTGCCATATGACCCAGCAATACCACTTCTAGGCATACACACCAAGGAAACCAGATCCGAAAGAGACACGTGCACCCCAATGTTCATCGCAGCACTGTTTATAATAGCCAGGACATGGAAGCAACCTAGATGCCCATCAGCAGATGAATGGATGAGGAAGCTGTGGTACATATACACCATGGAATATTACTCAGCCATTAAAAAGAATTCATTTGAATCAGTTCTAATGAGATGGATGAAACTGGAGCCCATTATACAGAGTGAAGTAAGCCAGAAAGATAAAGACCAATACAGTATACTAACACATATATATGGAATTTAGAAAGATGGTCACGATAACCCTATATGCAAAACAGAAAAAGAGACACAGATGTACAGAACAGAATTTTCGACTCTGTGGGAGAAGGCGAGGGTGGGATGTTTCGAGAGAACAGCATCAAAACATGTATATTATCAAGGGTGAAACAGATCACCAGCCCAGGTTGGATGCATGAGACAAGTGCTCGGGCCTGGTGCACTGGGAAGACCCAGAGGGATCGGGTGGAGAGGGAGGTGGGAGGGGGGATCAGGATGGGGAATACATGTAAATCCATGGCTGATTCATGTCAATGTATGACAAAACCCACTGAAATGTTGTGAAGTAATTAGCCTCCAACTAATAAAAATAAATGAAAAAAATTTTTTAAAAATTAAAAATAAAATAAATAAATGGAAAAAAAATCTTTTTGACACTGATAGAGAGACCATGGATCTGTTCATATAAATGATAAAAATGTCTTTTCTTAAATAGTGGACTGGGTCCAATCTCCTTTATTATTTGCTGATTTGAGCATTCATCTAGTGATATTAAAAGAGTATGCATACACAGTCATATAATGTGCAAAGTATACCAAAATGAGATGAAAAAAGTGAGTTTCTATAATTAGCACCATGCTGTATCTCAACAAATGTATGTAATTGCAGGTTCCCAGAATGGACAGAAAGATTCAAAGAAATACACAGTTCAGCCACATCCTATCATACATGCAGAGAGGATTTTAGATTAAACACCAGGACCCATGAATCCTACCACCTAAACTATGGCAACAGGAGTCTGGGTAGCCACATGAGATGAGGTCCTGATTTGATCTATGCTGGTGGCCCTTTCTCCCTTTGAAAGCTATACTGAGTTCAAGAGGATTAATCAACTGAAAAGTTACTCTTCAGAACTGCCTTCATCTTTTATGTTCTAAGAGAGGGGGGAAAAAAGGGAAATGAGGAGGGGAGAAAGTATTTTAAGCATCTAAGCATCACTTTCATTATTAATACAGCCAAGGTCTGAAAATTCTGCTTAATATTTAAGGAAAGACTTTTTAATCTTGCACAAAAACCAACCCAAAGTTAGGTGATTAAAAAAATAATCACTGAACCCTTTCAGTTTTCAGTGATGCATAAAGAGAGGGAAGAAAACTACAGTTTCCGAGATAAACTTAGCCTCTTCATCTAAAATCCTGAGTCACCTGACCCTTCTACTCTCCCCAGCAGAGAGCCACCACACTGCATACCTGAGTCACTGTCACAGTAATGGATGGTATGACACCAGGCTTTTCTATAAGGTAAAGAAGGATTTCTTCAAGGGTAAGAACAGTAACTTAGAGACTATTTTAAGAGAAACTGTCCAGGAGGGTCTGCCCACTCCACTACTTCAGATTTGTCAAACTCCAGGAGATAGGACTTAACTTTTCCAACCATCTCCTCAGGGGAACCTTCTGGACTATGTGTGGCCCACTACCCAAAGGCCCCAAGAAACCCTTTGGCATGGCAATGTCCATTTCCCTATTCTTTTGCAGAGATGTAGCACACATCCTTTTCCAGATCACTCTGTACATGCAACACTATTTTCCAGATTCATCTCTATTGATGAATGGGTGGATACCATTCAATCATTCAAAGTGCCACTGATAATACTAATTCATTCTCATATCTGGCCATTCACTTTTGATAAAGCAATACACATTCTGGTTTATGTCTTCTCACACATGCAAGGATTTCTCCCTGGTAAACATCTAGAAGAGGGACTTTGGGACGATAATAAGGAATGCACATCTTTCAACTTTGCTAGATATTGCTAATGCTCTCTAAAGGAGGTGTATAAATTTATATTCCGACCAGAACTTCAAGTCCCCCCCCATCTTACTGTGGTATGACCACTTGGCATGATCATGCTTTTTAATTTTTGCTAATTTGACCCTCCCTTGGGAAAGACAAGGGTAAATATCTTTTTATGTTGGCTAATTTGACCTTTGTGAAAAGTTATTTTGAGTTTAACTTACCTTTTCCTCATTAGCTGAGAGGTTGAGAACCTTTTCTCATTTGTGGCTCAGCCGGTAAGGAATCCACCTGCAATGTAGGAGATCCAGGTTCGACACCTGGGTCAAGAAGATCCCCTGGAGAAGAAAATGACAACCCACTCCAATATACCTTTTGTTAATATTATTACTAATGACCATTTACATCTATGGCAAAATTCATTTCAAAAGTTGATCCTGTTGCTTTATTCAGGAATTCTTACATTCTAAGCAATTAGAGAAGCCAGAAAAGGGACACTCGGTGAGAGGCAGATGTCTTGGGAGAAATGTCTAGCAACCTTTTTCTCTTTTTCGGTTAACGAAAAAAACAAAAACAAAAACAAACTACAGTCAAGATTCTGCTCATAAGGGAAAGTGGGACGGGAAAAACGTTTGTTTGTTATCTGGTATTTCCGTATCTTCTCACTGCATACAGTACTGTTTACTGGATATTGCTAACGTCCACTGGCAGAAAAACTAAAGGTCAAAACAAGTATCAAGAAGCAAAAAGTACTACCAAAAGGCAAGTCAAGAAAATGGCTTCAAGCGGGCGGTGGGATGGACGTCAGGCTGGGCTCAGTAGAAGCAGATGGTGTGCAGGAAGCTCTTGCCGCACTTTCCCTCGAACTCCTGCAGCAGCGTGTCCATCCCGTTCTCCATGTCCTCCATGCACTGGATGGACTGGCCCAGGTCGCAGATGAGGAACGCTCCCAGGGTGGCCTCCTTGTGGGTATCCAGGATGTCCACGTTGATCACGTGCACGGGCTGGCAGGTCTCCTGCTCCCTGGAATTCAGATCTTCCACCACCTGATCATACACTCCCTCTTCACAGGTGAGGATGAGGTCAAACAGATCTGTGCACTCCTGGAACCTCTCTGGCCTGGGCTTGATATTCTTATTTCTTTCCATCATTGGTAAAATGCCATTCTCCGTATAGTATTCTTTGTCTTTCATAAGGAGGTCTTTGTACATCTCCTCATACGTGGTTCTGAAATCATAGACGTTTGGCCTGTCACGTGTTGGTCCTAGAAGCTTCACGTTTTTTCCTGTTCCGAAAGACCGGACGCTGAATCCTCTTTTGCTGAGGATGTTGTGCGCCTCCATGCTCCGGTTCTGGTTGCTCGAGCACACCACTGCGATGCGCACTGGCAAAGACGGCATGACTGCGGCTGCACTCACAGAGACTCACAGCTCAGAACTTGCGCTTCTGAACTCCTGCTGTGAACTCCTGCAGTTTCCACCGAAGCAAGATGGTGGCTGCGACGCCCGGAAGCGGAAGCTGCGGCGCTGGCAACGTAGAGTACCAGGACGTAAGGTGTGGGCGCATATAATGTGATCTGCCAGCCTCCTCGCGCAGGCCCAGATTGCTGGGCCGCAAGATGAGGGCCACTGCAGGTCGGAAATCATAGACAGGGAATCCAGGGTGCTACAGTCCTCCGGGTCGCAAAAGTCAGACACGACTGAGCAACTAAACCACCACCACCACCATAGTTGAATCATGTTATCCCTCTGTAAAATGACTGGTCATATCCTTTGTACGTTTTTCTAATGAATATCTGTCTTTCTCATAATGATTTTTAGAGTATTCCGTCCAGTTGCTCAGTCGTGTCCGACTCATTGCAACCCCATGGACTGCAGCAAGCCAGGCTTTCCTGTCCATCATCAACTCCGGAACTTACTCAGACTCATGTCCATCAAGTCGGTGATGCCATCCAACCATCTCATCATCTGGCGTCCCTTCTCCTCTAGATATTAATGTCCCGTCTCCTTCTAGATGTGAATCCTTCCTTATTTATAAGAACTAAAAATAGCTCCCACCAACCTGTGGTGCATTATTTTAAATTTTCTTTGTGGTATATACTTCATCAACTAGTCTTTACTTTTAATGAAGGCAAATGTATCTATCTTGTATAGTTTTCATTTTGTGTTTTTAAGAAACCTTTCCCTACTTTGAGATCATTAAGGTATTGTTCATCTTTTTCAGGATCAAATAATTCTTGCTTTTAACATTTATATTTTTAATCCATCTTGAGTTTCCATTTCTGTATAGTACAGGGTAGGAATATTTTTTGCCATCTACATAGCCAATTTTCCCAGGACTATTCTATTGATTTGTAATGCCTCCTCTGTCATAAACCAAGTTCTCACATATGTATGAGTTTGTTTCTGGAATTTCAATTTTGTTCTATTGGTACATTTGTCTGTCCTTGTACTAATATCACATTTTTGTTAATATGGGTGAATAACAATTCTTAACATCTTATAGAGCTACTCTCATATTGTTTTTCTTCTGTAGAGAATCTTGACTAATCTTTACCCTCTTTCCACACAGATTTTAGGGCAAGTTTGCCAAGTTCTAGGAAAAAAAACTGTTGCAGAGTTTGATTGGAATTGCACTGAACTGCAAGTTAATTTGTGGAGAATTGATTTATGTACCATACTGAATCTTCCAATTTAAATGGTATGTGTCTTCTATTATTTAAATTTTGTTCATTGCTTATGGAATTCAATAAAAGCTCATAATATTTCCTTAAATGACATACATTTTGTTAGGTACAGCTCCGAATTTATTATGGGTCTTGCTACAATGTAAATGGAATTTTTTTTCCATTCCAAATTTTGCAATTTATCTTGCAAATAAACTCTAATTCTAGTATTTATTCATAAATTACATAAATAACTAAGGAAATAGAGCTTGTGTGCTTGAAAGTAGCTGACATTCCGAGCTCACTGAAATAGAGTCAATTTTGTCCTTTCATTAAACAAAGTGGGATAATTCCTATTATGTTCAAAGACTGTGTTTTAGTTAGTGTGACAGTGTTTCCATGTTTCAGAAATGATATTTTTTCCTATGAAAGCTTCTACTTTTCCTACCGGGGACTCACTCCATTATAGTAGTTATAAATGCAAAGCTTTTTCTTCTTATTCTTTAGAATATATTTTGGTCCTTTATTTTCATTTAAGGTATATACTTGTTCAAAGTCATGTTTTTTTTGTCCTTAGAGGATTCTAAGTTTAGAGAGCATATACACACATACACATGCAAACATACTTTATCTGGGTTCTTTTATATACATGAAGTGTTTCTTCTTTTTTAAAAATTGAAGCAGAATTGATTTACAATGTTGAACCAATCTCTGCTGTACAGCAAAGTAACTCAGTTTAACATAAATACATATGTATATATATAAAATATTCTTTTCCATTATGCTTTATCTCAGGAGAATGGATGAAGTTCCCTGTACTATACAGCAGAACTTTCTTATTGACCAGTTCTACATGTAATAGTGTATATTGACCAACCACAAATTCCAAGTCCATCCTTCTCCCCTCCTCCTCCTTGGCAACCTCATGTCCTTGAGTCTGTTCCTGTTTTATAGATAGGTTCATCTGTGTCATACTCTACATTCCACATAAGTGACATCACATGGTATGTCTTTCTCTTTCTTAGTTCACTTTGTATGATAATCTCTGGTTGCATCCGTGTTGTTGCAAATGGCATTATTTTGGTTTATATGGTGAGTAGTCAACAAAAACAAGACTGGGAGTTGACTGTGGCTCAGATCATGAACTCCTTATTGCCAAATTCAGACTTAAACTGAAGAAAGTAGGGAAAACCACTAGACCATTCAGGTATGACCTAAATCAAATCCCTTATGACTATATGCAGGGAAGTGAGAAATAGATTTAAGGGACTAGATCTGATAGACAGAGAGCCTGATGAACTATGGACGGAGGTTCGTGACACTGTACAGGAGACAGGGATCAAGACCATCCCCATGGAAAAGAAATGCAAAAAGGCAAAATGGTTGTCTGAAGAGGCCTTACAAATAGCTGTGAAAAGAAGAGAAGCAAAAAGCAAAGGAGAAAAGGAAAGATATTCCCATTTGAATGCAGAGTTCCAAAGAATAGCCAGGAGAGATAAGAAAGCCTTCCTCAGCTATCAATGCAAAGAAATAGAGGAAAACAACAGAATGGGAAAGACTAGAGATCTCTTCAAGAAAATTAGAGATACCAAGGGAACATTTCAGGCAAAGATGGGTTCGATAAAGGACAGAAATGGTATGGACCTAACAGAAGCAGAAGATATTGAGAAGAGGTGGCAAGAATACACAGAAGAACTGTACAAAAAAGGTCTTCATGACCCAGATAATCACAATGGTGTGATCACTCACCTAGAGCCAGACATCCTGGAATGTGAAGTCAAGTGGGCCTTAGAAAGCATCACTACACAAAACTAGTGGATGTGATGGAATTCCAGTTGAGCTATTTCAAATCCTGAAAGATGATGCTGTGAAAGTGCTGCACTCAATATGCCAGCAAATTTGGAAAACTCAGCAGTGGCCACAGGACTGGAAAAGGTCAGTTTTCATTCCAATCCCTAAGAAAGGCAATCCCAAAGAATGCTCAAACTACTGCACAATTGCACTCATCTCACATGCTAGTAAAATTCTCCAAGCCAGGCTTCAGCAATACATGAACCGTAAATTTCCAGATGTTCAAGCTGGTTTTAGAAAAGGCAGAGGAACCAGAGATCAAATTGCTAATATCCGCTGGATCATCAAAAAGCAAGAGAGTTCCAGAAAAACATCTACTTTGGCTTTATTGACTACCCCAAAGCCTTCAACTGTGTGGATTACAATAAACCGTGGAAAATTCTGAAAGAGATGGGAATACCAGACCACCTCACCTGCCTCTTGAGAAACCTGTATGCAGGTCAGGAAGCAACAGTTAGAACTGGACATGGAACAACAGACTGGTTCCAAATAGGAAAAGGAGTACATCAAGGCTGTATATTGTCACCCTGTTTATTTAACTTATATGCAGAGTACATCATGAGAAATGCTGGGCTGGAGGAAGCACAAGCTGGAATCAAGATTGCAGGCAGAAATATCAATAACCTCAGTTATGCAGATGACACCACCCTTATGGCAGAAAGTGAAGAGGAACTAAAAAGCCTCTTGATGAAAGTGAAAGAGGAGAGTGAAAAAGTTGGCTTAACGCTTAACATTCAGAAAACTAAGATTATGGTATCCTGTCCCATCACTTCCTGGGAAATAGATGGGGAGACAGTGGAAACAGTGTCAGACTTTATTTTTTGGGGCTTCAAAATCACTGCAGCCATGAAATTAAAAGACACTTACTCCTTGGAAGCAAAGTTATGACCAACCTAGATAGCATATTAAAAAGCAGAGACATTACTTTGCCAACAAACGTGCTTCTGGTCCAGGCTATGGTTTTTCCAGTAGTCATGTATGGATGTGAGAGTTGGACTGTGAAGAAAACTGAGCACCGAAAAATCGATGCTTTTGAACTGTGGTGTTGGGGAAGACTCTTGAGAGTCCCTTGGACTGCAAGGAGATCCAACCAGTCCATCCTAAAGGAGATCAGTCCTGGGTGTTCCTTGGAAGGACTGATGCTGAAGCTGAAACTCCAGTACTTTGGCCACCTCATGCAAAGAGTTGACTCATTGGAAAAGACCCTGATGCTGGGAGGGATTGGGGGCAGGAGGAGAAGGGGACGACAGAGGATGAGATGGCTGGATGGCATCACCGACTCGATGGGCATGAGTTTGAGTAAACTCCGGGAGTTGGTGATGGACAGGGAGGCCTGGCGTGCTGTGATTCATGGGGTGGCAAAGAGTTGGAAACGACTGAGCGACTGAACTGAACTGAGTAGTCCACTGTGGAGAAGGCAATGACACCCCACTCCAGTACTCTTGCCTGGAGAATCCTGTGGATGGAGGAGCCTGGTGGGCTGCAGTCCATGGGGTTGCGAAGAGTCGGACACGACTGAGTGACTTCACTTTCACTTTTCACTTTCACCCACCGGAGAAGGAAATGGCAACCCACTCCAGTGTTCTTGCCTGGAGAATCTCAGGGACAGGGGAGCCTGGTGGGCTGCCATCTATGGGGTCGCACAGAGTCGGACACGATTGAAGTGACTTAGCAGCAGCAGCAGCAGCAGCAGCAGCAGTAGTCCATTGTATTAATAAAAAGAAAATAACTTGATAGATTTCTTGCTTGAATACACTCAAGGTGAGGGAGTACATTCTCTAATGAGCTGTCAAGTCCTTTACTTAAGAGATATGAACAAACTGAATTTTGAATAAGCTGGTACAGAAGCAGTAGCTATAGCAAAATCACTACGGACCTGTAAGAGAAACTACTGGATTGGAATATTCTCTACATTCTTCCCAATGATCCTGTCTCCTCTTCACTTGCTATTTGTTCTAAATTAGTTAATTTCTTTTTAGAGGACCTAGAAGAAAGGAAGGACAAACTTCTTGATCCAAACATACTGAGGGCAGATGGGCAAACCTTACAAAAAGAACACAGGACCTGAAACAAGTGAAACATGGGAAAAGAGATACCAATATTGGATGCCATGTTGGTTGTCAGAATTTGTCTTTATAACATTTTCTCCTTGATTTTTCCTGTTGAAGAGGCTCACTATTGATTTTTATATCTTGAGCCTATAACCAGAAAACTTGTGGAAACTTCTATTAGTTATACTCATTTGTCTACATATTTTAGTACATTATCTGTGTAGACAATCATGCCTTCTGTGAAAATAAAATGTTTTCAACCCTTATATTTTTCTTTTCCCAATGAAATGGTTAGGATCTCATTTATAAAGCTGAATAAAAACAGTGACTACAGATATCTTTGTCAGTCTTGTTCCTGACTTGAAAGGCATATGGACATCTTGAAGAAATCTCTAGTCTTTCCCCTTCTGTTTTCCTCTATTTCTTTGCACTGATCACTGAGGAAGGCTTTCTTATCTCTCCTTGCTATTTTTTGGAACTCTGCATTCAAATGGGTATATCTTTCCTTTTCTCCTTTGCCTTTAGCTTCTCTTCTTTTCTCAGCTATTTGTAAGGCCTCCTCAGACAGCCATTTTGCCTTTCTTTTTTGGGGGGGATGGTCTTGATCACTGCTTCCTGTACAGTGTTTCCTGTACCATGGCACTCTATCAGATCTAATCCCTTGAATCTATTTGTCACTTCCACTGTATAATCATAAGGGATTTGATTTAGGTCATACCTGAATGGTCTAGTGGTTTTCCCTACTTTCTTCAATTTAAGTCTGAATTTTACAATAAGGAGTTCATGATCTGAGAGCCACAGTCAGCTCCCAGTCTTGTTTTTGCTGACTGTATAGAGCTTCTCCATCTTTGGCTGCAAAGAATATAATCAGTCTGATTTCGGTATTGACCATCTGGTGATGTCCATGTGTAGAGTCATCTCTTGTGTTGTTGGAAGAGGGTGTTTGCTATGACCAGTGCGTTCTCTTGGCAAAACTCTGTTAGCCTTTGCCCTGCTTCATTTTGTACTCCAAGGCCAAACTTGCCTGTTACTCCAGGTATCTCTTGACTTCCTACTTTTGCATTCCAGTCCTCTATGATGAAAAGGACATCTTTTTTTGGGGTGTTAGTTCTAGAAGGTCTTATAGGTCTTCATAGAATCATTCAACTTCAGCTTCTTTGGCATTAGTGGTTGGGGCATAGACTTGGATTACTGTGATATTGAATGGTTTGCCTTGGAAACAGAGATCATTCTATTGTTTTGAGATTGCACCCAAGTACTGCATTTTGGACTCTTGTTGACTATGAGGGCTACTCCATTTCTTCTAAGGGATTCTTGCCCGCAGTAGTAGATACAATGGTCATCTGAAAGAAATTTGCCCATTCCAGTCCATTTTAGTTTACTGATTCCTAAAATGTCAATGTTCACTCTTGCCATCTCCTGTTCACTTGCTAGCTCCCCATCATTGCCATCACCAAAGATGTCTAGGACAAAGTACTGTCCAGAGAACCTTAGCTACAACAAAGATCAATCACATGGATCCAAGCCATTTGAAAGGTTTAGGCATCTAGTTTCGATGTTTTCCTACTCTCACCAGGAATGTTGCTGGAACACCTAGTATCAAAAACTTTACTCACAGAGCCATTTGTTCCCTACTGAATGAAGCTTGTGTAGGTTTTGTGTAAGTTTACAACAGAGCTTAGTGTGATGAGCTGGCAAGAAATGTTTGCCAAGTTTCAAAGGCTTGGAGGAAAGATATCATAACCCTGAAAGGCATTTTCTTTTTAGTTTTGTTTGGAAGTGTTTTTAACTCTAAGAACAAAAGGCAGTCCTTGGACTGTCTCTTCTCAGATAGCTGACACTACATTCCTCTACTGTTATCAGTTTCCTAAATAAGTGTAGTTGTATTTAATTACTGCTGAATACGGGGGAGATGTGTGTTAGTCCTTTTGTTCAGTACTTTAGGATCAGAGGAATAACAGGTGTGGCAGTGTGTCAGTGTTTCTTCATTCATTTCAAAGTCACCTGTATCACCAAAATGTACAACTCATCCAGCCCGCCAACCTTAAGGAACTGCAATAAACACAATTCTAAAGAATTCAAAGCTAGCTCTGTCTTTCCCTCAGATATCAAGTGTGGATGGAATGTTTTGTTGAATAGTTGCCATCTCAAGAGGGGTTATAGCAGGCAGATGATGTGAACGAGCAAAACGTGCTCTTAAATCACTAAATATGACAGGCCCAACCTGAAGGAAAATAAGCCTGTTTAGGTTCAGAGAGGTGAAGCAACCTGCTCAAGGTCACATAGTACATCCATTTCTCTCTTCCACTGCTTCCATCCCAGTCTAAGTCACAACTGTGCCTGGTCTAGTCCACTGCAGCAGCCTCCTAAAGACTCCCACTGCCTCCAGTGGGGCTCCTGTTTTGATCCATTCTCCACCTCCTTATAGCTGGAGTGAACTAATTAAAACATTATCTTACTGAAAACCTGCTAATGGCTTAACATTGTTATCACAAAAATGCTTAAACACTTTTTTTTTTTTTTTACCATGAACAGGTAGGCCTAGAAGGAGCTGTCCTCTTCCTATCTCTTCAGCCTCAGCTTTACTCACTCCTTCCATCATGTGCTCTGCTCCAGACATGCTGGCCTTCAGGTAATGTACTAGAACATACTGGATTATCTCCTTATACCTGCTCATCCCTCTTTAGGGAAGGTTCCTTTTACATACCCTTGCCTAAATAGCTCTTCATTCTTTATATTCATTTCTGATATCTCACCTCAAGTCTCACTTCTTTGGACCGTGAAATTCCATCAGTGAAGTTCACCAACACTCCAGGTGAGGTCAGGTCTCTCATAACATGTACTTTTTCTTCATAGCACCCACCATGTTTGTTACATAGAAAGTTCAATATCTCTTTGGTGAATGCGTGAAGCATCTGATTGAGGTCTGTCTTCTTGACTAGATGGGAAGCTCCAAGAGCATCACTAGTGCCATGGATGAAGGAGATGCAGATGGATGAAGTAGATACAGGACTTGAACCAGGGATTCAATCTCTCCTAAATCCCTCCTGTTCCCCAGATTTTACCTTCCCACTCTGCCTTACTCCTCTGTTCCTCTGCCCCCACCTGTCAGAACAGTGGCCCTCTTCCAACAGATACTGCCTAATTCCACTGGTAGCTCAGGGGGCGCTATTCCCAGTTTCACCTAGTCACTCATGGGCAATTACTCGTTGTCTAGGAACAGGCTTCATCAGGGGCAGAAGCAGCAGTTACCTGCTAGTACCTCAAAAGCCACCATCAGGACACTGTTACTTCCCATTAAGGAAGCAGTCCTCTTTTTAAATGCCCACAGGTCCATTATGGGGAAGGTAACGTTTGCCCAATCCACCCCTCAGTCAACATGTTTCACTGCACATTCTTCACCTGGCTCAGAGTTGATTGAGGTGCTCACACAATTAAATGGAAGAAAGAACTGAAATCAGAGAGAATGGATGAGAAAGAAAAGGTTCTCAATTTGGCCACAGGCTGAATCTGACTTTCTCTCCTGGCAAACGTTCCCATGAATTTGGATTGAATAACTTCATGTTAAACCTGTACATACCTGAATATTAAATTACCCATCCTAGAACAATGGCAAATGGTATGTGTGTATCTCTCCAGTTATAAGGTTGGCCAAAAAATTCATTCACATTAAAAACAAACAGTTTGGCCAACCCAATACCTTCATTTACACAGCTTGAATCTATAATGACAAGAAAACATTCCTCATAAGAAAAAGTGCTCTCTGATGATTATTTTGTTATTCTTGTTGTTCAGTCACTAGGTCATGTCCAGCTCTCTGTGACCCTATGGACTGCAGCCCACTATCCTTCATTATCACCTCCCCAGTAGAAAGAACATCACACTTTTCTGGTCACCTAACACCAAAGCACTCTATAGGCCATTAGTGCATTCTGGATTAGAAAACCCAAAATGTGTAGAATGGGGATTTGTGATATGAAAGGGAAAGTGAAAGTTGCTCAGTCATGTCTGACTCTCTGTGACTCCATAGTCCATGGAATTCTCCAGGCCAGAATACTGGAGCAGGTAGCCTTTCCCTTCTCCAGGGGATCTTCCCAATTCAGGGATCAAACCCAGGTCTCCCACATTGCAGGTGGATTCTTTACCAACTGTGCTATCAGGGAAGCCCTTTTGTGATCTGAATGTGGCCTAATTATCACATGGTCAAACACAGTCAGTGCAATCACTGGAATAAACGCACTGGTATGGAAGCATAATTTGCACTCATGTGGATACCGAACTATTTACCTGAAGCAGCATCTGCTTTCCAAGTTCACCAGAACCAAAAAAGAAAAGGGAACGGAAGGGAAGAACCCACCATCTTCGGCAAGTACAGAGGTTAATTTGCTTTAAAGTAACCAACATTAGTGGGTGGTATTTTGTTTATTTTAGTGATCAGATGTGTTCTCTCCATCGTCTCTTAGACCAGTGAAATAAGAAGATTAAGTAGAAATGTGAATAAAATGCTACCATAGTGTTTCTAATGAGTTTGATTCCACACCAATCTGAATACTTCAGAGGTGAAAAAGGAATCTGGACTCTGATTCTCACCTGGGAACCTGGGAGGAGAAAAATTCCCATTTTTTCTCAGGGCCCTGACCTGATCTTTTGACAACTGTGAGTACTCAAAGCCTGGAAGGTGGTAAGGTCACTTGGCCCAGGTAACAAATTGTGCCTGTGAGGTCTGCCCAGAAGTATCAGAGGAGGGATTTCAGCCCATGAAGAAAACTGTCTGGCACAGGGGTGTTGATTTGACGACATGGAAGAGGAGAAAGAATGGTCTTTCTGAAATGTGCAGATTTGAAGAGGTGGGGTTGTGTGGAATGGCAGGATTGTTTTTCCTGTACCACTGCACCTGAGCTGTTCTGGGGAATCAATTTCTTATGCTACAAAAGGATAGGACAGTGTGATGCTGACTGGCCCTGGGGACACAGCTTCAATTCAAGTGCATTGATTCAATAAGGATGGCATTGTTTTCTAGTAGGATCCAGCTGCCCACTCGCCAGACCCCATGGTGATCCTTATTTAAAAAGCAGGAGGCATCTCTGAAACTTTAATATGCACTTTTACAGAACAATACAGGACTAAAACGTAAAGCACATCATTTTGCCTGTGTTGTTTTTAGTATTTGATTCAAGTGCATGTAAACTGTGAACGATCTCAAATGTATGTTTCAATTAGAGGTCACCAGGAGATGACTTAGTTGAGCTGAAGGATGTTTAAATAAATGAATGGTATTAAGGACCACACAGTTGATAACCACAAATGATTCATTCAATTCATCATTCCAATAATTAAGATCAACTGTGAAAAAAAATTGGATCCATTCAATGGAAAAAGAACCTGAGAGAACACACAGCCCATTCTTGACATTTTAAGTGATCTCTAAGCCCAACACCACTAATGTTTCTTGAGAACTTACGTGAATTGGTCATAATTAGCTATTTTGCCTTCTTTACACACATCAGCCAAGATGGCCCTTCAACTGTGCTGAGTAATTAGCTCCCATCTTTAACTCCTACGTGCATCAAGGAAGGATGGACAGAAAATGTGACTTAGAC